>NC_091509.1:9852477-10166015 GCF_947461875.1 Haliaeetus albicilla | reverse complement strand
GTAGATGAATGCCTGGGTTTCTGTGCAGGGAAGGGTGACTCAGCCCATCATCGACCAGTTCTCCATCACCACTGCTTCACCCGTCCTGGCAGCTGGGTTGGAGGAGCACTGACAGCACTGCTTCCTTCACAGTGTTTTATTTAATTTTTGCTAGCTGTTGCCCTTCTGTTCATTCAGACTTTATGGGAGTATGCTTCTTCTAGCTGGTGTTTTTCCTGTGATTCATATATTCCCTGCCTTCTGTTTTATTTCAGGGCATACAACTGTGGGTTTTTTAAGAAAACTGGGTGGTTAATCTAATCCTCAGGACTCAGTTTGGAAAGTCATTCTCTTCAGCATTTTCAGAAAGTGTTGCTTGAAAAGACTTTTATCTGATAATATCTTGTATCTATTTCCATTAGCGCATCTGCAAAAGAAAAAAGAAAAAAGAAAAAGCATTCAGGCTTTAATTCTTAAAGGCATTTGAGAAAATCTGGAGAAATCACCACAGGATAAACTGATCTTACCAGTCAGACACAGGGAGCAAACTACTGCAGAGACTTAGAGACAGTCTTATCTGAAAAAGTGTTTTTCTGAGTATAAAAGGTATCTCAGGGCTCACTGAATCAAAATTTTGCTGTTGCTGGGTTATGCCTTTGCATCATCTCTTTGGTATTCTAATGTAAAAGAAAGATTTAGCCTTGAATTATTTACTTATTGCATGTTTTATGCATACATATCCATTCTTTATGCCTATGCAATAAAAATAATTGCACTGCATATAAATAGACCAAGAAGCTATGATAGTCTCCAAATACAGTTAACCCGTCAGGAAAGGCAATTTTCTTTTCCAATATTTGCAGTACAATTTGCAATACAATTGCTTCTCGATGTCTTGGGGGAAAAAAAACGAAAGAGAAACAAACAGGTCCTAAATGCCTGTATTCTTGGCCGTAGATGCACATCTGGCACCTCTGCTCTTCATGCAGCCACAGCATCCTGCACCCTCTCTCTGCTCCAGCTCTCCTGGCTGTGTCCCAGCCCGTGAAGCTTTCCTCCAAGTCTACGTCTCTGCTGGGCACTAGGTACACTGTTCGCCTGGCGTGTTCGAAACATTTGCAGATTTGCTGTGTAACACGCAACAAAACAGACCTAACTGTGTGTTTGTATATTCAACGCTAATCTTACTGGAATTCAAACATACCACATAATCACTGCTAAATAAAGGCTAAAGCAAAACAGATGTATCCAAAGAGTGTTGGAGCACCAGAGTGACAGATGCTCGTCGCGCCATTTACAAACATTAATTAACATTAATGTACTGTTCAGACATCAAATTAGCACAATCCCTTGAGAGAGAGACAGCGTTTTAGAGATTCCCAAACCCCGGTGCTCTGCCGTGGCAGTCTGTCTGGAGAAGAAACCCTCTCCCTGCGTGGGGTGGGAGGGTGCACGGCCGTGAGAGCACGTGGAGGGGCACCGGAGAGGGGGACGTTTGGGGGGCTGCCGGCTCTGCCCCCCCTGCCTGCTGCCTCCCGTTTCCAGCGCGGCATCGCATCGCTCTCCGTGCTCGTCTCTTCTGCACAGCGTTACAGCCGACGCAGCCGAGGCACGGGGCGATCGCCCGGCTCGCCAAAGGATGCCTGGGCCATGGTGGGGCTCGAGGTCGGGCGCGGGATGTCTTTCTCAAGGACGGGGAGAAAGGCGCTGTGCCCAGCAGTGTTCTGCGAAACATCTGCCGGCTGGCCAGGGGCAGGGAGGGGTTATTAGTGGGGAGACTTATTAGGTTTTAAATAGCCATCAGTAAGTAATGATTAGGCGGTCGGCAATCTGATTATATGACACAAACTCCAGCTATAGTTTTGAACCGGGCTGTAAATCCCCCGTGCCCTTTTCAGCTGGAAAAGCATCTGATCTCGTGCAGCTCCCAGGTGCTGAGGTGGAGGGACAGAGAGGCAGCACAGGAAGGGGCTGAGCAAGGGCAAGGGGAGACCCTCCACAAGGGCTGCGAGACACGACACGTAACTGTGGAGTTATCCCTGTCGGCACTCCGCTTGGCAAGAAAGCTAACACGGGATTTGCAGAATTCAGGTCTGAGAGCATTAAGAAAAATAACAGAGCAGATGGCCACGGCACAGCCTGAGGGATGCACTGTCCTTTATTAATCTTTACAAACCCTCTAAAAATATGGTAATTTATTTTGCCACTGTTGCTGCCAATAACCCTCCACACACACCGACCCACACGGGGACCATGAAGAAGCCCTCTATCTCCGTTTGGCAACATACATTTGTTTGTATTACTAGCTAAATTTATCCAGTTCCAATTAACTGTTCTCTTTAGCATTTTTCTCAGTGTAATTATCTCAACACCAGCAGGCCGTTGTTTTTCTAATAAGAATTTAATTTTGTTAGATATAATCATTTTAGGACAATTTTTTTTCTGGACCAGCAATGCATAACTTTATTTTATTTGGCACTGTCAGACACCATAGCTTATTTGCTCAGCGGAAAAAGGGAAAAGAGAAAGAGCTGTTCTCTCCCAAAAAATGTAAAAATCTGGTTATGCAGAGGCCAGAATCTGGTTTCACTGAAATATCAGCAAAGCCAGTAGTGCTGTTTTAATTTCATGCAGGCACAAATAAATTGAGATTCTAGCTCGTTAGACTTCATCACTTGGTCAGGGTTCAGCTGAAGACTCTGGCCCAGTCTGGATTCACTGAGGGAGAGGAGGAGCGTGCAAAACCACGCTCAGTTGTGGGTTTTGTGGAGTGCACCAGAGTAGAGCTCCAAAAAGACTAAGGGGATCTTCCAAACTAGCCAAATCCTTATATATAACTTGTGTCCCGCAAGGAGAAGCAGCATCTCTCTTCTGAAATAAACATTCCTGTTGCCTGCAAGAGTTTTCCATCAGTGCAGTTCAGTGTCTTCAGCATGAGCTGGCTGCCCGGGCAGGCAGCCCCCGGAGCCCCTCGGCCGGGCTCAGCCTCCTCCTGGCTGTCAGGATAAGAGCAGAGTCCCCTGCGGTGGCAGCTCGCCCAGTCTGGCTGTCTGCTTTTGCTTTTCTTTGGCCTCTCTTTCCTTAGGAACTCACAAACAGATCATTCCCACTTTGGTGTTTAAGACGTGCTTCAGCAGACACATACAGGCACAGAGCCTGTATGGGCATGGTTGTTGCACCCTAACTTTGGGAGACAGCTAATAGCACCCACAGTTATCCCACCCTCTTCTCTTCTTTTTTCTGGATTATTTAAGGGGGGTAAAAAATTATTCAGTATGAATATTCAGTAAATTTTCCCTGGCTCATTTTGGCCCCAGTGATGATAAAACATATGGTATGTATATAATACATGCACATGACACCAAATGGTTTTAAATGTGGGCCACCCACAGAACCAGTCTGTTTAGTAAAGGTGGGTGTGTATTTGTCTGTCTGTGATATCCAAGGAGCTTCTTGCAGGGTAGTGTCTACATACCCGTAGCTCAAACAAAATTGTATTGCAAACCAGGGAGATACTTTAATTTTTCTCCAAGGGCAAGGAATTACCTAATGCAGCTAAGTAATTATATTTCTGTAATGCGCAGAAGGCAAGGAAAGAGCAGCAGTGTGGTTAGAGCATCACTGATCCTGAGGCGGGAGCTGAGGACTCCAGGACTGCTCTCTGGAGATGTGTCCAGGGCAGGTTTTCCACTGCCGTGGGCTTGAGGAGGCCCTTGAATGTCCAGGCTGATGGGTAGCCAGATGTGCTGGCTGCTGTATCACTGCTTGCTTCTGTTGAACCACAGAAACTGGTGTATGTTAACGTTATTGGCCCAGCTGGTCATGTAGATTCTTGGAGCTTTGATTTCAGTCCTAACCACGGATCCCGGTCACAAATGGAGTCTCATTGTGTTCGTGCTTGATGAGTATGCAGACAGTCACTACCACAAATAGCTGTCCTTGCCATGGACCACAGCTAAATTATGCTGCTGTCAGATCTAGGTCACTAGTGTGTTGAAATGCAATGCTGTTTCTCAGTCTCAGTCTTTCCTTTCTTGTCTACAAGAACCTAGAAGCTATAAACTTGTAATATCTACAGGTGTCATCACTTAAAAATTGATGTGCTTTTCAAGAATCTTTTTTTTCTATTCTTTTTTCCTGGAGGAAAGGCAGGGTATGATACAAGGAGTGTGCATACATGTGTGTGCATATATGCATGGGATCTTTCATACAGGCAAAATGGCAACAGCAAACACCCATGTTTTACAGCACTTACATTTCCACAGAAGCCTTGGGCCACCACAGCAGATTCAGCATTCAGTTGTACAAGGCAAGAATACAACTGAGGTTCATTTTCTATTTTCTCTTTGGCTTCACAGCTTCCCTCTTCTCTGCCCTTTCCTATCTTCACATATACACAAGCTTAACATTAGGCAAGCTGTCCATGATCCTGCCACTGAGGAATGTGATATTATGTCTTCTCTACCCAAAGTGCTGAAGGCTATTAGGTACCAATGTGTTGCTGATATACAGTTCATCAGGCATTTATATCTGCTTTCTGCTTTTACACGTAGCACTGACTGTAAAGAGCTCGCCAACAGGCAAAATGCCAGTCCTGTTGGGAAAGGATAAAACATTTTGCTCTTACAGGTCGTGGACACTGTGTATATGAGTGACTGCGGCAGCTCCTGCTGGTGATGCGTGTAGGAATAGGGAGGAGATTGCCCTGCAGACTGGGGCACTGAGTCACTGAACCTTCAGCATTTTTAATAGCTTTCATGAACATAATAGAGGTGCACCTGCATCCCCTCGGAGGTGCTGGGAGAGTGTTCATAACACATGAGGTCCACTTTGGGAATTGATCCACTTGGCACTAATTGGTCCCCCCACATCTGTATCGCTGGAACTTCCACTGGAAGACCAGGAAGCATCACATTCATGTTCCTTGGCCACTGCACTGTTCCACGGAGTGACCAAGTGACGCTGGGCAGGTCGCAAACCCTCGGTAGCCGGACATACCTGCAGTGGCCATAAAAGCCATAAGTAAGGCCATAGGAGCTATGGATTTCTTCTTTTGAGCCATCTGTAAAATGTTAGCACTTGATTCATTCATGTGGCAAATGTCTGATATGGGAAAGGAAAAGTATTATAATAACCTTTGCTTTATGGAGCTACTTGGAAGATCTAAAGCTCCAGGAAGGGATTCTTGTATTTCCCCTTCAGCGAAGAATGGTGTAACACAGGCGGGGGAGAGCATGTGTTTCACATCATCTGCTCTGCTGTAGGTAACAGGGAAGTTAACATTTTCAAGAAACTGCAGAAACGTGGGTCTTGACTGATAATAGTAAGAATTAATATGTAATTAAACCTGGACATCATATTAATCATGTGTATGTATTACATTTTATATTAATCCATCACACTGTCATACTGGTACATAATAGATATTCTTTAGGAGCACAGGAAAACAGCTTTAGCTTGAAAGGAAGCAGAAATGTAGAATAAGAAAATGTTTTTATTTCAGCTTTTGACTAAAACTATTGATAATCTTAGAGATATAATTACTTTTCTCTCAGTGAATAAATAGCTGCTTAAATGCCCAAACCATCACATACATCAAATCACCAGCTACTGCAAAAAATCGGTGTGACTTCAATGACTTCTGTTAGCATACACAGATTTCTATTATCTGACTCTTGGGGCCACCGAATGGAAATCCTGCTGAGCTGTGGAAAAGTGGATGGTGTGCTTCTCTGCCTCCCTCGCAATCAGCAAAATTGTCACCCACACTCCAATTGTGGAACCCTGTTACCGATAACAGCATAGGGCAGGAGGAACCCAGCTCGACTTTCTGAACACAGGGGAAGTCATGGTAGCAGCAGTTAGCAAAAAAAAAAAAAAAAAATATATATATAATCTTTTGACATGTAAGTGGAGGAGAATTGCTGCTGAATCACTGGGAGGGAAGAAATATGAGAGCTTAAGATGTCATTTTTACAGGCATAATTTTTACTCTAATGGCCTTCAGTAGCGTGTACAAGTCAGTGTAATGCTGTCAGCTGCAGCAGAGATAGAAGTACAGAAATGTAATAACTCAAACTGCCTGGAAGAATTGTTTTCCTGCTCTAGTTAATTAGCAATGTATCGTGATTTTCCTTTTCTGTTTGCTTATTCAACTTGTGAAATGGTAGCTGGTGTCTTGGCTGTTCTTTCCCATTTATTTATTGAATTTCTTCTTCTGCCTTTTCTGCAAATAAATGTAGTCTCTTGTGACTTGCAGTAACTTGCCATCAGGCATGTTACAGGAATCCTTTGATGTCCAGCACTGGGTAGCACTTTCCAGTAGGTGCCTCTCAGATAGTAAACAATTAAATATGCCAGATATATCTCCCTAGTGTTTAGAGTCAGAAGAGCCGTTGCACATAATGCCAACAGAAGCACCATCTGTCCTAATAAGCAGTCAAAAACATTACCGAAAATACCTGTTTGAATTCAAAGGTCAGTTTATTACCTGGGGGAAGGAAATCAGGAGAGCAGGGGGAAATCCAAAAGCAATAAGCTCTAACAACAAAGGACAAGGTTACACAAACACATTGTGGCTGTCATGAGGAAGGTAGTTATCCTAGGAACAACGGAAATATTTAGTCTATCCTCTGAAATCATTAAGATATTGAAATCTGACCATAATGGTCCTCATTGTCTGACAGACTCAGAAAAATGTAGGTTGGAAAGGACCTCTGGAGGTCTCTAATCCAGCCCTCCTCTCAAAACAGGGCCAAACTCAAACTTAAATGTGTCTTCCTTTAATTAGGTCACTCAGGGCCTTAATCAGTTGAGGTTTGCATATCTTCGAGGCTGGATACCCTCACTTGTTCAACTCACGATCCAGTGAAGGCAAACACCAAAACTAAGTAAATCCTATTCCTGTAAATTATTCAGCTTCTCCTCGTCCCTCGTGGGAGGGATGTGAGGACCATGTTAGTGGGGACAGGAATCAGACCCACTGACTGCCATGGCTCTTAGCATGAGCTCCATGAGAGGAACATTTCACCCAATGCTCTAAAGAACAGTTACTGTCAAATATACCATTTCTTTGAAAGTGAAACTTTTCAGAGGAACAAGCTCTGAAACATGTGAAACCAGAAGAGAATGTAGAAATTATCAAATTGAAATAGTTGAATGCTTGTTTCAACGTTTTTCCCCTGTGACATTTTGAATCTTGTTTCAAAGAGACTTATAAAAAATGTTTTCTTTTGACACTTTGATATTATTTCAACCCTTTGTGTGGAAAATATAATCTGATTTTATCAAAATAAAGCAATTCAGTTGACTCCACATGACTTTTTTTTAAAAAAGTCTTTAAAAAATTTGGAAATTCCTAGATTTTTGTGCCTGTTTAGCACAAAAGTTTTGGTTCCCACTTAAATCTTGATGAAATAAATTGCACACCTTAAGGACATCTCTCTAATGCATACACATAAACTGGGTATGGGTGCATTCACATATGTCTTATTTTAATGTGCTGATGGCACTTAGAAATTCTCACAGGCATCTCCTCAGGTTATGGTCCAGCTTTAGTGTGTGTTTGCTAATTTAATGTCTCTCATGATTCTGCTAACCTCATAAAATCAACTTTTATAGGCATTCAGCAGTGAGGCTCGCTCTAGATACATATTATACCTTGATGTTGAGGCTTGACTCAAAAAAATCTCTGACAGATTATTCATTCCCTTTATAAATAGTTATTGAAACTGTGGCCACTTCTTCAATGCAATGCTCTTATCCTATGGGGGCACCATATTGCATAATTTCTGTGCTTGCCAAATCTGGAAACTACATCTACGAGATAATCATTATTCATTCACTAAGAAAATGTATTCATCAGGCACATAGCTGAATGATACATTCAGTTATTCAGAAGACCTGAGAATTTATGGGCACTTCTTGTGTCTCTGGACCCCAGTTCCCTGTCACAGCTATGGGGACATCAGTACTATTTCTACAAAGTGTGCTGACATCCAAAAATCTAGAGATCAAAAATATTTCATTGGGAACCTGACACAGACTGTCAGGTCAGGACCACCAAAAATCTGCAGTAGGATGATATGGTTGCTGATCTGCTATGCTTATGGGCATATATTAATTTCAGAGCAATGAGGTTTCCAGTTTTAGGTTTGATATACCTTCCTGATCTAGAAATCCGCTAGCAGGTGGGTAGCACAGGGGCCAAACAAAGAGAAAGAGTTCTTATCTCTTTGAGAAGACTTTTTTAGATTATAGCTACTTGTTATTTTAAGAGCAGGAACCTGTTGTACTATGAATATATTGGATGGATCAGGAGGAGAAAGGAGAGCGCAGGGCACGTCCTCCTGATGGTGAAAAGACTAGAAGCCCCATGCAGATGGTTGCCCTGTCCTCGTGGCAGAAGGTTAAAGCCTGGCCAGGCAAAAGGCTGATTCCTGGGAGGTAGAAAGGGAGCTTCGTTATGGGAAAACACACTTCATTTTACTGACATTTTCACAGCTTTGAAACACTTTGTTAATTTGCAATAACAGCTTTTGCAGTCTTGTCAAAATAAATGTCCATTGCAGTTAGGAAAACCCCAACAGTTACTCAGTTATGGCTACATGGAAGGAAGGTGTACTCATTCACCGCGGTAAGGAGGGTGCAGACAGCTTAGTGACTAAGTGCAGAGGGAGAGGAGGGCTGAATATGAAGTCACTCCCTTGCTCTGCAACCTCAGGCAAACCACAGCATTAGTCTGTGCCTCATTTTCCCTAGCTGGAAAACAGAAAATACTGGCTTTCCCCTGCAAGGCACTATGAAACCTTATTTACTCATGCTGTGAAAACATCCTGAGCTCCTTGTGTGAGAGGCAGTCAATGGAAATAGGCTATAGACTCTTTTTTTTTTTCTGTTTGGAAAGGCAGGAGAAACAAGCGGGAGAAAATGCTTTACAGTTTTATTTTTAGAAGACTTGGAAGTCTCCTTTGATGACGGTTGTTCTCTCGCTTTTCTCCTTGCAGGTACTATGCTATCTGCTGCCAGCCTCTGGTTTACAGGAACAAGATGACTCCACTGCGCATTGCTGTAATGCTTGGAGGGTGCTGGGTAATCCCAACATTTATTTCTTTCCTTCCTATCATGCAAGGCTGGAATAGCATTGGCATCATTGATCTGGTGAGTAGCAAAGGAGGTACACCAACCTGGTATCAAATATATTCGGTGCTGTATATTCTTTAAAAAGCAATATTCAGAGAAAAGAAGGCAAGAGAAGCTCAAGGAGAAACTTCTTGTTATCAGTGCAGAGGGGCTGCTGAATTTCTGGAGGATGTCCTTAAGGGGGTTTGAAATGACTCTGTCCTGGAAGGACTGTCACAAAGACAGTGGTGGCTCTGGGAGAGGATTTTACCCGCATCTACTAATCAGTTCAGTGAGTAGTACTTTGAAAACACGCCGAGCTCCAGCTGGCTCCTGATGGGCACCTCAGGAGTCCTCGGTTCCCCTTGGCCTCTGCAGCTCTCAGGGAAGTGCTGGCCACTGCCGGCTCAGCCCGAGGGTCCCTCCTTGCCGTGCTAGCGATGTTTGGAGAGCCAGGAAACCCAGACATCCCCAGAAGGGATGGTGCTTTGGGCCAGTCCCATCAATATCCCCTGTCTTGGTGTGAGCCTTGAAATGGGGGAGAAGGTGAAATTTCCCCATGCAAGTCAATTTTCCCCACTGCAGTCTGGCTTCACTTGCAGGATCCCGTCTACAGGACAAGATGTTAAGAGCTGCAAATCTGTTCTCCTTCCAATGTGGAGATGCAGGAATTAAAAATGGCAAACTGTGAAAACACCTTATTTAGAATAGCTTGTTTAAAGAGTTGTGGCATCTTCTATGCCAAGTCTCAGTCAAGGAGCTATGAATACTTTTTGGCTTGTGGAGACTAACAGGTGCAAGCTGCCAAGCCTCTAGACAAGGTGATAAAGCCAAAATTGCTTCCAGACAAGCATCTTTAGGACATGCAGCTGGTAGAAAAGGGAGGTGCATTTTGTTTATTTAACAAACCATGTCAGCTATCTGGTTTCTTCCACTAATTTCTTGCCCCCGCCTTTTCAGAAAAGGCTCAACACCCAGCTGTCCATACCAGCTTTTCTAAACACCAGTGCGAGCCCTGTCCTTCCCTGTAACTTGCTGGAGTTCACCATGCCAGTTTCAGTAGCTGCATGCTGAGAGGTAGTGCAGGGTTCAAACACCACCTAGTGAGAATGCTTCATAGATTACTTTAGAGGAAAACTTCCTTACGTGCCCAATTAAATAATTTTGGTATTATAGTTTTAAATAGGAGACGGGGTTATTCTCCTGCTGAAATAAACACCAAAAATTATGGGCCTGATGAACCTGCAGTGATATTTTTTTGTAGCAAGAATAGCCTCAGAGAAATCCCGTCTGTCCCAGTTATGCCCCCTGCTCCCCAAACTCACATGCAAGACGCCTTTCTTCTCTGCTCGCTCTGTTTCCATCACAAGTCACTGACTAGATCACAGCCTACAGACTCAACCTGCAGACTTCTGCCTGGGCTGCTGCCCACAGCCCCAGTGCCTGGGAAGCTCGGTGTCACCCCCAGCCTGGAGCTGCCCCCAGATGCTGCAGCCCAGTCCCTTCCCTGTCCATCTGGTCCTTCTCTAATACCCCTGTGGGACTCGGCTGGGTGAAACTTGTGCATCCTTGCTGTAAACCCACGCCCTGATGAACAGAGCAGTGAGCACTGAAAAAAACGCATGGCACGAAGAGAAGTTATCCCCCTTCGCTGTGTCAGAACTGGGGACCTAGGCTGATTTTCCCTGGCCGGGTTGAGGCATGCTCTAGGAAGCCGGAGCTGCAACGCGGGCTGATCCTGCAGACCTGGGGACCAGCAGGGCCTGAGAGCCCACGGTGTGAGCACAGGCGGGAGAGGCAGCGGTGGGCAAGGCAGGTACCGCGGCTGGGAGAGGGGAGGGAGGAGAATTGGAAAGCGGTGGTGAGGTGTCCTGGCAAACAGACTGCTGCTGTCGGAGGAGCGGTGCTGAGCTTCTTTCCTTCTTTGTCCTTGTCCTTCCTCCCCCCGCCCCAGATTCAGCAAAGGCAGTTCAACAAGGCTTCCAACTCCACTTACTGCATCTTCATGGTCAACAAGCCATACGCCATTACCTGCTCCGTGGTGGCCTTCTACATTCCCTTCCTCCTGATGGTGCTGGCCTACTACCGCATCTATGTCACGGCCAGGGAGCACGCCCGACAGATCCGGGTGCTGCAGCGCGCGGGGGCCCCCACCGACGGCCGGCAGCACCACCCGGACCAGCACAGCACCCACCGCATGAAGACTGAGACCAAAGCTGCCAAGACCCTGTGCATCATCATGGGGTGCTTCTGCCTGTGCTGGGCTCCCTTCTTTATCACAAACATAGTGGACCCTTTCATAAACTACACGGTGCCGGGAAAGCTGTGGACGGCTTTCCTGTGGCTGGGCTACATCAATTCAGGGTTGAACCCTTTCCTCTACGCCTTCCTGAACAAGTCTTTCAGACGTGCCTTCCTCATCATCCTGTGCTGTGGTGATGAGCGATACCGAAGGCCTTCCATCTTGGGGCAGACGGTCCCCTGTTCCACCACCACAATAAATGGATCGACTCATGTACTAAGGTGAGTGTTTCTCGGATGCTGCTAAATGCCTGGAGTCACTAGAAAGACTGCTTCTCCAGAGTTTTCGTAAAGGATTGGTTTCGCTTTGCATTTGAAATATCTGATGGATTAACTGTTTAAAAAGGGAGGAGGCAAGAGAAGCGTCCAGAAATCCTTAGGGTGCTCAAAAAAAAGGGTCTGTAGGTAACAGAGAAGTGTTGGCATGCACAGTTTCTCCAGAAGTGTGTTCAGGAAAGAGTTGGGAGAGCGCAGAAGTCATGTATGCATTTTGGCCTGTTGTTTGGTCTGAGGGGAACAGCTTGACCCCACGGGGAGCACCTTGAGGGAGGCTGCCTACTCCGTCTTCTCTAGCAAAGGGATCATGACGCCCATTGTCCCTTCTCAGCTTCTGCCTTTGTAGCCCCACCAGCCACTGCTGCGTCTGCTGAACTAATGAAAGGCAAAGGATGAACTTCCCCAAACGTCTTGACCCTGCTGGGGCACTTCAATGGCTCTCTGCGGGGAGAGATACTTGCGGTTGTGTTTTAGCAGCTCAGAAAATGCTGGGGTGTCTGCCTTTTACTAGAACCCAGTCAAAGCCTGCCCCTGTGCAAGCTCAGCAGCACCCAGCTCTGCAGGAGCCCTGGAAGCTGAGTGTGTCTCACACAGGCTACAGGACAAAGTCCTGCTGGTTGGCAGTTTGGGGTCCCAGTGAATTCAAACCCCGCACCTCACACCCCCCATCCTTCACTGAGTACCACAATGTGTTCATTGCAAGACAGAGTGTGTGGGCTGTGCACTGCGGGGCTGCAGAGGGATTCGGAGGGCTCTCGGTGGTATGAGGCACCCTCTGTGGTCTTCTCCTCGCCGAGCGGAGAGGTGGGAGGCAAAGCACAGGAGGAAGGCAGGGAAGAACAATTATCTCTCATAATATCAGAACAAACTGCAATCTATGAAAAAAACCCCATAGGTGTTTCTGTGCAACTGTCTAGAGGAGATCTGGTTCCTTTGGGAAATGGATTCATGGCTCTTCACATGCAGATGAGGACTTGGTAACCATATTTGTGTTCAGAGCTGAACTCATCTGGAGACTAAATCAGATACTGAGCACTTGCCAGCTGAGTCTGATCTGCTAGTTTGCCCCGAGCTCCCTTCTGCAATGATGTCTGAAGTTTTGGAAAGAGTCCTGAGCCGTATAATGGATGGAAGATGGGGCAGGGCTTGTCACAACCTTGAGACAGACCTCTCAAGCTTTTAAGTCATGAAGGACATTACAACGTATTTGTCTTCTGCTGATTAAAACCTGTTTGGGGGCTATGGTCCCAGAGCCCTCTGTCTGTGATGGATGCATGCCATGCTCAGCCTGTATTTCTGTCAGAGCTGTGCTCCCGGGGACAAGCCAGATGCTCCTCTGCTGCGGTTAGAAGGATTGAGAGATCAGCCGTTACTGGACGCATTGTGCCATCCCACAGTGAGCGAGGCAGTACCTCTGGCTGGGGAGCTGTGGGGGCGAATGCTGGAAAGGTGTCCCTGCATGGGGAAAAGGGAGGGAGGGCTCGCTTCCATCCCCGCTTAACCGGGATGGCTCCGTGCTCTCACCACGGGGCCAGCCCGGTGGCCTGAACACAAAGAAAGAGAGAGTGGCATCTATTTTGGCTAGTAAGCACAGCAACAAGATACCTTTTGTTAAGTATACAAGGCAGAGAGAAGACAGGGAGCCTCTCTTCTGTGTGGGCTTGAGATGTGGAGGGCAGGGAGCCCATCAGCCCAGAAGGTGAATTCCTTCAGTCCTTCATCCTTCAGATGGCAATGCCGGTGCCTCCTCATGTCTCCAAGTTGTCTCACTGCTTTTGCACTAAGTTATCTTGCTGTGAGACCTCATCATCCTGCCTGTGCCCTGTGGGACAGGCAGGCTCAGGCCAGCACTGCCCTGGGGACACTGGGCAGTGGAGACGGGCTCCCAAGAGAGCGAGCGGCTGGGGAGGCTCTGCACACCTCCAGGAGGGCTGAGCTGCTGGGGGTTTCCTTCATTCTGTGCTGAGTGTCCCTGAGCTGACAAACTCCTCATTTTGAGACTCTTTTTAAACATATCGATGTCCCTGCGATGGCCAAAGCAAATGTGAAGAGTCACCTCTGCTTCAAAGCTAGAGGTGGCCATGGTCTTGGCCACGCCAGCCAAGTAGGGAGGCTCTGGTGGGCTGCAGTAAATGGTGGATCCCACCATGGAGTTGAGATCAGGGCTTCCTCATTTCCAGTTTCACCGTCCCACTTGTACCACTCTGCTCCCCCTTACAAGTTATCCATGGAAATGTATTAACAGTCCTGTCAATCTAGATGTGGCAACCATTGCAAAAGGCCCCATAAGAACCAAACCTGCACAGGGCATCTTGTCCACTTCCAGCTTTTATGAGTACTTTCATGGGTAAGAGCACATTGCCTCTTTACAACATGCTACAAGCGCAAGTCAGATTATCTCCCGCCCTTCCATATCACTCCAGCTCCGCAGAAGGCACTCGATTCCTGCTGCCGCATCCCCTCCTCCCTCCGCATGCCGGAGGGATGTGGTTCTGCACATCAGCACTTCCCAGAGCAATTGTTTTCCTCAGCTTTGTAACCGATGAGAAAAGCGTGACTTCTTTCCCTGGTGCAGATTATGCACTGGTGATGATAGAGGTGTGGGGATTAAAGGAAAACTGACTAACTGTAGTCTTTGGACAGTTAACCTCACTTGAGGAATTTGCATTTCTTCAGTGCTTCTCTCTTAAATGCAAAAAAGGTTGAACTCGGCATGAATGGACGAGAAATTCAGTGAGGCAGATTCTCTCAAGGTATGACATACTTTTGCTTTACTAGCAGGGAAATACAAGGGGTCTGTGCCCAGCAGCTGAAATATTGAAAGCTTCCTGTATGGGTTGGCTTCATACCAACCCAACTGAGAAGCTGTGGGGCTGGACCTGGCTCACACATTTCTTTTCCAACCTCAAAGTTGTTTCTTCCTGACCAAGAGCTTCTGTAAATGGGGAAGTTGCGCAAGTGGGATTTTACAGCTGCTTTTTGTACCCTGGCAGGGAGATCAGTGAAGAGAAGGATAGACCTTGTGCTGATCTAGGGCAGAGTTCCTTCCCCAAAACCCGCAGATTTGCAACTATGTGTTAAGCTGACGTGAGTCATTGAGCCTCAGAGGGAGTCAGGAGTGGTTGACAGTAGGTCTGGGATTTCTAACTCCTCTCCACTTCCAGTCTTGAGAAGATCTGAACTTTCCTTCAGCTCTACCTGTCCAAACCATTCTGTCATTGCTCACAATCATCTCACAGGTGCATTTGCAAGTGCAAAAATACGTTTGTCACTGTTAAAATTCAGGCTCATGCTCTTGGATGCATCTGAGCTGCGAGAGTGCCTTCCAGGGACGGAAGGCATTTCTTCTTTTTTTCTTTCGATAACTTTAGTGTCAAAATGTTCTGACATTCCCATTTTGGGATTTTTCACATTTATATTAGGAATGGGAAAAAAAGAAGAAGAAGGAACAGAGTGCAATAAAACACGACAGTGAGAAGAGACAGACGCCCTCACCACACACAGACTGAGACCACTTGGGAGATAGTTCTCATTCCTTCTTTTTTTTAAAATTTATTTTTCAAGTGAACTGTGAAGACTGTGGTGCTCTGGGTGACCCAGGTGGGGAGAGACTTTTTGCGAAACCACAATGGCTATGGGGCAAGGGAGCAGACTGCACAGTGGCTTGACCGTGATGTGAGGGTGACCACAGCTTGCTTAATCCCCTGGCAACCACCCCACTTTATCTCTGAATTATGAATCAGAAGATGGGGAAAGGATTTCCTGTCACCTATTTTGTTCTTGAACTCTCCATCAGCTGGTGTGAGAGACACCCATTCTTTGGGTGGGGTAAGAAGTGGTGCAAAACGTGTTTTGAAGATGTCATGAACAGCCAGGAGATAGGATTTGGTTATAGCTGGATCTATGTGTATGGTGGGAAAGAGTATTAGAATTAAATATTCAACTTTGAAAGAAAATACCCCTGGATATTCACCTATTTCAATTCTGATGTGTACCATCGACTGCAAAATTCAGGCAGGACACATGCAAATGGCGAATTGAAATCTGCAGGTGTGGCTACAATCCGAAATTCACGCCCTATTCATTTTTCAATGGCTGAGATTGCAACTCACATGTCATATACAAAGGTTTGATTCTCTCGCTGCAGTACAAGTTGTGTAATTCATTATAAATATTTGCAATTCATAGTTCTAATAACCTATGGTTTGGAATATCATTCATTGAAAGGACTTGGGAATATAATGAGTGGATAGGAGAATTTACAATGAGCACTCAACTAACATATGGTAAAAATTAGTACAATAATTAACTGCAATAGATATGGGTTTCTGGATGACTGTAGCATGTGTTCAGGAGTTCTGTGAACCGTAAGACTGAAAGGAAAATGCCATAATCATCTGAAAAATGCTGTCTTCCCCTTTAAACATATTGCTTGCATATCTTTTGTCATGCATAGATATTTATTCAACACAAACCAACAAACTCATTCCTTCATGAATCATTAAACTCTCGTACTGCACAAGTGGATGGGAACCCAGATCAGCATTGCTTGAATTCTTGGATAAAACAAGTTCTGAAATTTTGCCACAGCAAAGAAGTTGACTTTGGGTAAAATATATTTGAGCAATGATCAGAGTAGACAAACTCCGGAACGTTTGGGTCAAGGAGGTCACTTTGGTGTATTCCCTGTTTCCTCTCAGAAGTGCACTGTTCAGCACAGTACAGTGTATTAGTCTCTTCAGGGAAAGCTATAGTGAGTGGTTTATTTACTCATTTTCCATCATAGAGAGGTCTTCTCAGACAGGGCCGATGCCAAATTTATTTCTCCAAAGCAAAACACATCCTTGGTTTCCTTTTAGAGGAGCCAAAATAAACAAAGTGAAAAAAAGCATGCACCTTGGGGGCTGGCAGTTCATTGTCCTCATAAATACAAAATTAAATAAATAACCCAATCAGCCCACACTCATGTCAGCACTCTGAAGGTGCACAAAACGCTGGGAGAAGTGTGCAGTAAATCATTGCGTGCAGCCAGCACTCAACACCAGAGCATTGCTGTGGAGTCTTACTGGTCCCTATAGGGAACATGAGTAATTGTGCCAGTAAATGTCCTGAACTGCAGTGAGCCCCAGTGCTTCCTTGCTGCTGTTGGAACAGGCAATGCAGCGACTCGGGTCTCCAGTTTTTAGTAGTTTAGCAACTCCACGGCTTACAGATCTGTTGGAATACAAATAAGTCCACCCTGGCTGTAGGGAAGAGGTCAGAGCTGCTGTGGAGCGAAGGAAGAAATGATGCGTGCCTACCAGCGATGCTTCCCCAGTGGCACTGCACGGGGGTGGTCCTGCCCCACGGCTCAGTCCCCTACGCAGCCCTCCCGCAGAGCCGCCCCAGCTCGGAGCTGGAAGCCCCTCCTGGCACATGCATGCTGTGAAACCTCTGCTGGAATTTGAGGGGAGACCCGTCGCAGCTCTGGCGGTGTCTGCGCAGCGAGGGGAGCTCCACGGGTGCTCCGTGCACCCACTGCCCCTGCTCCATGCAGCCAGGCCCGCCTGTTGCAGGGGGCTGACATGCGGGATTGGCAGGAGGGTTGGGGCTTGAGGGCGAATTTGCACCTGCGTTTAGCTTTGTATTGCCACT
Source organism: Haliaeetus albicilla (assembly GCF_947461875.1). Classification (NCBI taxonomy): domain Eukaryota; kingdom Metazoa; phylum Chordata; class Aves; order Accipitriformes; family Accipitridae; genus Haliaeetus; species Haliaeetus albicilla. The sequence continues at coordinate 10,148,705 of NC_091509.1, read as the reverse complement.
TCCAGTCCGTAAAGGCAAAGGTAGGAGCTCCGCCTTTCTCCTCGCCTTTTCCAGGCCAGGAGCAGAGGAGCCTTTGGGCTAGAGGCCACTACGTACAGGCGGGATGGGTGGGCTGATGGCATTGCATTACTATATGCAGTTTTAAAACAGTGAATAAGTTAAAGAGACTTTCCCCCTCTGTTTACGAGGTAGCTTTTCACAAAAACAAGCAGCCATCCTGAAACCCTCCTGGCTTTGCAAGGCTGCCAGCTCAGAGCCCCATCTCCCCTTGCTCCTGGGGTGTCCCTGACACCCTGACATGGAGGACCCATCAGGATGCCCACTGCTGTGGAAGCAAAGCAATTCGCGTATTTTCAAAGATGATTTTGAATGACCATGCCTTCTCGACAGCCTTAATTTCACAAGGTCATTAACTCCATCAGTGCTCAGTGACCTCCTCACATGTCAAACCCTGGCTGGACAGGTGTCCCTGTACCACCACAAATAGTCCCCTTCTCCTGCAGAGTTGCCTTCAGGGGAATGGGCACATTTGGTGGCTGTGGTGTTACAAATCCTCCAGCTGTTTCCAAGCTCCTGGGCTCAGAAATGGCTTCACAAGATGGGTTAAATAGTGCTTTGGCTTCCCCACGCACCCAGGCAGTTTGTATGGGCTGAATCACGCAGCAGGTCCAGTGCCTGGCGTGGGTCATTTCATTTGCGTTCATAGTGCGTGGATGGAGCGGCAATCCCATCCTGCCTGCGATGGTGGGATTTTGTGGGCTGCAGTTGTGGCTTGACTCAGAAAACACAGCGGTTAGTCACTCAGAGCTGCTTTCTGATGGAGCTGGCAGGTGTCTCTCAAGGATCTGGGTTTACAAGTAAAGTATCTCCTCCTGTTCTGCCTCCTCCTGTTCCTCTTATCTCTTATCCTCCCTTAGGCACTAAGACAGCCGCAGAGACCGCAGAGCTTCCTGAGGCAGAATAACACGCTCGCTGCCAGGGGTCGGAAAGCCCCAGCGGGTCCGCAGCAGCAGCAGCAGCAGCAGTCCTGGGCTGGCACCAGCAGTGGGGCTTTCCCACCCCAGCCCAGCCGAGCCTCCGGCCGACGTTCTGGCCAGTCCTCTGCTCACCTGCCTTTTCTGCAGCTCTACCGAGGCAGAGCCATCCCTTGGCGTTTGGCAAGCTGAAAGCTTTCCCTGCATGGGTGCTTCGTCGGCGAAGGTGCATTGAGCCTCAGGCTGGGGGGACGCGTGCCTTCGTTACCGCATTTTCCCGCGGGACAGAGCGGTGGCCGCTGGCACCGGCAGAGGTCTTTTGGAGGAAGGAGGGACCGCGGCAGGGAGCATGGGGGGACAGGTCAGGCACAGCCAGGACAATATCTCGGCCATCCCTGCTGAAGTCCCTAAAAACTGCATCAGTAGCAGTAGAGAGGAATCTGAGCCCAGGTCTGCTGCTGCTACATGATGCTGAATATTTGTCTCCCCTCTGTTTTCTCTCTTTCTCTCTCACACATGTGCACACATTTGCGGAAACAACTAATTATGTAAACCAGAGGGAAGTTATTTCTGGAAGGGAGATGTTTGCAGGCTGCGTTATCAGGGAGGTGTTACACCCTGCTGTGTTTGGGATGTTGGAAAGAGGATGGTGCGCAAGGGCTGCAGTGAGAACCAGGAATTCAGCTCCAGGCTGCAGCAGCAACCAGACGGGCTAGGCAAGGAAGGGCTTCAGTGCTGCTTTAAAAAAAAAAAAAAAGAAAAAGCAAAAAATGAAAGAAAATGAGAAATTTCAGTAGATGCACGACTTTGCTTGGATAAACTCGCAAAAGGCTCTGATCTGCAGCTGTCCCACAGGTGAAAGATTATGGTTTGGGTTCAAACTCAGGGTCTCAGGACTGCTCTCAGCTTCAAAGCCAGCTATTTGCATTCCTCGTTCACTCTGCTAGGCTGCCTGGAGGCTCCACCAAATTAGTTAAAAGGGTAAAATCCAATATTTATTGGTTCTCCCAGAGTTCCTGAAAGGTTTTTTTTTGCTTTTGCTCTTAAGAAGGAATAGGCAAGCAGCAGGTAGGCACCTGGGTGCACAAAACGACCTAGCAAGGGAACAAAAAACATCAATTACAAACATGCTATTTTAGCTTGGTTTGACCAAATTTCAAATTGATGTGGAAGTGAATCTTCACTGTGACTCAGTTTTTAAACACAAAGGATGCAGGTCTTTGATTTAAAGTTGGAGGGGGTTATGTATTTTAGCACTAACTACAACATGAGTACCCTTCTAAAAGGTTTTTTTTTTTCCCCTTTACACAAACTGAACAGATTTTTCTGTAGATGTTCTGTGATTTTTTCTTATCACTAAAGTATCAGTTGGAAAAGAATTCCAGTGGCAGAATACTACTGCCCGAAGCTATGCAGTTGTTCAGAGCAAAATCAGACCATTAGGGTTAAAATTTCTGACTGGCAGAAGCTGCCTGGGAATTTTAATGATCCTACAAGATGGATCCCAGCTTTGACATGTGTTATCATCTTCCCTACAAAGTCATTGGCCCCAAGACGGATCATTCAGACTTGGTCTGCTCTTTCCTTCATTGCCTCATTGCTCGCTGTTTCACACTGGATTTCCACAGGTCATTTTGGAGGCACAGTGTAAGCAGTGTATATTTTGCTGTGCTTGTGAGACTTGGAGCAATTACAGGCTACTAAGCTTTAGGACGTGTGTTGTAATTTCTCCAGCAGTCTTCTTATTAATGGGACCAATAGGCAAGAACTTCACCCCTTTGTGAATGTGCTGATAAAGCACATTCCCACTAAGCTCTTTTTAGGACATTTCTGAGCAGAAGATTGAGAAACACAACAAATGATGACATCCCCCTGACATCTCCATGCCCTGCAAATTTTGCTTTTCTTCTCTTTTTGACAGGAGTTTAGTGGAAACTCCCTGTTGAGAGACACAAATAATTTTTGTTTTCAGAGAAGCTTATGAAATACTGCTAGGGTGCAGCTAATATCTTTGCATATGTTTGAGCTGGGATTTTGATTCTTGTCCCTGGTGGTAGGGATTTATTTTGCTTCATCATAGCAAATAGATGCAAACATCATGTTTGCATGCAAACCATCATGCTCCTGTGATTAAATTACTCTGTTTAGCAGGACTGTGAGCAGCCACCCTCAGCTGACTGTACCTTGCAGGCACATTATCGCATTGCTCTGTGGTGGCTGGAGGACCTGAAGGAACGTCCTCTTCTGCACCTGGGAGGGCTCTGTCCTTAGGGACCCTCCAGTGCTTTGCAAGAGGCACAAGAGAAGCTAATGAAATTTTTCGTGTAATAGACATAAATCTTGGTGGACTTGACTTTAATTGCAGTAGTGTCATTTTTCATCAGGTGCAGGTGCCTGGATAAGCAATGCTGACATCCTTGGTGCTGTCAGGCAGCGCTTTTCGTACACTTACTGTTGTACACTTTCCCCATTACCAGTCTGCAAGCACAGCATTAGGCAGGGCCAAAAGCGTGCCCCATGACGCATGAGCGCTGCTGGAAGGGTATTGAGCGGGTAGCTCCATGCATCAGTCTGGAGGCTGCTCATTCCACCTGGTACAGAGCCACGCCAAGGAGAGAAACCTCGTGAGAGCTCTCCATGCCAAGGCGTGAAATATTATATCAACCAAAACATTTTAAAATCGTGACTTCAGAGGTGACAAAGAGCATTTCCTTCATTTTGGCACAGCCCCAGGGCTGAGCCCTTTGGGCAGCGCAACCAGAGATGGCTCAAGATGTATTTTCCACTCCAGTAATTTCAGTTCAAGTATCAGTTCCCCGTGCCGGCAAAAGCGGCACCGCACAGCTCCGTACCACAGCCCGAGTACAGCTGGCTTGTTTCATCTAGCAAAATGGAGGCTGAGATGGGATCTGATTGCTGTCTGTAAATACATCAGGGGGGTGAAGACTGGGAAGGGAGAAGAGTTATTTAAACTAAGGAATAATGCTGTCACAAGAACAAATGGATATAAAGTGGCCAGGAATAAATTTAAGCATGGAATTAGATGAAAGTTTCCAGCCATCATGGCAGTGATGGTTTGAAACCAACCTCTTCCTAAGACTAGTGGGGGAAAATGTCCAATTTTTAACAAGCTGAAGCTTCATGAATTTACAAAAATTATCTCATTCTATGGTATAACTGTGATAGCAGGGAACTGCCTCAGGACCACACAAAGCCCCACTTTTGCCTTAATTCTGACCTTTGTGGAAACCAGAAGCAGAGCTGAACTGCTTCAGGTCTTGTTGATACCTGACCACCCCACATACGTAAAGTGCAGCTTTCTCTCCCACCCTGCTGATTTTGCATCCATCAGGGAACATGGAGAGAAACAGAAATTGTCCCCGTTTCCCAAAAGACCTCACGGGCTGGGTCCCTGTGCTTCCTACCTCACTGTTCCCCTCTGGGCAGCGGCTGCAGTGCTGTATTACCTGCTGGCTGGCACGTGGGCTTTTCAGGATTGTAACCCTCTGTATCAGCAGCTTGGTATCCTGAGGTTGCCTCTGCCTCATTCCCAGGATCCAGGTTTGGCACAAAATTGCACCCACAGATAAATAGGAAGGAAGGACATGGTCCTTAAGTGATAGCGTTTGATCTGGAATATCATATAAAAAATCTGAAAAGACAGAGTAATGTTTGTACCACTGGTAAACATGAGATTATAAAAAGTAGCTCTCAATTCTCCAAAATAATTTTATTTTATGAGGTTGCAATTTGCAGGAAGTGTGACACATTTGACTTGGTACCTACATCAGCACGGCACGTATTAACTAGATCACCCCCATAGTTTGTAAATTATAATAAAACTACCATCTTCTAGTGGATGTATTTCTAGTCAGGACTCTAAAGGAACAGGTCTTGGCCATAAGCTGTTTACTTTTAATCTCCTCTCTGGAGAAAAACAAATAATTGCTGATAACATATGCAGATAGCACAAGATTAGAGGACTAATAGTAATAAGAGCGAGCAGCACAGGGCTACTCTGCTCTCTGAATTACTTCATTAACTGAGCACAAGCAAAATGTTTCCACAGAGTTACAGAAACATGGCCTTTATGGCTGTGCCTCTTGGCGTACTGAACACAGACCACAGGCTAATCTAATAAACAGCCAGCGTGAAACAGGCTTCGGTGCTGAACATCAGCTCCCGCTTGATACTGAGCCTGAAGGGTGAAGGGGCCATTCCCGCAGACATGGAGCCAGTGCTGCTCGCGTACCCAGCGCAGGCAGGGCTGGCAGCGGGGTACTGTGCTCTGGGAGGAGACTGGAAAAAAAGAAGTGTGATTAAAAGTTCCAAAAGGAGGCTGTAACAAAATAGTCCTGGCACATGAACTATTTATCTTGTACTAGAGAAGGCAGAGAGATCAGTGTCTGCTTGGGTACAGAAGTCTAATGCACAGATGTGTAGCAAGGGGAAGACCTGGAAGTTTAAAGTGCACAAAATTGCTTTAGAAACACAGTGTTCATTTTTAACAGTGAAAATTGTAAGCCATGACAACAGATTATCATATGCAGTTTTCTACCACTGTGGTGGGTTGACCCTGGCTGGATGCCAGGTGCCCACCAAAGCTGTTCTACCACTCCCCCCCTCAGCTGGACAGGGGAGAGAAAAATATAACAAAGGGCTCGTGGGTCAAGATAAGGACAGGAGAGATCACTCACCAATTACTGTCACGGGCAAACCAGACTCAACTTGGGGAAAATTAACTCACTTTATTACCAATCAACCAGAGTAGGGTAATGAGAAATAAAACCAAATCTCAAAGCACCTTTCCTCCACCCCTCCCTTCTTCCCGGGCACAAATTCATTCCTGGATTCTCTACCTACCACCACCAGCAGCACAGTGGGATGGGGAATGGGGGTTGCAGTCAGTTCATCACACATTGTCTCTGCTGCTCCTTCCTCCTCAGGACAGGACTCCTCACACTCTTCCCCTGCTCCAGCGTGGGGTCCCTCCCAAGGGAGACAGTTCATGAACTTCTCCAGTGTGGGTCACTTCCATGGGCTGCAGTCCTTCAGGCACAGACCGCTCCAGCGTGGGTTCCCCACAAGCTCACAAGTCCTGCCAGAAAACCTGCTCCAGCGTGGGCTCCTCTCTCCATGGGGCCACAGGTCCTGCCAGGAGCCTGCTTCAGCGTGGCCTTCCCACGGGGTCGCAGCCTCTCTCAGGCATCCACCTGCTCCGGTGTGGGGTCCTCCCCAGGCTGCAGGTGGAGATCTGCTCCACCGTGGACCTCTGTGGGCTGCAGGGGGACAGCCTGCCTCACCATGGTCTTCCCCACGGGCTGCAGGGGAATCTCTGCGCCGGTGCCTGGAGCATCTCCTCCCCCTCCTGCACTGACCTGGGGTCTGCAGGGTTGTTTCTCTTACATGTTCTCACTCCTCTCTCTGGCTGCAATTTCTGTGCCACAGCAACTTTTTATTCCCTTCTTAAATCTGTTATCCCAGAGGCTCTACCACTGTCTCTGGTTGGCTCAGCCTTGGCCAGCGGCAGGTCCGTCTTGGAGCCGGCTGGCATTGGCTCTGTCGGACATAGGGGAAGCTTCTGGCAGCTTCTCACAGAAGCCACCCCTGTAACTCCCCCGCTACCAAAACCTTGCCGCGCAAACCCAATACAACCACTCAAAATTAAAAATTGAAGATTGGCTTTCTTTGTAATAACCTCTCTCGTTCAAGAACAGGCATTGGAACATAATACAAGAGTTCAGGAAGACCTGCAGCCTGTTTTGTTCAGGACATACTGGGTGATGCCAAGGGTCTCTGCTGGTTGAGTGACCTGGTCTCCAGGACAGGGATGTCCTCAGCCCTTTTGCTTTCCATCCACTGCGTTGTTGTACTAGCACTGAGGGCACCCAGCCAGGAGAAAGTTCACCATTTTGCCGGGTGCCACACAATTTCAGAGGGGAAAGGCAGCCCGAGCCCCCAGCAGCTGTGGCTAGGAAAAGCGAGGGACAGGGGTGGCAGCTGGGGAGCAGAGGGACACCGCGCGGCACGGAGCTGGCAGGCTGGACCACAGCCTAAGCCCATCAGCTCTCAGCGGTGTGTGGCTTTGTAAGTAGCCAGAGTTTTATCGCAGCCTGGTGGGGGTGATGAGTGCGAGAAAGGAGAAAACAACTTCCACCTCTGTCCCTCAAGTATTAGCAGAGGCAGCACAAGTGTATTGGTTTGTGTTTGGCTCAGCATGAGGGCTCTCAGTGACCTTGAAATAACCTCTGTTACTTCGCTAAATACATTTTTTTCTGCCTTTGCTCTTATTTCCCAGTTTCTTCTACAGAATGGGTATGTTATGGCATGTACACTACATACATCTCATCTCATTCTGCCATTCAAAGCTAGACTGGATAAAGTAGTTAAAAATAGTACAGGGGGACAATCTTTTACCAGGGAAAAGGCTCAGACTGGGCAATTAGAGTATAGCACTTATCAGGTTTTGCCCTTTGCTAATGTTGTTAATCTTAGTCAAGAGATAATTTGGTTTTCACTGAAATCACATTAGCTGCAAACCTGAAAAGGTTTTTTGTAAAAGTATAGAGATCATTAAACTCAATAACAACTAAAAAAAGAGTTTTGTTATTTCTTGGAGGAGCTTTCTTGTAATTCTTTATGAAGCTTTGCCAATATTTACAATCAAATTTATGTTCCAACTTCCCTGGCATGATTTTATAACTTGGCATCAGTCTTCTCCACAGTAACAGCCTTCTAGTGTAACATTCACAAATACTGTGACTGGGAGTTGTGAAGGATCATGAGCAGCAGAGAGTGTGCTATAAATATCGGGAGGTACATGATAGCTCAAACAGGAGATAGGGGCTGAGTCAGGAAGTGCAGGGTGAGATTATACACTCTGCTATGCAGGATGCAAGAGTAGAGAAGCCCTCGGGTCTGGGAATTTAGACGTTCCACAACAGCAGAAGTTAACACCATAAAAACGGAGAGTTGCACACATGGCAAAGGGCTTGGCCATGTGCTGTTCTGTGCAGCATCAACCAACCTACAGACTAAAAGATGGGACATCATCGTCTGCACAACTGTCTTGTCCTTCCTCTCCCCTCTCCCTCGTCTGAAGAAAGATACACATGTATTTCTGTATCTCCTGCCTTCCACAAATAGGTGGCTGCACAGGGCACCTTGTGGCAGCTGGTGGCACACTTAAGCTCCTCCAGGCAGCTGATGTGCTGCCCACGGAGGCTGAATCCACCCTGGGCAAAAGCATTTGCAATGGCCAGGACATACTTCCAGCATGGCAGTGTACGCGGGGATGTGTGGAGGAAAAAGCAGCCGCAGCCACAGCCAAGCTGGTAGGAAGCTGCAGTAGGGGCCCCTTCCTTCCCTTCCCTTCCCTTCCCTTCCCTTCCCTTCCCTTCCCTTCCCTTCCCTTCCCTTCTCTTCCCTTCCCGGCCACTTCCGCACGCCGGTCACCTGCGCTCACCTTCCGCTGATGCTCCCACCACCAAGCCCTGGACCACTCAGCCTTCTCAGCTCTCCTCCAGCAGCTTTCCCCTCACTGTTGAAGTGCAAGGGTTAAAAAGGAAAACTGGGGAGAAAGGGTAGAGAGCCAAGGCCAGTGCTACAGCCCCGCCGATTGCTTCAGCTAGTGAAAAATGCACACGCGCTTGCAGCTGTGCATAAACAGGAGCCGGTGCCAGCAGAGGTTTTGGCCCCTTTTACTTGACAGTGACACAGACACATCTCCAGGCTTTTTTTGTTGTACCGTCACGTCACCCCGAGACGACTGGAGCAGGAGGTGCTGAGGGCTGCCGGGCTGTTTGGCATGGCGTTGCCTTTGGGCTCCCGCTGCACAAACACCCCCAGGCAGGCAGTGCCGCGATCACGGGTACCAGCCGCTTCCCACATCATTTAAAATCCAAACATCAGAAAAAGAATCCCAAAGGCCAAGACCTGCAAAAGAGGAAGGGAGACTCCAGCACAGTCTGGAAAACGAAGAGCAGGATTTGCACCATTAATTGAAGCCGGAAAAGCTGGGGCCGGGGTGGGAGCTTATGGCAAGACATGGTAGCTGGGAGCCTCTCCGAAGCTGTGCTTACTGCCTAAGATAGAGCCCCTGCTCTGCCCCTGTCGTGGTTTTGGGAAGGCAAAGCACGCCTGTGCTTACTGAAGCAACCACCAGCATCGCCGCACACAGCGTACCTCCAGCTTGCGTGGGGGCGGACTTATTTTTTTATTGTGGGTGTTTTCTGAAGTTATTGCTAAAGCCTTTCTTTGTATTTGTACATGCGATAGGCTTTTTATTGAGGTTAGGTTATCCCCAGGGTAGGAAGTCGAGACACTAATTTCTTTTCTCTCAGCTGTCATCTGTGAAGTCTGAGGTAAAGTTCCTCCTCCCACCCCTTCCCTGCTTTTTCTTTCCTAGGGATCTGTGCTAAATTTAAAAGCTGAACAGTTTTAAGATTTTTTTTTTTTCTTTTGACACTTCAAAATCCTTCTGCAAAAAGGTTAAAGTCTAGGGAAAAGGCATGGGGTGACCTTGGCTCCAACCCCTGCCCCATTTTGGCATCACACCAGCTGCCTGGGATGATGAAGCGCTGCCGGCATCACGTTGGGCTGTGCGGGCAGCGTGTGTGTGCATCGTCCCTTCCCTGGTCCTCGCTGCCTGCACACCAGTCCCACCTGCCAGGCAAGTGCCGTGAAACCCGCCGCCAAAGCAAACCACCTGTCCCAGTACAAACCAGCTCCCACGGGGACTCCTGCCCTCGGGGAAGCTGATGCTGGCATCTGCACTGCATCTTGTGTCAGAGGAGGCTGGTACCTTCCTTCACCCAAAACCTGCTTGTCTTGCCAATAATCAGGACACTGCTGAAGCCTGGTATGCAGCTCAAAAAATGCCTCACTAGAGGAAACTGAGAACTTTCGATAAGAGAAAAGCTTCTTGTAATTGTACCGAGTGAAATCAAGATATTTATCTTATTTCTTACAGAGGAAAGAGGGGATTAGGGTTTTAAAATACCACAGTTTCCTTCAATTTTAGTGAGGTAATCTCTTTCAATATGTCTGTATATTGGAAAAAGAGATTAGAGCTAAGATAAACCCCTTTTTGTTATTTGGCCTAATACAAGATTCAAGATCAGAACTTCTCTTCTGCATCAGTTTGCTTCTGGTAGGGAAGCCAAGGCACTGAAGGGCACCTTGAGCTTAGAAGCGACCAAAATATCAACTGATTTTTGTCTATTTTTAATTGCATGACTTGTGCTTTGGGTAACGAAGGCAACTGATGTATTCTGGTGGGGCAGGATCCCAGTTAAGTCTTTCTTTCTGGTCTGAGATTTACTTTTGCTGATGTTGCCCTGGTTTATGTCTCCCTAGGGAATGCCCCATCCCTGGTTCAGTACCTCCCCATTTGCAGTATGACCCATATAATTTGGGGGTTTCTGGGAGAGCCTTTTCTGCAGGAAACAGTGGGGATTTTGTACTCTGTGGACCTTCCAGGGAAGCTGGGTTCAGTCCAACAACCCCCAGAGCTGCCTGCCTGCCCACACCACCCTGCGTCCTGCTCAGCCTTTGTATATATCACCAGCAAAACCTACATAACCAAACCCCTGGCTTAGCCCCGTTACTCTCTGCAAAGCCTCTCTTACTCTGTTTATTGTTTATGAAAAATGGAAAGCAATCTGGTTTACAGAAGTTTGTGGTGATCCAGCTGATGGCAGCCCCTCCAGTGCTGTTGGAGGACAGTGCTGGAAGGAAGGGTGCTGTTAGGAAAAGCAGAAGAGGGGAAGAAGCCACAGGGATGACTAGTCCTGCTGCAGGTCAACATTTCTTCTCTGTGCAATTATTGTTGGGTTTCACTTCACTGTCTCTCTGATTCAAATGGAAACTTTAAGTAACTTACATTAATTGTTGTCTTTTCCAATTAAACCTCTCTGGTCTTTGACATGCACGACTGTTTCTTATTTCTCTCTGCTTTGTGCAGCCAGTTTGCATAATGAACAGTGTGTCCCCAGGATTTTGCAATCACTGGCCTGGAACACGATTGCCACACGGAGCCTGGGCAAGCTCTGACTGTGCTGTCCCAAGGGTTTCAGAAACACCTCCCTCGCTGCAAAGCCTCAGCACCTCCTGCCTTTCCCCCATCTGCTTCCCTCCTGTCCAGCATCTGCAGCTTTCCTCGAAGTTTCCTTTCCTCTCTCCTGCAAGATAGTGCAGGGAAAAAGCAAGGGAGTGCATGACGAAAATAGGAACGTCATCTGTCTGGTGGGACTCACTCAGTAAAGATGGGCTAGATTTCCACACATTTACTTTTTCATCCTTCTAGGTCTCCTGACAGTAAAAGCAAGCAGCTCCTGTTGTAGACAAAGTGATTTGAATGATAATTTTAATTGTTTTGGAGGCCTTGATGAAAAAGCAGGACATTATCTGTTGGGAAAAGCTCTAATCTGATTTCACTTGAGTCCGTACCAATACTGAGCACCATTATTGGACTGCCTAATTTAATCCCAGCTCTGCTTCCTGAATCAATGATAAGGTGCTAGATATTTATTCAGGTTTATACACCGAAAGTGGAAAGCTCCTGCTGAAAAATGAATTCTCTCTCATGTAATGATATTTAGCTGAGATTCTCAGTGGCAATGTGTCCTGTTTGGGAAGTACAGGACAGGCTGAATAGCTGGTGCTGGGAACGGTGTGATGAGATGGACAAAGATGCGTGTAATTATCTGCCTTCCAGCTGTAATTAGGAGTCCATTGCCTGTTGCACCAGGAGCTGGTACCCATTGCCCAGAGAGGAGCACTGCTGGCCACTGCACTGCGCTCCCAGCAGCTGGACTGCCCGACATCTCCTCCTGTCACATGGCAAAGTCCAGACGTATTGAAAACATATCACTTAAATAATTGAATGCACCTTAAACAATTACATTTAGGTAAATACATACATTCCTCATAATACATGCTGACATACTGAATCTGATTCCAAGACCTCTAGGACTCCCTCCATTCATTCGAGAGGGACAAACAAAACAGGGTTTTAAACTAATTTTGGTACCTGAATAAATTCTATTATGGATAGCAATTTACTATCCACTCACTTCCCTTCTGTTTCAACTGCATAGCTCCTAACCAAGACCCTTGCACAGCTAGGCTGAATGTGTTGGGCTGTTCCCCTCCTCTCCAGAGATTAATATGTTTTATCAGGCAAAGTAGTTTTAGACAATGCATATCAGCATTTGCAAAGAGCTCCACATGCCTTAGGGCTAGAAACGCTATATAAATCTAAGCAATTATTGTTATATTCTATTATTCGTCGTGGCAGAAAGCATCTCAAACTCAGGGCTAATAGTTTAAGTGCATTTTAATTTTAGGCTAACTTCTTTTTTTCTTTTTCATTTTTCAATAACCCTCTTCTTTTCTGACTTCTGTAGGAGAATTTATTTAAGCATTATATGCACCGCCTTGCTCTGTAAACTCACACTGTGGAAAAGCTTCCCCATTGCTGTAGTTAAAATTGCTTCTAAGGCTTTTGGTGTGTCTGTGGGAGAGAAGGGCCCTGTTTTTCTCAAGACATTTTGGCCAGCTCTTTGGTATCTCCAGGAAGGTGTCAAGGACTTTTGGCATATCTTCTGTGATTTGATTGCCTTTTACCATTTTGCCACTTTTTGGATCCTTAACCGTTGCCTGTATTTCTGATTGCTGGGTGGCTGCTAGTGCCAGCCTGCCTGGTTCACATGCTTCATCAAATTCAGGTACCGGCTAAGCCTGCTGTGAGCCTGTCTCCAGTGCTCATCCACCTGTTATTTCAGTTCTTAGTCAGCTGTAAGCGTTTTTCCATCTTAAACTGCACATTTCAAAACAGTAAATTGGCCATTTTGAGGTTTTTGGTTTTATTTATTTGACATAGCAAAGATTATAGTTGCTAACATCTGCTGCTCAGTATGCATTTGCATCCTGAATTGATGACCTGACCAGTGAATTGATACAGATGTGGTTTTAGTTTGGTTTTGCCACCAGTAAAGATGCAATATTTCTCTACGTATGCCTTTGGGAGTACATAATGTCTTGCAAATACTACATCAACCATTACAAACAGCTGAGTAAGGCTCTATCTGCATTAGCTGATGATTTCCAGGCCTTACTTCTGCATTACTTTTTCTGTTCTTTGGCTATCCCAGGCTACGTCAGCATTACTATCATCCATCACAGAAGACAGCATTTTTAAAATTCAGGTAGCCATGCTTAGGAGGGAGTTCTGCAACTCATCTTTGTTCTTGTTGCTATGTTGTGCTTTATGGTTGCATCTTTATCAATGAGATTTATACCTGGCATATGATGCCTTCATTGATCACAATCCTGTCAATGAGGGATTTTTCTGAATTCTCCCCTTAACCCTATGTCTTCATTTAATCCTGATTAAACAACATGATTTCTCTTGCTTAAAGAGCTCATTGAACCACACATGTTCCCTTTCTCTTACTGATGACAAAGTGTAGTCCTCTCCTTTGAGATGTACAAGCTCCTTGATATCTGAAGTCTTTTTCTTACATTGCAGGGATAAACCTGGATGTATTTTCTTACTACTGATGTCAAACCATCTGAAATCCTGTAATGTGAAGACTTCACTATGAGCCTTCATATTTTGCAGGCGTTGTAATCAGAAGACTAGTCATATCTTAACACACAAGATTAGTAACTCCTGGCTGGGGGGACCTGACTGACACATGTTAGAGTCCCGAGTCTATTTTCAAACATCCAGAGACAAAGCAGATTCCTAACCCTCTGTAGGGAACACTTCCATGATTTCTAATAGCTTTCACTGTTAGGTGTTTTTTAAGTTCTGTTCTTCTTTAAAAATAAGTCTTTCTTTAATTTCTCCTGTTACATCCAGTTAATTCATTTACTAAAAATTCCTCTCTCTTGATGTTCATATCCACGGCATCTTATACCAAAAGTCTACAAAAGTAGTTAGTACAAAGCAAGTTAACCACCCTCTATTTTATAAATTCATATTTGAATTTAACCTATAAACATTACTTCAAATTCAAAACCTATGAACTTCCCAAGAGGCCACTGAAGCATAGAAAATGTTATTAGCACAGTCCACATCCAGTGTAATTAATTGCACTGTGAGATGCCAGAAGAAGGAAAGACTGGCTGTAATCTCTGTGCAGCTAGAATGAACTTCTCTAGTAATGTCTGCTGTTTTGTATGAATTTAACTTCTTATGGACCAGAGGCAACAAGTGAGCAGGAACAGCATAATAGATCCAAGTGTGAAGGGTATTTGAAGGTGTATTATGAGGTGCTGACCTACATTAAAACCTCAGAACTTTCCTGAGCAATGTTTGGAGGTTGTAACTGTTCTGGCAGGAGTCTGCTGCAGGGCTCCAGACCACCAGCAAAGAAGTTTGAGGGTGGACTGATTTGTTTGGATTAGAAGAAATAATATCTTCTGGAAACTTAAGAGTTCTCTGCTGGTATCCCTGATGTCAATGGTAACTGGTAGATCAGATAGATAGTGGGACTCAGGCATCACTCTTTGTGGAGAAATGTGCATTTTTTTTTCTGAAAGATCATTCTGAGGGAGTGGTAACATGTAAACATCTGGTCATAAAGATGCACGCCACTTCCTCCACAGATGTCATATACTTGGATCAAATTAAGCTTCAGCATTTTCTATGTAAAATGTTTATAAATTAATTCTCAAGCACAGAGGCATTCTAACCCTGGAGGAGAAATGGCATAGGCACTGTCAGATGCAGAGCTGGCTGAAATTGCCTCAGTCTCATACTTTCACTGCAGAAAATGTGGGGATTTTCGAGAGGACAGCTCCAACAGTTTTCCCTTCTTCCTGCGAAATGAAAGTATGTGCTATTAATAGAGTGAGGAGTTAACTAGCAGATAGGCTCACTGATAATTTTCCTCTTTTTCTTTCATCAGGGGAGGAAGACATGTTAGCTCTAGCAGAAGCTCAGTTTGGCTTTGTGTGCTTCCCCATATAGCAGAGTCAGGGACTCCTACCATGGAGTCTTCAGCTGGGCTTTCTTTAGTTCCAGAAAACACAGACACATTACAGGCACAGATTTTGAAATGAGTTTTGCACAGCAGAGCAATCCTTAGGATACAGCTGAGCTGTATTACTTTTCCTTGCTTGAAAAGTACTGTGCTGGAAAGGAGGAACATTGCTGCGGTCCATCCTGCATTCTTCCTTTCTCTGATGCTGCTTTCCCTCACAGAAGTCAAAGTAACTACCTTGCTTTGTTAAACCTTTCTTGGCAGTGACTGAGCCAGTAGTTTCAAAGTGAATCGTGTCCCTCAAGGAAGCATGTTGATCCTGTCTGACACTTGTTAAGTGTCATTGTCACTAACAGTCTTTGAAGAGATGTTCTTGCAGACTTAACAGAAGGGATGTTAATTAGGCTGTTGATTTGCATTATTCCATAGGCCCATCAAACACAGTGCAGCACTTCAGTAACTAAAGAGGCACATGGTACTAAAGAGCATTTAGCTTAATCTATAAAGTGTTATTTATTACCTGGGAAGAATGTCAGGTATAAGCTAGTAGTTGTTAGATGTTGTTGCAGCAGCCTCCTTTAAATACTGACATCAAATGCCCCAGCGCAGTGGGAACGCACTCGGAGACTCATGCAGGCGGTTGAACCACCTGCAAATGCTGCTGCCTCTACTGTGAATCCAAGTGCAGCTGGATGCGTTTGCTTTCAAGATCGTTAACTTTCTTCTAGTGCAGAAAGATGCTCTTCCAGGTCAGTTGTTGATCCTTTTGAAGCTAATTAGAGGTTTTGTTAGTGAGTTCGTTCAATTCCAGGAGGATTCAGTGTTGCAAAGGGCCACTGACCCATTGGTCACTAACCAAGAGTTAGTTTGCCTATACCTGAAAACAGGCAGGTACTCACGTGGCCCATAGCATCAGCCAAGCATTGGCATGGCATTTGCAGGGGCATCAGCCTGCATTTTGCACTCTCCTGGAAGAAGGCAGGCCAAAATGGCTTAGGAAACACCACTGTAAAGCATAACCCTTTCTAGACTGCGTTCCAAATCATCCAACACAAATCTGTGAATGTTGGACTGAATTTAGCTTATCTTCATGTACATCCACATGTATGAAGGGAAAAATGAAAAGCTAGTTCACATCCCCTTACAACCCATCGTATTTTTTCTCCATTTTTGTGCTTTGCCTTGGCATTATGTCACACATCATATAATGTGACAACCTCACAGGAGCATTATACTGCTCTGAAATCCTTACCTCTCTCAAAATGAAGTGTAGAAACTCCTTTAGCCTCAAAGTTCCCAAAGGTCTGAGTCCTAGCAGGGCTTTTTTCCACCACTGAAGTGAAGCCACCTTTGGAAAGACACGTAACAACCATTTAAGTACAAACCACAGTAATAGGTGTGGGGGTTTTTTTGTTTGTTTTGGTTTGGTTTTTTTTTAAGAAGTGAAGGGAACACAATATGGATTTGTCACTTTGGAAGGAATGGAAGGATGCAGCATTGCTACATGAAACTGAGTGTAGCTAAACAGGCAAACTCGAGTACTAGTACCAAAGAAAAGAAAAATCAATAAGCCAGTCGTATCTTATGTTAATGTTACGTATGAATAATTTTATCATTGATTGATCTGTAATCTGCCTGGTAGTGCACAGAAATGGTAACAGTTTACATTAATGTATTAAAGGCACATATAATTTATTCAGTGAGATTCATGCCCTCTGGTGCTTTTTTGACAAGTTTCTATAGCACCGTAGTTAGTATTTACTAGCAATGAAAGCACTTTATAAGACTTTGATACAATATTTGAGACAAGAACTGCACAAAGCAACTACTTCATAGGCAAGAAAGCAATTACAAATGACACTTCAAGAAGTTGTTACCAAGAGATCTTCAAAGAGCTCAAGTTTCTTACCATCGACAACACAGCACCCGGCAATGGCACGGTGCTGTCAGCGCAGAAGACGGGAACATTTGCTCAGCTCCACCCCAGCAGGAATGTCACATCCACCTCCCCAGCAAGGAGATGCAGCTTCTGCGGCACCTCAGCATCCCTGGAGCTCCGTTCTTAGGCACAGCCCCCTGTTCAGCTTCTGTGATCATACCGGAGTGAGGAAAACAGGACGCAAGAGCGCAGTCCATTAAAAAATAGCTCAAAGGACTTAGGGAAATGAGGCACTTTAGTTACACACCACTTCTTTATCTGCTTTTGAAAGAATGTCTGTTCTTAATAAATTTTAAAACAAGCCCATAAAATTCCTTCAAAATAAGCTACAGGCTAAATTAATTTCCTTAAAAATCTCTTTCCCCTATGCACAGGTTCACATGGGTTTGCCTTGGAAGATTTGGCTGTAAAATTGTGTATGCTTATGTCAGGCTGCTTATTAATCAGCTTAATTAAGGGTTAAGCAGAACAGGCTGCTGTGCTCCTCTGGAGCTGTCCTGCCTCACCTGCATATCTTGTTTGAAATCAGGAGGCACACACACACACAGAGTTTTACAAGCAAGTATTTCAGAGCGCCCCAGACAAAACAAAAAGGCTTTGATTTTCAGCAGTGCTTCTCCCTTTGGCTTCCAGTACAGACCTGGGTGCCGAGTGTTTTGGAAGCAATCAGATCCTCAGTGATCTGCAAAATCCATACATGCCTTTAAGTAAAAAATACATATATTGGGAGGCAGCAGAGAGGCAGTTGGACAGAGACTGGTCTTTGGAACGTCACTCGGAAATGTCAGACGTACATTAAGGGACAACTCTAAATTATAGTCTCATAACGTAAGGAAAGTTGTCTAATTCAGATGAATTTTTAGATGCCTGAAATTTGGTTTCTTCACCAATCCAAATTCTCAGCTGTTGTTGCCACAGTTTTTGTCAAACTATTACACAGATAACATAAGCTCAGAGACACCCCTTGTGGTTAAATTAGCCTTACAAAGCTTTCATGCCCAAGCAGGATAATTTTCAGCTATTAATTGTCACTGCCACTGACGCTACTTACATGACTCCTGCAGCCTCTTAAGCCAATTTAGTGGCTTTTAGGGGAGGAAAAACAGGCAGCTCAAGCAATATCCAAGTGTCTGGGTGTCAGAAACACGTCTCTTCTGTAGAGAAGGCAGAGGTCTGAGATAACCACGAGCCTGCAGTTACCTGGGGCAGGTAGTCCCACCGCCCCGTTGAGGCACCTAAACTGGGACATCCCTCTTGCCCCAGAGAAATCAGTGAAGACAAGCTCCTCCAGAAGGCAATTCAGGGCAGGGAAATGCCTGAAGCTGGGCTCTGAGGGTACTCCACCTCTGCAATCAAGTGTATCACACAGGTGTATCGCAAAAGTTCCCTCCAACCCCCATTTTAAGTCAGCAGAAGGAGAATAAAACCCTGATCTAAATATCATGCAACTCCCAGTAGGATGCTCTCGAAATACTTCATGGGCAGATGCAGGAGTACAAGGGTATTGTTGGGCTGAAAGGAAAAGGCTCTTATTAAACTAGAGATGTCAATAAAAAGCAAGGAAATGCAAAAAATAAGGCAGGTCTGTTAACTGTTTGTGCAAATCTTTTCCTTCTTCTCACAGTTGGCCCTAATGTGTAATTCTTTTCTTCGTCATTCAGTGGAGCTGCTAAGTCACTTGTGTTTGCACTAACTTCCATGTCCACAGCTCGTGAAACCTTCTTCAAACCTGCAAAGTATGTCACATTTCCTGACTTGTTCTGTCCTTTTCTGTTTGGCAAATAGTTTCTACTGCACACTCCTCTTTCCATATAAGTTGCTTTTTTTATCATTCTATTTTTATTTTTGATGATAGTTACAGAATAAGGTCTAAATCTGCTACACCTCAGAGAAATAAGGGCTACAGCTGATGCTCACATATTTTAATAAGTATGGGATAAAACCCCCACCTTCTCATCTCATGACTTTCAGCTCAGGTTCTTGGAAGTGTCCCTATAATGACCTGAATATATGGGTGGAGATATCCCCCCAAGGCTGGAAAGGCAAACATAGGTAATCATTCCACTGCAGCTAGATTTCAGCTACCTGCTTCTCTTAATTCCCCAAAACTCCCTTTTTGGGCAGGTGTTGGGGGATCAGAGTCCCCTTTTCTGATCCCCATGAGCTGTTTGTAAGTGGGGGTTTATCAGGGGAAGGGATGGGTCTGCAAAGGATGAGGCTTGTGTGTAATCAAGGATGAGCAAATCTGGCAGCTCAGCACATCTGTGGGTCAGGAGGGCAAAAGGTTCTCTCCTGTCCACAAATGAAGAAATAAAAGGAATATCAGGTAGAAATAAAGAAGTGACCTCTGTACTTGACATGGTGTACTCACAGTCTGTAGCCTGTTCTGATGTGCCCAGATCAGGAACATGAAAAAAAATCAGAAAATTCAGGGGGAACAAAACACAAAGTAGCTGAAATATTTGAAAGCCTGCCTTACAGTGAGAAATTCATGGATGATCTCATTCGGTGCCTAAAGGGGATGTTGGTCTTTAAGGCAGTGAAAAGAGGATCCTGTGACTGAAAGCTGAAACTAGAATATTTGTACTGAAAATAAGGCACGAATTTCTAATGTGAGGGTAGTTATTCAATAGAGAAAATTATCAACTGCAGCATGGCTTTTCTTTCACTTACATCTTAAGAAATTAAAGATTCTCCCCCCCCCCCCCCCCCCCCCAAGGGATACAACTGGTTGAAACATCAGCAAGGTCCTGTGCTATACACAGGCACTAGGATGTTTTTCATCCCTAGGGCAGCCCAGGTGAAGAGAACAGTGACATCAAAATCTACAACAGGGACCAAGGCCTGCCTGTAAATCTCCAGGCACCTTGTCAATGGGGAAAAAACCAAACAAATCCATCAGATCCAAGGAAATCCCCATTTATGAAAAGGTCTAAGCAGCTCTTAACTTCTCCACATCAGAACTACTGCTGTTTATATAGGAAATTTTTCTTCTCCATTTGCACTTTAGCAGCCTCTTGTTGGCTGGTCAGGATTAAAATGCAAGACTAGGAACAGGAGTTACAACTGTTAAGTGCATTAAGAGGCACTGGTAATTCTCTGTTACACTTCAGAGGACTGGTGACAGACCCATAGTACCTTGTTCACAGCCAACAGCAGTATATTTTTAAAGTTAGCACCAGGTGCTGGCTAGCAGCCAGGTATAGTTATAACTTTACAAAAAAATTAAATAGTAACTGCTGTATTCCTGCACTGCAGTCTAACAAAATCAAGGAGCTCAACTATTACTCCCCCGTCTGTACTTAAAAAAGCAGACCGACATTTCCAGCATACCAGAGCTGTCAAAAGGCTCAAGGATCACCAGCCAGGAATCTATGGCAGGACCGCATTGCCTCCATAAATCAAATTTCTCAGCAGTGAACATGTCAGTTAGCATGGGTGGAAGTTAAGTGACCTAGTTACTACTCCCTAGACTTTTGTTTAAGAGATACAGGTGGCTTCCTCAAAAGAGGATCCTCAATCAGACCAAATGGGTTGGTGGTACGCGTGAAATTAGTAGGAGAAAGAGAGTTTGTAACTACCAAATCCCCTCCTAGAGCAACTGAAGAGCTTTTGGAAAACAGGCTCAGCAGAGCATTCCTGCCAAAAAATCGTACCAGTGAGACAGGAAAAGGATATTCTTGAAAAGCTGAAGGATTCCCAAAATGGCTTATGGGAGAAAAAAAAAAAAAAAAGAAAGGACCCCACCTGATGGCTCATACAGTTCTAACCCAGTTACCACCACTACTGTAAAAATCAGGTTTCCGCTTTAGTGGGAGGTTTGGGGATGTAGTTCTAGCTTTGACACTATTGGAATATAACTTGTTAGTGTTTAATGTCAGGCTAGCTGGAAAGCATTTTCCTATTAACTGTCTCTGTGTTTTTTCCTTTCTCCCCTTACTACCTCACTGTGTCTGTCTTTCCTCCTTTCTGCACTAAAAGTGGCTGTTCCTCTGTCTCCAAGCTCCTCCTGCTCTTCTGCAGTAGACCGGCTCCTGTCTAACCATGAACATGCTCTGTAAGTCCTTTCTTTTATTACTGCAGCTCTGTGTGTGTGTCTGTTCAGTATTTATTGTAACATAATTTAAAGCCTCATTTGATGTGTAGCTTAAGATTTGTGGGGTAGAGGCAGAAACCCCAGCTGAATGGGGATGTTTCATCCCAGGACACGGAGGGTGGGCTCCAGCCTGCAGGACACTGCAGACAGCCTGCAGCAGGAACGCTGCCTTTGGGGGATGGTTGTTCTCACTCAAAGGACTGTGTTACAGTAGTGCAGGGTCTCACCAGTAGGTACCACACAAAGGAGTGGAACAAGATACAGAGGACAGTAACAAACTGGGATTAATTTCACATTAGAGCTGCACAACACCATGTATCACAGACTGCGCTTAGGACAGAAGAGCTCTCTGCAGCCCTTGGCTGGACCAAGCCTGATCCATGCAGAAAGCATGCAGGACTTTTAATAATTCCTAGAGTTTAGATACAGCTATGAGAGGTTCTCATAGGGATATGGAAGACTCCAGTAACTCCAGCACTTGTCTTAAGTCAGTTAAACCTTCTGACAGCTCTGAGGCTTTCTCTTCCCTCAGGTGGTGTGTAGGTTCCAGCTGGCTTCCTCCCACAGTGGGACAAGCATCACAGGAATGCTCCAGGGGCCAGGCACTTCCAGGCATGCAGCTCCAATTAGCTCAACATTAAAAAGCAAATAAATATAAAATTGGTTTCCTGCTCAAAATGTTTTTGGAAAGATGGTAGGGAAAAGAAGCAGAGCTCATTTTGAGACCAAGAAAATCCTGGTGGTGACAATTACAATCTCCCTACCTTGAAACTGGGATGACAAGTCACAAGAACTGATGCTTGACCAGCCTTTTGCATCTTCCATCAGGAGACTCACAGAATGCATCTGGCCCTTCAGTGTCACCCACCCACCCACAACTGCTCCAGCATCTCAATGTTACCAATCCCTCCACCTGCTCTCCAGACCATGCCCTCGGTATCCAGCCGATGAAGCCGCAGACCCTGGGGACATTGCATCTCCCAGTACCCACAAAACCTCCAATTATCCCAACAGATTTGTGGCAGGCGGGGGGTTTCTCTCCTTTTTCCCTTCAATGCTTTTGCTTACTCCTCATTAGGACACTCAGATATCAAAGAGAGGCAGCAGATTTCAACAGTTGCTTTAAGACAGGAGAGTTCAAAGTGGAGAACACAGTTTCTGTTTCTGCCATCTGTAACTTTCCGTAGCCAGGTTCCCTGGATAGGATGCAGCATCCGCAGAGTCAGAGCTGTGATCAGGCCGCAATCTGTTCCCCATATTGGCACTCAACCTTCTTTTGAAGTTTTGCACTGCAGAACTCCCAACCACCGGCACCATCCCTTCAAAGGCTGTACAAAATAAAGGACATTTCCTCAGCAACAAGGGGTTGCCAAAATGCCTTTTTGAAAGCAGCCAGTGGAAGCTGCGTAAGCTGCTAATTTAAAGTAGACTAACACGAAGTAGGGACCTCAGGCACAGAGAGAACATCCCTGGCTAAACAGGAAGGGAATGCTGAGTACTTCTCAGAAAGTACATTACTAGACGAGAAGAAAAGCCTAATTTTCACCATTCCCCCATTCCTGGCCATCACTGAAACTTGAAGGATTAGGAGGAGACTCTGGGGTATTTCAGAGCCGGTTGGACTATCCCCTGGATACACTTGCAGGGACAAAAGCACCCATGGAGCAGAGCTCCTCAAAATAGAGGTCTTCTTACCCTTTGCAGTGTCCAGGGCAGGGAGAGCAGTCTCCCAGCAATGACTGTCAGCGTCACCCCACACCATTTCATCCCCGATGGACTCAGTTCCCAAGCCTCAGAGGCTGTGAGAAGCAGCTCTGGTTTTCAGCAATATTCAGGTCCTTCCGCAGCCTCACAGCCACTTACAGCTAGAGAGGAGAGAGAGCACTGCGTCTCACTTGGGAGAGAGGAAAGACAAAGGGAAGCACTTGGAAGAGCCCAGGTACAAACCTCTTAACTCCCAACCCACAAAGATTTCCTCAGCTGAAATAACTGTCAGTGAGAACAGGATTAGCACAGCTGTCACTCCCTCTCATAGCTATCTTTTGTAATACCTTTCCCTCACCTTTTCAATACTCCCCGGGATAACAGAGCACTAATACAGCTCCTTTAATCACCACACCCACTCCAGCACCCAGAAGTGCTGCTCTCCCACCCTTGCTCTTTTATTTCCTCCTCTCTACCAAGGCACTTGGTGCTAATGAGGCTCATTAGGCTTCCTGCTGCCCTACCCATCTCCTTGCTCTGCAGGGACAGCTGTCTCTGGTAACCCTCTCCTGGCCAGACTCTGTACACAAGCACCCCCAGCCACATTTCAGCTATGAAAAAGACACTGTTCTACAGCATTGAAAGACACCGTAAACAGGCGGTATCTCAGCTCAGGGAGAGCTTCATTGCCTGCTCATGAGGGTGAGCTCTCTCACTGGGGATTATAATTTTGCAATTTACTCCTTTACCTAAAGCCACTGCCTGGGACCAGCTGACTGTCATCCTCAACTCATTTTTGCATGCCTGTTAATAAGCATGCACAGAGTGCAAGTGCAGTCTTAGGCCATCGGACCCTTTCGCCACGTCATGTCACCTTCTGAAAGGCCCCTGGGCTCCTTCATGGGTGGGACACGAGCTGTGCTGGCCCACAGGGCAATGAGAGTGAGGTGGGGTGAAAGAAGTGCCTCACTCTGCTGGTCACGCTCCTTTGAGATGTTTTTTTGGAATGAGGTGCAGAGGGCAGGTTGTCCTGGTTCTTCTCAGTTGTTGATGTGCTACGTGATACTGCCATATTTAAGCAGTCAGTGGCTTAGGAGATGGCATTCACCTCATCTTCCTTTTCCTAAGCAGAGGCATTAGCCACAGAAGTTAAAAAGTCTTCCTGCACTGCATGTGTATTTAAATACTTGTGCAGAATAAAAAATTCCAACAGAAAACACGAGCGGGAATCAATACTCAGAAGCAGTTAGTAGTCTGGAGGTGGTGGGTCATTGTAGGATGGGGGAGAAACAAGTCTGACTCTCAGTGGGAAAAAAGAGACCTGAAGGCTGAACCCCAAATCCTTTTCTGCTCTCTAAGCTGCTGTCACGAATGCCAGCCTGCCTGAGCCGATGGGATGGGGCTGGAAAGCTGAGACTCGCTCAGACCTGGGTTAGGAGGCTCCTGCAGTTTTTGCATGAGGCAGGTTCATAGCTCTTCTGGGTTCTTTGCATTTAGGGATCTAAGAGACTTTACTGGGTGCTCATAATTAGATGGGGATTGAGCACGGAGTTCAAAGGTCTAGATTTCAAACATAGATGTCTAACGTGTCTGTTACTCCTTCAGTTCTTTGTGTCAGGTGTTTGTGAAATGTCCTCATGTGAGTTTTGTGTCTGCTTTCCTCCCTCTGACAACTTCTCCACTGTCATTTCCCATCGTATGGCCATATGCTCTTATCCCTACACAAACATCGCTCGGCATGTCCGTCACTTAATTGTAATCTGTCTTGGCTGCAGTTCTTCCAAAAAGCTCAAGTGAAGAGAGCAAGCAAAAGGTGATCTACAGTCTCCATCTCAGTGTGCTGCTATCTCTGGTTTACAGTGAAATAATTGACTCTGCCTGGAACAATCCAAGCTAACTGAGGTGCTGCCAAATCCTGTGACCCACTAACAGTTGAACATAACACCTCTCTGCTTGCTCTGCTAGTCACAGAGAGGAAAATCGTGATTTTCCGTAGTATAGTCAATTGTATCTATGCTAGTTACAAAACCTTACCAGTCTGGTCTGGTAGGATTTTAACTTTCCTGGTCAAAGTGAAGAATACCTCCCTAGAGGTCAGGACAACAGCGAAAGTAGCTCAGTTTCGGAAAGCAACAAGGAGCAAGGACAAAAAAAGCAAACTGCCACTGGCACAAGCCAGTTCATGCTTGTTTAAATCAGTACAGTCCATTGTCTCTTAGACTGCTCTGCCTAACTAGCAGCAACGGGGGACCTGACCCCATGGCTTGGCAGGCACCTTCACAGGATGGACTCCTGCTATCCTGGTTGTGAGATGTGCAGAGCTATATTTCACAATTTGACATTGATAAGACCAGTCCTTGTTTATCACAGTCTTTAAAGTCACCACTACTTTGATTAGGGTCTGCAAAAAAAAAAAATCCATGCAGGCTGCCAAGGCAGTCTCTGAACCACATGATTCATTCGGAAGTGAATTTAGCTGTTCCAAAACATGGAATTGTGATGAAATGAGAATCCCTGGCAGGCTGCAATGGTAGAGTTAGTTAGGAGCAGTACTTTGGTTGGGGCTGCCTCCCTGTTTAATGTGGACTGCTCCATTTCTTTTGTTAAGGACATGAGTGACTGTGGCTGGGATGGTGTTAATTTTCTTCACAGTAGCTGGTATGGGGCTGTGTTTTGGATTTGCACTGGAAACAGTGTTGATAACACAGAGATGTTTTGGTTACCACTGAGCAGTGCTTACACCAAGTCAAGGCCTCTTCTGCTTCTCACCCCACCCCACCAGCGAGCAGGCTGGGGGGGCACAAGGAGTTGGGAGGGGACACAGCCAGGACAGCTGACCCCCACTGAAGGGATATTCCAGACCATAGGATGCCATGCTCAGCAATAAAAAGCTGGGGGAAGGAGAAGAAAGTGAGAGACATTTGGAGTGATGGCATTTTTCTTCCCAACTAACCATTAAACGTGCTGGAGCCCTGCTGTCCTGGAGATGGCCAAACACCTGCCTGCCCATGGGAAGTGGTGAATGAATTCCTTGGTTTGTTTTGCTTGCGTGTGCGGCTTTTGCTTTACCTATTAAACTGCCTTTATCTCAGCCCACAAGTTTTCTCACTTTTACTCCTCTGATTCTCTCCCCCATCCCACCCGGGGGGAGTGAGCGAGCGGCTGCGTGGGGCTGAGTTGCCGGCTGGGGTTAAACCACGACACTCTTCCTTGGTGTCGCTGGTGAAAGACAATGGGAGGTTCACTTTGTGAGTCAGAGCAGAGAGCTGGAGCATCGGGGCAGAATGGACCCACACTACAATATTTTGGTACAAGTATCTGCTGTTAAAAAAAACTTGCTAGCTCCTTTGGCCAGGGAGCTACACATTATGGGGTCCCCAAATGGAGCTCCACAGGGATGGCCAAAGGGAGAAGTTTTCCAACAGACTCATTAAGCCATTGCTGAACTTAGGCAATTACCTACAGAGCCAGAGCAACACACACACACTCCTACATTCCTGGTCCCTTAAACAATTCTTTACAAAGTTTTGACAGCATACATTTCCTGAAATACTAAAGAAAGCAGATCCCAAAAAACTGTAGTCAAAAAGGAGGATTGACTGTGCTGCTGAACAATGATTTCATAAAACAATACAGCACCTTGCTTAAATATATTCCTTTCATGGGCCAAGTAAATTCAGAGTATTGCCAAGTCTTTAAAATCAAATTGCCACTTAGAAAATCCATGCTTAAACCTATGCAGATGTTCTCTCTGAGATAGTATATTGCTTTAGAGCCCTTTATATTATAATCTGAATAGAAAATTCAGTTGTTTATATTTCTATAAGATAAATGGACTCCCTAAATGCTATTTTAGCCCTTGCATTAACCTTGCTCTAAAAACCTGAGTTACTCGTGATGCCATCCTGAATTGTTAAACTGAAGGTAAAAAATGTACGTGGTTGTCGTGGTTTAACCCCAGCCAGCAACTAAGCACCACGCAGCCGCTCACTCACTCCCCCCCCATCCAGTGGGATGGGGGAGAAAATCGGGAAAAGAAGTAAAACTCGTGGGTTGAGAT
The DNA here is from genome assembly GCF_947461875.1 of Haliaeetus albicilla. Classification (NCBI taxonomy): domain Eukaryota; kingdom Metazoa; phylum Chordata; class Aves; order Accipitriformes; family Accipitridae; genus Haliaeetus; species Haliaeetus albicilla. The sequence continues at coordinate 10,121,938 of NC_091509.1, read as the reverse complement.
AAGAACGATTTAATACAACAGAAAAGAAGAAACTAATAATGATAATGATAACACTAATAAAATGACAACAGTAGTAATAAAAGGATTGGAATGTACAAATGATGCGCAGGGCAATTGCTCACCACCCGCCGACCAACACCCAGCCAGTCCCCGAGCGGCGATTCCCTGCCCCCCCTTCCCAGTTCCTAAACTAGATGGGACGTCCCATGGTATGGAATACCCTGTTGGCCAGTTTGGGTCAGGTGCCCTGGCTGGGCATGAGAAGCTGAAAAATCCTTGACTATAGTCTAAACACTACTGAGCAACAACTGGAAACATCAGTGTCATCAACATTCTTCACATACTGAACTCAAAACACAGCACTGTACCAGCTACTAGGAAGACAGTTAACTCTATCCCAGCTGAAACCAGGACAGTGGTAGGATGCTTTGTGTAGGCGAGGATGCAGAGCTTCGGGAGGGCAAGCAGCTACTGCTAAGGAAATGCATGAGAGGCAGTGGGGTCCTCCAGTCAATCCCCAAGGCTGACATACTGTGCTGGAGCTGTCGTGTCCATCCCAGCTGGCCTGAAAGCCAAAGTCAACACCCAGAAGGATGTCCCAACCAGTGGGCACCTTCGCTTTCCTTCTCACGGCTGTGGCACAGGCAGCTCTGCCAGAGCGTGGCAGTAGTCTTCTGGCCAACCCCACAAGCCAGTGTCACCCCTGCAGGTCATACCAGCTCTGGGCCAGTTTAGCATGGGCTAGAGACAGAACTGGGATGACAAAACTGCTTCTTGTTCTCCTGCTTCTCTTTTTGTCCTTGTTTATGTACCCCAGTTGATTTTGTCACAGTTTGTTATTGATGAGATAATCAGCAAGGTTGCAGAAAAGTTATCTGAGATCCTGCTGGAGTTTTTTGAGGCTTAAAAGCACTGAGAGGAAAGCTGTCAGCGCCTGTCATAGAACACAGCTGATTTAAATGCTTCAGACATCAGAAAAAGTATTTCCAACTTGTAACACAAACCTTTTCCCACAATCATCCTGGGGGACTGCAGATAGGATGCCACTGCCAAGAAGAAGGAAAAGTTAGCTCCTTTTTATCTTTCTTCCTACTTTGACAATGTATTAATGTGATAAGGATAATCTCTGGTGGGAGTTATGGCTGCAGTCATACAACAGTTGTCTTGGAAAGATGTTTCAGCAACACAAATGAGGGGCTGCACAATTTTCTGAAGCATAAATCTTTCCGTTTTGAGACTGCTTTCAAAGAGCTACTGGAAATACCCAGCCTAGAACTAGCTTCCAGCTGGAAAGGGCAATAATAATGATCAATGCTTCATTGCAAGCAGCACACTGGGATGAATTGCAAAGTGGAGATCCAGCAGTTTGTTTGGTAGGTGCAGTGTGCGCATTGTGCCCTGCGAACGCCACGTGCTTGTTCTCCAGGAGAAATTAATGTCCAATGTTGTGCAGCGTTTACTGACTAGTCCGGGAGGGAAGTGCAGTACACTTCCACTGCAACATCTGGACTTTAATCAAAAGTGAAGGAAAGAAAATGTGCCAGTCATGGGAAGAATCAGGAAAGAGAGGAAGGCTTTCCCTTTTTTTCCTGTTAAACTGCAGGGTCGAAGAGGGAACTGGCACACGTGTGTGTGTGTGTGTGTGTGCATATGTGCCTGTGCCACTGTATTTCCCTTGCACCACTGCAACAGCCTCCTTAGCATTTGCAGGGAATAGCACGGGGGGGCCGGTGCTTCCCCTGACTGCCAACTGTACCAAGAGCAGCAGAAGACTGTGCAGCCAGGATCTCCTTGCCTTTTCCTCCAGAAAACCACAACGGGACCTTCAAGGGTGCTTTTGTTTAAGATGGCAGGGATTTCTCAACCGAAATAGTGCCTCCATTCTCATGTATTTCAACTAAGGACCCGGGAGTTGTGCTGTGTTTTAGCAGGACACTTGAGCACATAGAAGAGCAGGGCACAGGACGGGTCCTGCTGCAGAGTCGCGTCCTGGGGATGAGAGCCGCTGCACCATGGTGCAGATGGCAGCGCCATTTTCAGAGCTATAAACAGTATCATTGTCATAGCTCTTTGAATGGTACTGCCATATGTACCGGAAAACCAGCATTTATGCTTGTAAGGGCTTTGGGCCAGCTGGATTTTCTCCCCATTCGGATGAAGCCGATTCCTGAAGTATGAGTGAAAGCTGCATGCTGCTTTGGAGTAATTCCCCCTCAGTACTTATTTTTGAGTCTCCAAGGATCATCATGTTCTCATCAGCCTCCTAAACTGCAAAACCCAAGTGTCCTGCACATGGAGAGATTGCTGATGCATCTAAACCTCCCTGCTCTGTTCAAGAAGAAGCAGAAAGTTCGTGGAAATTTTGATAGCAAACCAGTCAGGCCCTGCATGTTTTTCTTTAGCAAGTATTGTACTTTCACCGAAAAGCGCCTGACTGAGTGTATATGTCTGTGTGAGTGGGTGGGTGGCTGGCGAGAAAGCGTTTGTCTTCAGGGGTTGCATACCTCGCCTGGTTGCCAGTGCAGCTCACGTCGTGCTCCCCTCCATTTGTATTGCTCAAGAAAGAACAGCCATGTGCAGCAAAGTGAGAAAAGCATGACAGCAAAGGGTGCCACAAGTCAAGTTGATGAGCAGAGCAGAGCCCAGCAGTGCAGCAGCATCAGGGCCACGCTGCCCTGGGAGCTCAGGGGCTACAGTCTGCTCGGGGGAGTCCCCTGCCTCTGCTCAGTTTTGTCCTTGCTGCAAGAGTTTTGCTGTAATGTTCAATTTTTCACTGACCCAGCTTCTTTTTGGCAAAGAAAAGGGGGAGGCCAGCAGCTCTGGGCTTTGTTGAAAAAAGAAACTAGTATGGCCCTGCAAAGATATGCAAGCAGGTGGTAGGGAAGGAAATTTCCCATTTGTCATAAAGCCATCGCAAACACCGAGGTGCTTTTCCAGGAGCAGTGGTCCTGCATTGTGCTGGTTCTGCTCTGGCAGGAGTTCGCACCGGTGTATCAGATTTCCCTGGGCGGTCGGTCCGTTTTGAGAGGTGGCTCAGACCATAGATGGGGATGCAGAGAGGGGCCAGTTCACAGGGAGTAAATGTTTATGGAACAAGAGCAAAACCGTAAACTCTCCTGGGCTGTGGCCAAGCCTTTCAGCTGACAAATGCCAGACATCTTTGCTTAACGTTAGTCTGATTCGTACTTCAGAACAGCCTACAGAGATCTGAGAGCCATGGAACCGGGCAATACGTTTCTGGTTATTCTGTGTGTATAACATCAGCAATAGAGTACGATGACTAGTGAGCCCAGGCGTTTGTGACAAACATGCAGTTTACCTGGCCACACGTTTAGAGACATATTCTAAGAATGAATTAATTCTTTCAGTTTCCGGATTAAACTATTGTGCAAAACATCCCATCAAACAGAGTACATTATATGGTATGTTACTGTAATTAAATAAAGAGATAATTGAGCTCGAGAGATGCCCACAACACTTAATTAAGATTAATTAAGCAACATGATCTTCAGCTGGAGAAGATGAAACTGAGCAATTGAAAACTGGCTAGACAAGGTGGGTGCGACATGCTGAATTCATGAAGGTGCATATCGGGAACATGTTGTTCAGTAACACTGCTATGGCAGCCTCACCAACCCAAGTTGATTTAATGAGGTTGTGTTCAGCACCTGGAACACACCCATTTTTTTGGCCAAACACAGGCATGCCTGTTACACAGCTAAGAGTTAAGACAGTGGTGGCTGGAGGCTTGGTAGCACAGATAAAGCACTGCCAAAATATACACAAGATTTCCTCTACAAGCTCTCTCTGAGACAGCAGCTAGATTAGTGTGTTCTTAATTTCTCTGATCTTTTACTCTGATAGCAACACAGTTTATCTGTGTAACAGAATTATCACACTTCAGGCAGACCAGGTGTATGAAATGGTTGGGAGAAACTAGCATTTCTTAGCCTATTCAGAATGAAAGGATAATTCCAGTAATCGGTGTCATCAGTTCTTGCTTCAGGAGAGGAATCCTAAATTGCCCCTCCCATAAAAAGAAAGCAAGAAGCTTAGTTGTTCTGGGTCAAATAAAACAAACAAACAAACAAAACAAAACAAACAAAAAAACCCAAACAGCAAACATTAAAGCAAGCTAGAGATATTTTTTTTACAAGAACTGGGGAATCCCTCCCCAGAAATCCCCATTTGACCTGTTACAGTGTCACACCTTTTGTGCCTCAGCTGTGATGCTCTCTTGCTATACATGTGCTCAGGGCATGCCCATGTTCCAGGCAGAAATCAGCAGCTCTTCTTGGGTCTCCTGATACATCTTTTTCTCAGCTTCTGGTTTTGCAAACCTAATGCCTATATAATAGATGATCTCAATAGGTAGTCTCTCTCCATACTTTATTTCTCAGACATGACAGCCTCATTTTTTTAAATAGCTGTTTCATTAAGGCATGCATCCTCCTAAATAGTCTGAGGTCTCGGTACCGCAATGTCCTGGTTTTGTGTCCTCATGGCATGTTCACAGCCAGTCTGGGAATTCCCACCAGAGTTAAGTGGCAGTATATTACCAAGTTTTGTAGCTGAAACCATGTTTTTCAGACTGTTGTTAATCACTGTGAGATCTTGCTTAGTGCTTTTCAATCACTCAAAAGCTGTAAAGCTCAGCAAGAAAAACACTCTTTGCACCAATATAGTCAGCTGAAATTACTTCCATGTTGGTAACTGAATTGCTTTTTTGGATGGTATATGAGGTGACGAGTCTATCTGGAGCCACCAGATCTGTGGTCCTGTTTGAAGGTAATTTCCTGACTGCATGAGAAAAACAGGGACAGTACAGTTGCAACCTCCGCTTGCTAAATAAGGTTATTTTTCAGGTAACCCATCCTAAGCTCCTCTGCTACACTGTTAGGGAAAACACAGAGAGATTTGGCTGCAAGCTCAGTGTGGGGATCATGATGTATAAACCCATTTTATGGGTCTGCAATAGCAAATGGTCTGGGGGTGAAGTAAGGAGGTGAGCTGGTTGTTACGTGAGTGATGTTTGTGATCAAAAAAAATTGCTTGTTGCTTTAGGGTGTCAGATCCTAAAAATCTTTTATTTCCCTGGCATAATTGGTGTGATTGAGCACTGAAAACCATGAGTTTTATGATCATCTGTTTCCTTCTAATCCTTCCCATGACCATGCAGGTAATCACTGAGACATCCCGGGGGCTGGTTGCTCCATGGCTTCCAGAGAAAGCGAGAAAGTCGAGGTTGGATGCTTTGACAAGGTGGCAGGAGAAGCTGCCATCTTGGGCCAGTGTCTTCAGTATCCCAAGTCCTTTACAGTCTTCTGTCTTTCCATGTTGGCGAACTGTAAGGGGGAGACAGCAGTGAGCTCCTAAGGCTCTTTTACTTGTTGCTTTACCCTTACTTTACTGCAGTGTGCTCAGCCCAGAGATTTTAAGTCAGCTCACCTATCTGTGAGCTTAAGAGTCAACAAGACACATGTCATGAAAACAGGTGTACTGAACTCTGTAACAGGTATATTCAGCTCTTGTCATGCTGTCTCTCAACACCTCCCAAGCTCCAGGGTCCCTTCTCTCTTGTCAGTTTAATTGCATTTATTTATTTTTGTTTAGAGAATACTAGAACAGAGAGAGGGATAGACTAGGTGCATCTCCTTCTTCAGATCAGCATTAGCATGCATAACTCTCTCCTCTGTATTTTGTTAGTGCCTTCAAACCAGTACATGTTCCTTTATTTTCTTGCTCCATAGAGTAATAAATAGGTTTTATTTTCTCTGTGTTAATCCTATGTTCAAATCTAACCAAAATATTTCCTCCCCCCTCTCTCACACTGCAATCACTTGTAGTCTCATGCCTCCCTTTCACTAGAATAGAATAATGTATTTTCAGCTGGAAGGGAAACTATTCTATTCTATTCTATTCTATTCTATTCTATTCTATTCTATTCTATTCTTTCGGTGTGAGCATCTGGAGCAGAAACTCAGAGCTCTCAGGGTCACATCTAGCTTTGAAACAGGAACATTTAACCAGGAGCTCAGTATTGATATTCTCAATATCACAGGGGATGTTTGGAAACTTTTAATTTCATTGCTACGTATGCTTGAAATCACACTTCTCAAATGTGCTCATTAGCCAAGGGTGTGACAATACTCTCCCCAGATAATACTGTTCTCAGATATTAGTTTTAAGATAGTGCAGTTCTGGATGGAAACCAGTGCCAAAATTTAGATACCCAAAGGTAAATATTTGGGTTTGCTCACTTATAAATAACGAGTCATTACTAGCACAAGCGAAGGGCTTAGAGGCACAGTGTGTGGAAACCATATGCTTTGGCCAAATAAGAGATCTCCACTCTAGAATAAATCATTTACTTTTAAAAATAATTAGTACTGTCAGACCGTTCTAAGAAGTGCAAGCATTGGTAAAATAATAAACAACAAATGTCTGCAAAGTCCAGCCCACCTCTTGCTATTTCTCTTGTAAGGGCTAATAACACCTTCCCATTTTTTCTAGAAACAGAGATGAGTTTACATAAAGAGAGGGCAAAACCTTGTTGTATTTTATACATGTAGCAAGTATCATGCTAATCATGCAGGAGTGTGACCTTTTGCTAAATTATTGGACAAAGTGCAATTAGATTGCCTCCATGTAACGCAAAGAATTGCAGGTACAAAATTGGGTTTATTTCGTAAGAGGATGGACCGGTGATGGTTGTAGCAGAGCCAAAACTTAAGTCAGTTACATTTGAAACTTGCTGGCTAAAATGCAATTTTCTGTTCCATTTGCTACATGTATCATTGCTTTGCTTTTCCTGAAGAAGGGGAACAAACATAAATCTCATCAACATTTATTTACCAAAGCAGAGGCTAAGGCAGAGATTTATTGACTATGTCGTCTCCTCTGAAGCAGAAAATACAGAGGCCCAGGAGCAACCAAGGAAAGGGATATCACAACCTTCAAAAGTTTGAACTCGCTTCTGCACTTTAAATTTGAAGGCAATATATAAAGCAATGGACAGGTAGGGTCTGCCAGTTTTGTGAGCCCTGAAAGACACTCATAACTGCAGAAGGACTAAAAGAAATCACAAAATAGCAAAAGTAGCCTAGTGTTAACAGCAGGTAGATGCAAATAAAATATTTACACACACAGGCACAAACATCAAGAGACACAGACAGAGGGTGACATTCCACCGGCTTATGCCAAGGCTCAGAAAGCTGCAGTATGGTGGGTTCAATGATGCATCTGAATTACTGTGCAGCATAGGACTGTGGTGCTCTGGACATCAGGTCCATAGGTTGAAGGGCTGGGGCCACCAGTGAGAGATTCAGTATGTGAGAGGGGAAAGAAATTGCCTCTGTGATTAGCCTGGATTAAGAAAAACAGCTCTGCCTGAAGGAATAAACCTCCAAGGCATCACGTGCAGATATCCTCACTGCAGCAGCAGACAGGACAAAAAGGCACAATCTGATCTCCCCCCAAAAGTCCTTAGCTGAATGTTCCCAGCATGCTTTCATAGCTGTGTTTGACTGCTGGAGCAGCATTTTCTCTTTAAACATCCTCCTTCAGTCCAGGAATCCCTCGGGCAGCAACAGCCTCTGAGATGCCGTTAGTTACAAAGACAGGGCAGAGCTCAGCCAGGTAAGCAGATGTCTTCAGGGAAAACGCTGCAAGGACTTGGTCAAGGTCCCACCCTCTAAAGAAAACCTGACCAATACAACCTTGCTGGCTCAGGCCGAAGGACCTAAACCAGCATAAACTGAGGAAAAACACAGATGGGGTTTTGCTTACTTTATGTCTGTTTTCGGTTTTACGTTTTAAGCATTCTTTGTTTAAATAAGATACTGATATTTCTTGTGCTGGATAAACTATAAAGAAATTCCTTAAGTAAGCTAACAGCAATTCTCATGTAGACAGAAGTTTCATTTGTGGATCGAAGGGAGATTTTGCACCTGGGACTTGCTGGGAGATCCACTCTTCTTCCCAGGCACCTGTGCTTGGGTCCTTGTGCTTTCTGAACTACTTGTGCTGTGGAGAATGGTTGTACCTGTGCTAAGAAGTGATAAGACTTTGAGAAAGCTGATCTTGCAGAACAGAATTTGCCATGAGATTTGGTGACTTTGGGCTTATCTGTCCCATCTGAAGCAAATCAGTCTCTTGATTCTGAACCTGTGTGATATTTAAAACATACAATGACTATTGCCACAGCACAAATGACAAATATATTTATGATCCGTCTTGACAGTTAGCATTCAGATTTATGTACCACATACTGTTGTGGTTGTTCTCTGTCATTTGCAGGTGTAACTATGATACGTGACTTGAATGCCCATGAAAATATATATATTCCACAGACCCATTCCAACAAACTCCAGAGCTTCACATGTGCTTAAAGGACTCAAACTTGGCTGAGTCAATCCAAAGACTCAATATTCATAAAATATTTTTGGATTGTTTTCTGCCAGCATTTGACTTTACGTCAAGTAGAATAAATGACTAGTTTCACCTGAAGCTTAATTTCCCCACCTTGTATTTCTGCAAGGAAACTGAAAACTTAATTGTGTCAGCAGGGGAAGTAATATGACTTTATCAGCAATTATTGTGTGCGTTTCTCCCAGCTGATTGCCAGATAGCTTGATTGCACAAGTTACCTCCTCCTATGATCAAAATCAATACACTGATCAATACAGCTCTTAAGTGTCATGTTCCAATCTATAAGGCATTTGTGTAACCGAGCATCTCAACAGGGATTGCCTAGGGCTCTTTTTACTTTATGAAACCCACCAGAGCATAAATGTCTGCTTGATTATGCTCCCTAGTTTCCCGGATTCTCCTCACCCTCCCCCAGATTAGAAACTCTTTGCAGCTATGCTCGTTCCTCTTCAGACTTTTTGCCTCTCCTGACACTTGGATAAGTGTCCCTGGACATGGTATATTCAAATGTTCAGAACGAGCTTGACATTTTTCTTTTAGACATGTTCAGAAGAGATGAGATTCTGCTTTCTATGATGCTCAGATGAGGAAATTGTTTTCTTAGGTCCTTCTTGCACGCAGAAGTTCAGAGGGTCCCTGAGTCTGGAGGGCAGCAGTAGCTGGCATCACTCCTATGAGATCCTCACTAGCAGATGTCCAGGAACTACTCCTGTTGAAATTGGAAAGGCTGAAGTCAGATAACAGGCTATCATCACAGGATGTTTGGGGATATAGCTAACAGAAGATGGGGACTTAGCAACCTCTGAATCATATTGAAATGAAGAAGCTGTCAAAGGCACCTCCTGTCCTCCCCAGCACACTCCTGAAGACGATCTAACCTAGCTGTGAAATAGCTCTTGGCAGGGAAGGCGGATAAGCAAATGAAGCATCATCCTTCCTGAAGAACAACAGGGGAATGAAAACACAGCCACCAAGCAATATGTACTTATTGGCTTATTTTGGTATTGGTTTTAACCAAGCTAAAAATGAGGAGCAACTGTCTATGAAAGTGATGCAGGGAATTAATGTTTGCAAGTGGGGTGTATATGGGAAGACAGAGTAGGATGGGGAGCACAGAAGGTCTGCTGCTGCCCTTAGCTCACTGAGGGAAAATGTCGTGTCCGTTTATCAAACCAAGGCTGTACAGAGGAGAATATGGAGATTTTGCTCAAATTAGGCACCCACTTCCAATGTCACCATCTGTGGTGTGACATTTAATCCTAATAAAATGCTTACCAAATAAGACTAGTTATGAGCACAGCTCAAAATTTTGCCATGTTAATATTTTTCATAATAAGATGTATAAAGTTTTACAAATTCATACACAGTGGGCTGTAAGAGAGAAGCGGTCTAACGTCAGGAATGTGCTAGTTAATGCATATCATAGAAACACTAAGTGAAAAACCTTGAGGAAGAAGGAAAGACAAGTGCAACTCCCATTCAACACAACATGGTGAAACATGGTGTATGCTATCTGACCTGTCCTTCACTGGGAGCAGGATGGATACCTGAGAAAAGGCAGCAGCTACTGTAGCTAAAGAAACTTTAACTTCAGTTAGTCAGACTTACTACTACAGCTTAACCTAAAACAAAGTAGATACTAGTTGAGAGGTTAAAGGCACCAACAAGAATCTTTATTATTAATTTTAATCTTAATACTGTCTTTTGTTATTTAATTTTTGTGTCATTGTTCCATTACCAGAAAATATAATTTTCAGATCTTACCATTAGGTGCCTTAAGATATGTAGATTCACAACACCGCCTTCAGCGTATTCAGAAGTTACCAGGATACAAACCCATAGGCATTGCATGGGCACATGTGTGAACTGGCCCTACAAAAGGCAGGAAAGGATGATACGTACCCTGGTGACCAGAAAACTTACCGGCAGGCTGTAGAGTAGGAAGGAACATGCGTGAGCCCCAGATGCTGTGAGGGAGGTTGTGATAGTTTGCTATTCAGAAAGGAACTTAAACTAGTGACTGACATTAACAATGTGCATATGCTAGACTTTTGTTATAAAACTCATAATTCTTTATAGAAAGTCTTGTTTTGACACAAAAAAGTTCTGCTATTGCACACACAAAGTAGACACATGAAATGATGAAGAATTTTTTGCCAGAAGATTTCAACAAACTGCAATTGTCATTTTTCACTGGATACTTCACTGCAGAAAAGGCACCCATTTCCCAGATAGCTGCAGTTCTAACACTGTGGCACGTTTGAAGCCTGACAAACAAAAGTCAGTCTTGGAGCTCATGGCTGCTGGTCTGCAACACATTTGGAAATCGTGGTATCTCCATTGCACAAGGAAACAGCTCCAAAACAGTGGTTTTGCCACTATTTCATTCCACAGCTTTGACTAATGGCTTGTGGAGTTTTTTTCCTAGCAGATGAAAGATCTGATTATGCCAGTTGAGAGATCTCCATTTATAAAAAAACATTCATTATCTTCCATTTGAATATTCTTAATTGATCCTGCTTGTACTTCAGTAATTGAAACACCTTACTTAAAAAACACAAGCCTATTATGAGCTATCCCATCTGCGGGTAGTTATAAACCGCTCAATGTGATGCTGTGTATTTCTAACGTAAGTGAGCACTTCCAAGCACTCTCCTAATTATCAGATTTGGGCCTCTTATGAATGTTGCATTAATTATGGTGCAAAAATGAACTGTAGGCCAAAATCAGCAGGTAATTAGAGCATAGAACGTAGTGCCAAACTTAACATTAATTAGAGAGGAATGGAAATACAGAGTTAATGTGAGAAAGAGAGGAAAGTGCCCGTCTTCTGCAGCATGGCATTGAATGGCTTCACTCATTGCTTACTTGTTTACCCTGGTGTCTGTAATTAGCAAATGGATTTAGACAACTGAAAACAAATAGCTGCTTTGTTGATTTTAAAGTTAGTTTAGTTTCTGTCCTTCAGTGCCCAAGTTTCTGTTTCTCGTGTGGAAACATCAACTATTGTATCACTAACAAGTTGCAAATCTGTGATGGAAGACGTCAACATCTCCGGACTGACACCATCATCTTGCTTGCTGTGTGGATCCCATGTTTTTCATCACCAGTCATTATCACATTTATGTTCATAATACCCAAAGTCCAAGGCCTTTTGCTAAAGTTGAGCAGAATGTCTTGTAGTGGAAAACAGGGAAACTTATAAACCTCATTCAGGTCAAGTAGCTGAAAGACAGAAGCTTAAGGAGGTTGGGAAAAGGGAGAACTCCAAGCTGGGAGATAGGAGAAGTGTCATTAAGATGACTGTCAGCAAAGTCTGTCAATGATGACATCTATTAGCACATGAAGTAGTCTCTTGAGGGAACCACTGTAGAAACACCAGTCAGATGACCAAAATTAGGCTGGATAAAGTAATGGCAAGTGGTACTGCCCTGCATCAGCAGAGGGGTTGCATGGGGTAGCTGATAACCTCTGTCATATCTCTAATGCCTCCACTGGACTTGTTAGAACAAGGAAAAAGTACCTTTCAGCCCAGGTGCCTGGGGACCTTCCTGGTGATGCCTTCTTCATTCCCTGGTTCACTGTGACATGAGATCCAAGGCTGCTTCTCCAGACATTGTCTCAGCAGCTCTAAACAAAAAGCAAAGCAGGCTTATTTTTAAACTGTTGCACAATATGCTGATATTTTGCAATAGTCAAGTTCAGCAATCAAGGTGAGGGCGGCTCTTCAACCCCTCCAGCGGGGTCAGGAGTGGCATTAGCTAGCATCATCTTTCTGTTTAAGATCCGCAGTGCTGCTCAGCACCTGGAGCTGTTGGGGAAAGATGCGGGTGCCCGTGCCCCAGCAGGTCTCCATGAGCTGGGCAGAGGGGAGCAGAGAGGCGGCATCCCTCGCACATCCCCAGTCGGGTGTTTTTCCGCGTAGGGGTGCCTGTGATTCTCACCCTTACACCCAGGAAGAGGTGAGATATAAACTGCTAATCTTTCTAGCAAGGGGAGAGTGAGATGCATTTGGGATGTGCTGGAGAAACGTGGCAGCTATTGTTCTGACAGGATCAAAACTGCTAATGGTATAATGAGGCTCATTATTTTTACAATGAGTTTTGCTGTTTGAAAGCTGCCACGCTTGACAGCTCTGGAAGGCACAGGCACCTGCTTGAGCGAGAAAGGAAAAATGCAACCAGGCCACAGGAGAACAGAGGTGGCAGCTACGAGGGTTTATCAGCTCCCTGGGAAACAGAAACTTCATTGTCAGTTGAGCATTGTTGCTTGGGTCAGGCTGAGAGCAGAGAACAACTTTGACAACAGCAATGGCGTGTTTTGGGTATGTGGTTATGTGGTTTATTTAAGGTCCGGCTGAGCCCTGTTGACTAATGTCTGAAAAGCCACCGAGCCATCAGCAGTTCAGTGTTCTGGCTCATGGAGGAGATCTGGTAACCATCTCCCAAAGTATAAACTTTCTCAATGGTGACACTGCTTTATGCTGAAAAATTTAACCTGTTCAGCTGCTTGCTACTGAAGGTTTGGTTTCATAAGACAAGAGGTAGGAAATGGGCAGACAGGAAGATATGCAAGCTGTACAAACACCGTCACAAACGTATACGCTCAAGGGATCACGTGCTGTATTTCTCGCCTCTTCCAGGCCCCACTCAGAGATTGTTTGCTGTTCTTACTTTAAAAGTTATTAAAAATCTCAGGCACGTCTTAGCAACATCCATGTTACAATTAATAACGGGCCAACAGTGACAAACATCAGATGGATGTTCAGAGCAATCTCCACTGGAGGCAACTGAAAATAAGCCCGTTCAGTGTGAGTCAGGGCCAGCAGGCACAGCGCCTGGCCAGTCTCAACCGTTCCCTTTGTCTGAAATTCTGTCGGGTAAAACTGAGATGCTGAAGTTTAAAACAGGACAGCAGTATTACATGGTCAGCAGAAGAGAGGACAGCTGCCGGTGGGTGCTGCTCTGCGCAAAGGCAGTGTCCTGTCCCAATGCCAGCTCAGCATCACAAGCGCAGCGCTGCAGAGCTGCAGCGTGACCATTACAGCGCAGGGAGGCTTCAGCCTTTTTAGTAAGCATTGCTAAAAGAACCAGAGGGAAGGTGGAATGTAATTATTGTGACTGTGCAATGGGAAACAGGAGGCCCAAACCAAACTCAGTCATCTCCCTGTTTTTATTCGCCAGCCTGAGAGCATCATTACGGTCAGTGACGCAGAGGCAGGATATTCCAAGCCTCTGAGGGTGTGAAGGATTTAGTGGAGGAAGGAAGTTCTTGAATAAATAAAACACCTTTCCTACAGCTGTAGGTTGTTCTGTCCTGGAAAGCATTTCTGACATTTTAAAATTGAAACAAACCTTTTTTATGTAAGTGATTAATTGCTCCTGCTGGAGCACCACAGCCTTCAACCAAACTATGATTTAGTTGTACCAGACACTATTCATATCTGATGTAACACAATGCTTGTTCCAAAGAGGCTAAAATCCAAAGACAAGGCATGCAAAGGAAGTATTATTGCCTCTATTTTATCCACAATGAAAGAAGGCTCAGAGAAATGGCATGCTTGCCCACAACCAAACAGAAATTGTTGGAAAAACCACCTCTGCAGTCTTGAGGTGTCCTGAGTGCCTGGTAATCTTCCATCAACAATTTCTTAAAATAGCTCACTGAAGAACTTAGCTGATCTTTGTTCTTATTAGCACGTTTAGCATTTGTCTATTTGCTTAGCATTAAAGTATCTGTAGTCATGTTCCTGTTTTTAAATTTTGATGGCTATCAAGAATGTAATTATCATCTGAAGAGGTTATTATTCAATACAATGAGACTGTGTAACATCATGCAAAAGGTTTTAGCCAGTACCCAGAGATAATGACATAGAAAAATGTGTTCCTTCAGCCTTATTTTTTACTGAATTGGACGCTTTGCTTCTTAGCTGATCTATGTGAAATGCCTTGGCTGGCTCAGGCCAGGCCCCTAATTAGTTATCTTCATCAATCAATCTCTATCCAATCTATTTCCTGTGCCAAGAGAAGGGTTGCGTTCAGCACTCTACCAGAGACACCAATGTGATTTTCCTGCATTCATGGAACAAGAGTCTTCTGAGCAAAGGAGCAGTGTGCTGGGATTAACTGTTGAAGTAGCTTAAATGTGTTCCTACAATTTTTCTTCGACCAAATTCATTAATAGAGCCTGGCAATAAAAAGAATAAAAAAAGGAAGATATAATGAGCACTTGCAGTTCCAGGGAAACAAACTGACTGGGTCAAATTCAGCAATTTTTTTCAGCAGGAGAAAATGAAAAGGAAAAAAGATGCTGAAGTGTTTTGACATTTTATTTCAAAATCATATTTTAGTTTATTATTTGCCTGCACTTTTCAGAGGAGTTAAACATCCTCCTTGAAAGAGATATGCTTCTATTGTAAACACAAAAATAAATGAACTGGAGGGGATTTTGGTCTTGTTTTGCCAGAAGAAAACTATGAAACAATTCTATTGTACATCAACCTAAAGCACTGGGGCCTGTGTGTCAGTGTGGTCACGCATCCACTAAGCAGTATCTGCACACCTCTGCTTTTGGAGACGAGGACGTCCCTCATGTAGCTACAGTCACTTTCCTGGTACTGTACGGGAATGCTTTGGCCCCTGTCTGACTGAGCCGGTCTGGGAACATGTCCTGGAGCTGCAGGTCATTAGAGCAAGTGGCAGCCAGAGCTGGCTTGTACGAGTGAGAGAACAGGCGAGCGTCAGCTGAGGAAAACATCCTTCAGGAATGATGGAAAAAAGGACAAAGAAAGGAGAGAAACAAGCGTATTGATAGATGCTTTCTTTGTTTTCTGTGACTTCTCAGATACAAAGAAAGTAATTTTTTTTCCAGTGGTATGTTTCTCTCACTCAAGGGCTTTGCTTACTTGGAGAACTGTCTGCTAATTTTAAATCTGAGGAGGCATGTAGAAGTCTTACAAAATGTACTGAAGGCTGGATTATGTGGGCTGGAGACAGCTGTTTTTAAAACCTCTAACTGAAATTTAGTAAAGAATGATGAGTGCTTAATTCCAGCTCACAAGGTCTGAACAGCATTATTTGATTTAAAGATAATTAAGATATTTAGCATAACTGCTCAAGAGTGAAAAAACATAAACACTCGTCATGACATAGAGACAAATTTGTATTTACATTTGACTATGAAGGACTTTAAAATCAACATTGCTGTCATATCCATATAAATAATTTAGCAATCCAAATGTTTTCCTGAGATCTGGATTTTCACCATTCAGCTGCAATGAGAAAACTGAACTTTTGATGATATTTCTGTCGATTTTACCCATGTTTTCCCAAAGGACTGCATCATCTCTAAGGAGGAATGGTCCACTGATATTTGCTCCTATTTTTAAAAAAATAATTAAATAGTAAGACTAGGACAGACTTCAAATTTGGCTAGGACATTTTAAGAATTCAGGAATATTTTCTCTTTGGTGCTGATGCTGCTTGAGACATCAAGTCCACTGATTAGGTGGGTTTTACACACAGATAAATGATGCTTCCTCCCCAAGATTGGAATAAAAGACATTGAAGGCAAAGGAATATTCCTGTTGTAAGGTTCGTTGCAGAGGATGGATTTCATTTTCTTTGCCACATTACTGTGCTTTCCTGGGCCTGGCTGCAATGGGACAGACAGATACCGACCGTGTCTGGCCGGCTGTTTCTCCAGCAGAGTTCCAACAGGTGATTTAGCAAATCATCTACCCCAGCCACTTTACTCAGAAAATCATAACATATCTTTGTGGGCTCTGCAGGCTGTCAGCTTGCAATGAAGAGAAATAGTCACAGGAGGAGGGGATGGAGACGTTCATCTGCCGTCCAGATTAACTCAGCTCCCAAGCAGCAGCTAACCCTGATGATGGCTTCACCATCCCCACGCCTGGGTTTGTCCGGTTTGAAATCCACCTTCCTGTAGCCCGCTTTGTGGGAGCCCTGCGCTTGAAAGCACACAAGAGACAAGCATTAGGTATATCTCTACAGAGTTAAAGGAATAGATCTGATATTTGAGGGAGTTCTCTTGGAGCAGTTCTCATTGTGTTTTCTGAGTTCATACACTCCTTTTTGTATTCATTGGTTTCCCATATATTTAGAAGAGAAAGTTTCTCTGAATTGGCTTCTGTTGGACAAAGCAGATCACAGGTAGTCATGCGCAGGTGCAGTGAAAGACCTACCTTTAGTAAACTCACCTTTGATAACACGCTGGTCTCCTCTGGGTTGCAGGTCAATCAGATGCAGCACAAGGATGATAAACAATAAGCTTAAACCTTATTGCTAGGAAACCTTGCAAGTATCTTGCTCATCTCAGAAACAAAGAAAGGAGAAACCCACAGAGAAACAACAGGAGCTATTTGTCCTAGAAGTATTAGATATATTGCTAGTTTTGCAGAATTGAATATGAAACCAATTTACGTTGTTTTGCAATGTTGATACATATCAACAAAAGGACAGAACGACCTTGTAATTTCTGGCTCCATTTTGCCCCAGGAATCACATTGAGTACGTAAGGGGTATTCTTCCTATCCTGCTATAATGATTTCTACTGATGGACAAATATTGAAGTTCACTTTACTGGCCAGAAGCATGAGTCATTCAGCCCAGAGATTACAGAGTTACTAGAAAGCTTTTAATTTTATGGAGTCTATGAACCCAGTAATTGTGAGAGAGGGACAATTCTGCACTGACCTTCCGAAAATTAAATATGCAGCTGTATTAAAATCAAATGTTTCATGAAAATACATTTAATTTGGATTATGTGTATTCATTTTTTTCAACAGAAAATGGGAATGAAACAACATATTTTGTTCACCTTTATTTTGACATTTTGTGTATTTCAGATTAAAAAAAATTTTTGCCTCTTTCAAAATGCAAAATGTCACAGATTAAAATAGCAAATTCCCAAGATTCTTGGATTTTATGTTTACATTCTTCTCAACTTTCTGTTTCCCAAGATTTCCCAGTTTTCCAAAATATCAAAAGCACCTTTTCAGGGAAACAATAGCATTGTCATCTTTACCCTTAGCTCCTGTAACCCTGGATGGCACTCTAACACCACAGGCTCTTTCCTGCTCTTCTGAAAAACATGCTCACAGTTGATTCCTGGCCCATGTGGGTACAGGATGGTCTGTGTGATCTTTCCTGGGTGCTTCAATCATAAACATGCCTAAATAATGATGCCAACCAGAAACTGTACTGCACTTAACGACATCTCTATGATCTACAGGCAATCATTTACTGTGGGTTAGTAGCTGCTACAAAATACGGAATTAAAAGACTCTTTTCTAACTGCTTCTGAAACAGGAATAAAGTAAGCAGATGCATCACTGTCTGGAATAACTAACAGTCATCCTAAGCTGTTCTCTCTTTCCCTCTCTTTTATAGTGCATTTATGAATTATGTTGTTTGCATTTATAATTATGGGACTGGACAGATGGTGGAAGGCTTATTTCAGAATGATGTGTTCATTAAAATAACCTACTCTGGTCTGCCAAGTGATTGTTAACTGTAATCCCAATTTGATATTGAAGAGAGTTATTTATTCTTTCTCTGTAAGTCCATCTGAAAAAAAGGAGCTTTGAGAAATGGACGCTATATTGAGTGTGAAGCTGCAACAGTGGTGCTGCAAATATTCCAGGTGGGAAACCACTGAAGAATTTTGCAGCTGTGAGAGAAAGAAAAATGCAGAGAAAGATAAATTGTGGACCACCACAATTTTCAAATCTAAGGAAAGTTTCGAGTCTTTATTCAATTTGGAAGCTCAGTTCCACTTACAATGTGGCTCCAGCCAGCTTCTACCTACAAGCACACACTTTCTACGGTCTGCTGTCCTAGGTACTTGAGTACAATAATGGTAGATTCTGTTATTAAAAATTGGACTCTCTGCTCAAGCAAAACACAAATCTTCACAGTTTATCACATCTTTCATAGTAACAGCTTGTCTTCCTCTAGTTCCAACAAGTGCTTACTGGGTGCTTTGGCAAATAACAAGAGGTTTCGTGATGTAACTGGGAGTGATCATCACCTATTTGCCTTCCTTCTTGGGAATCTTACTGTACCCACTTCACTTTACCAGCTTCATCATCTTGCAAGGTGTGATGGATCTGGAGACAATTCTTTGCACTTCAACTCCTTTGCAGCATTTTGTTTTTGAGATCTCCTGCGCTACTATTTTCACATCAAGACTTCAGGATCTGGTCTGGACATGGATGAAAGCAGAGACACAGTGTCAAGGTTTCTTTGTTGAGATTGAAGGAGTCTCTATTGCTCCATTTGTGGCCATTATCCAGGTTCTAATTCCTGGCCTTCACATCTCCTTGTGCATATGTCCTATCCAGGCTACCTCAAGATGCCATTTGTGGCAGATCTTCCTTCACTCAGTGGGCAGTCTGAGGGCTGCGCTGCTGGTGAGCTGCTCAGAAATGTAGTTTATAGCTCTTCTATGGCTGAAAGCTTTGCTCTTCTGCACCAAAGCAATTGGCATCACTTGTACCCCATAGCTGCGGCACAACCATGGGGTCATCAGAATTCTGAAGGCAAAACTCAGAGAAAATAGTGAAGAGTGAGGTGCAAAGGTGCAGGACTCCTGTCTGCCTGTCTGAGCCCACTGGGAGCAGAACCAAAGGTGGGAGGAATGGGAGAGCAGTGGAAAAGTTGATTGTGTTCACTAAAAATAACCAGGAATATTTGTGTTTTCTGCTTTGCCTCTGCAACCATTGTTACAACCTTCAAAGATGCAAATTGGCTGTACAAATACTGTTACTGAGAAGCTTTCTGGGGTTCTGGAGAGAGTTTCTAGTTGCATATGAAGGAAGAAACATATTTTGAAATGTTTCATTTAGAGTGCTGGCAATCAACTGGAAAAAGGAGAAAATGAAAGAGACAGGCAGATGAGCGCTCACTCATACAAAATTGCCAATATGACAGTGGTTAGATCAGTCACCTTGATAAGAGGCAGAAAAAAGCCTTGAACATGAATTGGAGTCTGCTTTTTTTTTTCTCTCTTCTTTACTTTCTCATGAGAAGTTGCAGACTTCCTCCAGATCAAAGTGAAAATATTTGAAACTGTGAAAACTTTTGGAGAATGGGAAAAGCATTTTCTATACCACTCTGATTTTAGCTTGAAACTCACTATTTTTTACCTAGCAAGTAAGTCTTTATAATTGCATGTTTTTCAGACACTCGGACCTCCCTTAAACATCCACTCCAACCTATTATATGTCCTAGCTGTAAACTAAATTAGCCTGTACATTTTTTTTCAGGGCATGCATTGTCTTCGAAAGGAGCTTGCCAGAGCTCAGCACAACAGATTTCTGCTTTAGTTTGGATACAGTGTGCTACTGTCAAGAAAACATGAATAGCTTTAGACTTTTCAGAGTTTCGGTTTTGTTGAAATTTAATGCTTGGTTTAATTTGAAATCTTCCATTTGGAATGCAAGCAGGTGACAAAAAAAAAAAAAAAATTAATAAAGGACACTTCCCAAAACCAATAACAACAAATTGCAATGCCTTTAAATGAAAAATTTCACTTGTCATTTTTACAGAATTATTGCTTTTTAGTTTTTTTTTAAAGAAAAATTCATAGAAACTGGTACAGACACAAGAAAACTTTCAGTGCCACAAACCCTGCAGATTTATTTATTTTCTTATTATTTCAAATTTTTAAGAATGTCACAGTTAAAACTTGCTCCTTGCCTGACTCTGCCATGCCTGAGCTCCCTTCATCAGTCCAGTAGGGAACTACCAGCAACAAACCCCAAATCCCAGCGCAGGGATGTCTGAGGACCACAGTTTTGTTTCAATTAGGGGTAATTTTCCTGATTTGTGTGAGTGTGGGTTCAGCAGGAGACTCTCACAGGCTAGCACATCTGTAAGGTCATGGTTGCAGCCAGTGGTGGAGCATTACAGTATATTACAGGCTTCAAAGAATTTAATGCGAACAGCTAAGAAGAGCACTTATTTCAAAGAATTTGAGATGAGGTTTTTATCTTCTATTCTTGCATTACCACGGGGTATTTAGAAACTCTGGCAGTAACTATTCTGCATTTATAATATAAAGACTATAAAAAAGATTTGCAAATACAATGAAACTTTGTGCTTATCAGCTTTCGTATAGTTCATGTCTAAACTTCCCCAGACTTTGTGGCCATTTGTGTACCCAGCTGAGATCTGAGCTGTCCTGGCAGTACCAGTAACAGACATATATACCATAAAGGCACCCATCCACCTACTTCTGCAGTAACATACACCTCTCGGTGTCTGAATGTGCATGCAAAATCTCTGCTCTACCTGGTGACGACGTGTCCTTCATTTTCTGGGCAGAGGGGGAGTGGATTTAGGTGGCAAAAGTCGCGGGGAGCAGAGTTAACAGCTCCCGATATCCCCCCCTCACAAAAGCAAACCCTTCCCAACCCAGTCCAAGGACACCTGCAAAACCTCACCTCAGCCTCCAGTGAATGCCAGGAGAATAGGAACCACCTTCTGCCAGTTCAGAAATGGAAGCAATTAACAATGTAAACAGGTGTATTGGGAAAGGATTACTAAACAGAGAGCAAAGACAGCTGCGCACCTACAGCGTGTTTAGGATGGCTGCGGCTTCCTCCATTCATCTGCCTTCAGCCCAGCTGAAAGATTCGCCATGCTTGGACTGTTGTGGGCATTTATTTTATTCATTTTTTTTTCTCTGCTATTATTATGGCCCTCTAGGTGAAATTATTTCTCCTGCCAGGGTTAAAGGGACAGAGCCTGCTGAGAGGACACTAAGCCCAGTGTGTGTTCAGAGGCTTTGGAAAGTGCAGGAGATGCTGCCACACAAGTCCTTTAGCCCATTAGGGATTCAGCTGTAGCTGGGAAAGGCTGTCTTTGCTCTCTCTTTGTCAGTTTGTTATTAATGAGCAGTATCTATTAACACGATCCAAACCCTCACGGAGTTTCTGTACCTGTGAGGAGGCCCTTGCCCCCCACAGCAGCCACCAGGACTAACTGCCTGCAGGCTAATGAACTCGAGTTTCCAGGGAGCTTAGGGAAGAAGGATGGATACGAGTGTTCAGAGCAAGGACTACAGTTAAAAGCCAGGGTGGTAATTCACAGGTAAAAGAGCTGCAAAACTGCAAACTGTGCTTCCCAGGCTGGTGCAGAGGAGCCATGGGTGTGCGTAACCAGTGTAGGCAGCTTTACACAGATACTGCAAGCATGAAGGGTTGGTAGGGGGCTTTTTTGGGAAAGAGTAGATACCTTCCAATTCCTGTCTGTTCCCTGCTGTCCAAAGGACCCCAGGCACCGCCTCCACACAGAGGATCCCTTCTGGAAACTGGACTGGTGGCTATGAGCTCCGATACAGGAGTGGCACACACACCATCGGGGTACGGCTTCCCCTCCTCCTGGGTCGTGCTCTGCCGAGGAAATGGATGCAGTTAGCTTTTGTGTTCAGAACCAGGAGC
The DNA here is from genome assembly GCF_947461875.1 of Haliaeetus albicilla. Classification (NCBI taxonomy): domain Eukaryota; kingdom Metazoa; phylum Chordata; class Aves; order Accipitriformes; family Accipitridae; genus Haliaeetus; species Haliaeetus albicilla. Next base: position 10,100,040 of record NC_091509.1, on the reverse strand, counting down.
TCTGCCCCAAAATTGCACTGCTTTCTGCTTTTCAGCAAGAAGGCATGATCCCAGGGGACAGAGATGGATGCAGGGGGCTTGCTTATCAGGAGAAGACTAAGCAGGGACCTCAGGCTCCTTGAAAACAGTGAGTGTTTTCCATTACTGTTGCAGAAGCCAAAGACCAGCAATTTTTTGGCTTTGCTTCCTTAATAAATTGTACAAGTTGGTGTGGGGGATAGCTCTGCAGGGAATGAAAGCAGGAAGATTACAAACAGCCACTGCATCCCCTTGGTGTTTTCTGCCCGGCTCTTGCCGAGATCCCAGAATAATGCTGGAGCATCTTAGTCTGGTCGTGGGCCTACAGAGGGTAAACGCACACGGCTCCCCTCTGCTGTGCTGAGAGCTAATCCAACCAGTTAATTAAAGAGTCCATTGGACTGTCAGAAACAGCAGGAGATGCAGAAGCAATTATCTCCAAATTGGTCATCATCACAATTAAAGTACCATTTGGCAAGTATGTGAACAGCCTGCAGCAGGGTACCTTTATAGGTGGTAATGCCTTTTCATTATTGGGTTTTATTGCTGGGTGGTGGTGTCTATGATATGAGTAAAGCTGTCAGGTGAAACGACAGTAACACTCACCCCCAGTTCTGGGAGAAGTGGGATGCAGAGGGCAGAGGCAGCCTGGGATGCTATTTGTAAATGAGCTTGGTAGCTTAATGTGCCAGTGTATACAAATCCCACTGAAGGAAAGCTGAGCAACTAATTTGCTGCAGATAATTTATATAATGCATTTAAAACTTTTTAAATTTTTTTCCTGCTCACTATATTATGGCTTCCTCCAATGTATTCATTACTCAAACGTACTTGATAAATTTCTCTTGAAACATTCAGCCCGCACAGGCAGGGTCTGAGTGTCGTTTTCTTCTTGCGGTCGGTAAGATAAATCCTGTGGTGCTTGACTTCTCAGCTGGGTGAGAGCCAAGGCACATCAAGTGTGCGTTCCTGTAGGTGAGGCAAAAATGAGTTTCAGGTGCAGCTCTGCCATCTCTCTGAAACTTGCTTCCCATAGATACTGATGCCTGAAAAATTAATGGTATTTTCAGAGAGCAGATCAGTTAAGACATGGTGGTGTGAAAACAAGCAGGTTTGTTATAATCCTCTCTTTTATCCAACACTAAATTGGCGCCCTGTAACTGGCAGGTAGCTTTGAACTTTCATTTTAAGGGAAAAACTACTGTATGTGAAAACAATCCTGGTAACACAAAAGCCCACCGTGGAGGACTCCTTTAACAGTTTCCTGGAGATGTTGGTAAGACTTTTAGGGATGATTTGCCAGTACCAGAGCAAGCCATCACCCCTGCAGCGCAGCTTTCACACCCTGCATATGAATGCTCTTTCCTCCTCTCCTACCAGTCCTCTTTCCCCACAGGGTAAACAGCTGGAAGTGTTGAGCTAACTGCCAGAGGCTTCAGACAGACACTTTGAGCCACAAGAGATCTTGGGACACCTTAATGACTTCTCTTTAGCTTAATGCATCTTTGTAACAAACGGCATCACCTGCTAAATTGCTGATCTTGCACAACTGTTTTCTGACTACCGCAGAAGAAGAAGAAAGGTTTGGCTCTTTGGATGTCCTGTATGAATTCAGCTTTCAGTGCCTGTCTGTTGTGGTTCTGAGCAAGTTCTGAGTTGCTCTGAACTATGTCTGCCTTGTTCACAGAGCAGGGGGTCTCCTGGCCCTCATCCTCTGTATCACCATTTGTAGCAGAGACTTTGCCATGCTAAAGGTCTCTTTGGTGGATTGCCTTACACAATGTGCCATGTCTGACTTAGTATATAAAATTCAAATTACGTTATGACTTGTATGCTTCATGATCATCTATTCGGAGTGTCTGTTCAGTGTTAGATGCAAAATGTCTTTTGTTGTTTCTTACATCAAGTCTGTATCTTGTTGGTAGAACTAGCACACTTTTTGAAATTTATAATCATTATTTGAAGCGTTGGAGTATTAAGGGAGTATGTTCAATGGATATACCTGCATGTGCCTGTATTAAGGCAACCAAGCCTGACCATGTTGAAAACCAGCATCTAGTACATTACAGAGTAAATTCCTCCAGGAATATTCACCAGGGCAAATTCAGACAGGCAGTATAGTTTATAGCCTGGCTTTCATTTTGAGTCCATGGCTGATCTACTAGAACTAACAGATATATCATTTGTAGGATATTCAGATCATCTACTTCAGGCATTTTAGTGGCATTGTAAGCACCTTAATTAGGAGCCTAAGTCCCAAGTGTACTCAACAGTGAAAGAGATGCATCCAGATTAATAATGATTGATGCCATAGTATCAGTTTTTGAATGTGTAGACCATGAGGAGTTCCCGACCTTTTTTCTAATGATTATTCAAACAAATCCTGAGGCTGATAGTACTTCTTTTCCCTCTGCTAACAGCAAGAGAATGGCTACAGTCTTCTATTTTCTTGAGCTTTTTTCTTTTTTTTAATCTTTATTGGGATGTGGATATTTCAGGTATGTCTTGCATATTTGTTACTAAGAGAAATAAGGTATCTACACCTGTGAACAGTCAGGAGAGGAAAGTCTTAACAGAGACCTGACTTCCCCGATATGCATTTGGACTAGGGAAAAAAATGTTTTTACAGTTATTTTTGCAGCTTCCTACTTCTGGACCTACTTGAAGGATGGTTTGCTTCAGCTTTAGTTTAAATGAATGGACTGCCAAAGGAAGATACCTGGTTTGCTCTGTACCCTTCAGGGGTTTGCAAACAAGAATGATTAGATGTGAAATTCTAGAAAGATGTGCTAAATTGGTTTTACTCCAGTTAGCCAACATTTTTGCTATCACCTCAGATCTGCTTATTCCTACTAAGCATTGCACACCACTCAGGGAAAAGAGCTGCATGTCATTAGCAAACAAAATCAACAGTTCTATTCAGAAAGCCATGTTGAGATGGGCCACAGGAAATGGGCTGGTAGATGAGGCACAGGGTAAGAGATAATGTGGAATTCCTTACAACTGAATTCTGCTTTTCCATATCTGGCCCAAAGCCTGGAAAAATATTAGAAAGGTATACACATGATATGATACCTCCAAAGGACATAAAACCTGAACACCATTGGTTTGATAAAACATACTAGAATTGGCACTAAACCCAACTTTGCAATAAGAAAAACTTTTCTTTTTTAAGTGGAAATGCCCTGAAATGTTGGTCTTGGTTTCATCTTAAACAGCATTCACTTCCCAAGCTAGTCTCAAATGATTCTTTAAATGCTTGCATTGAAGACATTAACTGAAGTGCCTTCAGCTTAGTACATCCACAGATAATCAGTGTTCCTTAGTTCTTTGGTCTGGTTTCCTCTCATTACCAGCTGTACTTTAGATACAGGAAAACCAACAAGTTCTTGGTTTTCAGGGATTGCCTTGACTGCATCAAACTGAAGCTTTGGTTTCCTGTCATGGAGCAAAGTAGGGATTCACATTTGCTTAATGTAGGGCCTGGATATTTGGAAGATGTACTGCCTTAAGATGTGCTTTGGGGTTTTCAAGAACTCATTTTACATAAGCTTGTCCTTTTAACTAGCACTAACAAATCTTTCTTTATGTTTTTCCACTCCCAGGTACACTGTTTTACGTAATGGGCATCATCAGGAACATGAGAAGCTTCCCATCCACAATGACCCTGAATCCCAAGAGTCCTGTTTCTAGTCACGATCCTAGAAGAGGAGTGGCCCAGCTGAAGGAACAGATTCATTTCAGGATACCTAAAGGATTCACGGACAGCAGGACTTTATGAAAACTCATTCATCTGCATTGTCATGGTGCCTCCTGCACTGACTTCATATGAATGTCCAGCTGCACACGTGTAGATTGATGGGGGCATGGGAAGGTACACGAGCAGAACAGCTGAACAGACTTTCCTGTATCTGCAAGGACAGCTGGACTATATGACTGCATCAGAGCCTTACTCCAGGAGCGAGCTGATTTCTGTCAATGTAAGGAAACAACACAGATACAAACCACCCAGTGCAGGAGTTCTGTTATTCCTTTCCAGCTGCCATCTGTGTACAAGCCACCTCTCTGTCCTGTGGTATCATGATCTTAAAGATTAGAAGTTCTGGCTAAAGCCCTAACACGACGTGAGACTAAATGCCTGCTTTACCTGCGCAAGATCCTGCCCGCCAGTGATTGGATGCTGTCAGGAGAGAAACAGCACTACGTCTTCTTCAGCAAAATAAGAGGAAATATTTGCCCTTTGATTATAGTTAGTGGTGAAAGGTCAGCATGAGCTGCAGATTCACCCTACCCTGCAGAGCTTTCTTTGTAAATGCTTTTATTGTGTTTCCTGGCCAAGTTCATTGGTAGAAGACTCATAGGGTATATATAGTGCCTGACAAGCTGGAGTGGGACCTACAGGGACATTTCACTGCTACCAGAAGGCCCTGCAAGCACTGCTTCAATCCAGCCCACTTGCTAAAAGACAGTGGCCATCCTCTGCCATTCAGAGGCCAATGGACGGGATGTGGCCCTTAAACCCCAGGCAAGCTGACAATGCTGTCCTCATCTGAGCAAACTTTGGGCATTCTTACCAAGAAGAAAGGTTGGCCAAGAAACAGAGTCAGTCTGTAATAGATCACTAAGTGCCATCTTGAAAAATATACCATCTTTCCTAGCTACATTAGGAAGACAGACTTCTACTTACATTTTCCACCTTTATTTTTCTATTTGTTTCTGTTCTCTTCCAGTTGAGGCAGGAAGTTTCAAGACTTTCAAATATCACCACGTGCACATCTCTGTTTGCAAAGATCTCGGTTCTTAGCTGCTTCCCGCATGTAGATGTTGCTATGTTTCTTGTGCGCTGCTTTCACCTTTGCATGGAAAGAGTAGGCAAGGCTGTAGACTTTGCAACTTTGGGAAAATTATTATCATGCAGTGGGAAATATGCAGGATCAAGACTACAAGCCTCTACCCTTTTTAGATGAAGATCTAACCCAGAGATGCCACCTTGAGCCTAGAAAATAAAATTGTACTTTGTTATATTGTGTAATCATGTACAGATATTTTTAATGTAAAAAGAAAAGTGACATTATTTATTATTTTTTATCAGGAATATGTGGGTTTTTTCATTAAAAGCTTCTAGACCAAGGAGCTTAACATTATATGTATTATTATTTAGTAATATTTCTGTTGCTATGTGACAGGTATTTACTGTAAACAAACAAACAAATCCTGCTTTGAACAAACAAAAATGTTGCTCAGTAGGAAAAAAATTTGTGCATGATAAGAACAACTGGCTTCCTTGCCATGGCGTCTGACTTCTTTAAATACTTCTTCCACGTAAAAGTCACTGATAAAGCTTCACATCATTTTCCTTTAGGATTCAAAAAGACATTGGGCAGAAACAGCCCTAATTAGAAGAAGCCAGACACTTACCAATGTAGAAAATGGTTAGCAGTTAGAAAGAGATAAACTATTGGTGTTTGTGGTGATAGGTGCTGGTGGGATGGGAAGAGCATGAGCTATTTGAAAAGAGAAGGTGAGAGAGTTTGAGCCAGTTCCTGGTTCAGTATTAGGAACCGTTTGGCAATGACCATTTTTTACAGGGCTGTGTTTCCAAAAGAACTCATTATCAGTTCAACTCTATTGTTAACACCAAAACAGAGCAGTGGGTGAAAAAAATAGGCCATTATTGAAAGTTTGGAAAAAAATCCATCCAGGGCCACTTCAGTCCTGTGACCTACACCTCTGTGGAACTGCTCGCATGGGGTTTTGTCTGGATTTGGGTATGCAAGACTGCAGAACAGGTTGTCTTGGTTTCACCTCAAAGTATCAAATTTCTTAAAGAAATCCTAGAAAAGCTTTTCTCTGTCCCCATTAAAAGGCATCAATACATTGGTGTGAAATGTCTCAGAGTGATATGGAACCAGCAGCATGGGGATGCTATAGTGATGGTGTTCTTTGTTTCCGCTGTTGTCCTTGAAGTGTTGTCTTCTCCTATATTTTTGTGTGCTTTAGTAATATAGCTCTTCTTAATTTAAAATGAACTTCTCAACACTGAGTTTTACTCATGGGCAATGTTCAGAAGGCTCTATCAATGGGATCAGTAGCTCACTAGCCAAAATGGTCAGCAGCTCTGATTGGAAAAAAGTCTCCAATTTCAAACACCATATTGGAATGAAATACCAAATATGAAATGTCCATGTTCTGTGTCATCTCTGGCTAATTGCTTGTTGGACTCAGTAAGCCTGTCATGAACCACCTGGCAGCTCCTGCTTAATAAGTCAATCTCAGCAATGCTTCTGTGAACCCAGAAAATGACATTGTCCATCATCAATGTTAGAATTTCTATGGAAAAGAAGCTGTCTCATGGAAAGGACACGTACTTGATTTCCTTTGCTAAAGGTAGCTAGTCCTGCAGCCTCTGAGTTCATCTTCTCATTGACCATTTTGGCTAGCAGTGTCAGAGTCTTTGCCTGTGCTGAATAATATGTAACGCATTGGCTGCTTCTAAAAATAAAAAATCCTCTATGTACATTGCAGTAAGCTCCAGCTCATGCTCATTTCTTTTACTGTTTTCACTCAAAACATAAGATGCTACCAAGGAATACTTTCCACCTGCCTCATAACATACTCAAACAGCTATAACAGCAAGAGAGAATCTGGCCCCATTGCTTTGAACATATGGATGAGCTCTGTAGGATAATACAAATTCCTAATGTTTATCTACCACAACAATCCTGCCTCCTGCACCAAGTTCTCATGCACCAGCTCTCTTTGTCCCCGCACTTTTGCTTAGATTGTTACTGAGCCCTCTTTCTCCCTTACCTGTCCTGTGTCCACCTCATCTCTCACTGTCTACGCTGAGAGATGTCACTGCTATGGGCATCATGCTCAAGACAGGCATTTGCAAATGGGGAGTCAGATATAATTTTGTGTGACTCTGTTTCTCCGAGTTTCCTAGTGAATTTGACTGGAAAAGGATGCTCCTTTCTTCCTTTACACCTCTTTCCTGCCATCTCTCACAGATTCACTCTAATAACAATATTATTTATTTCTTCACATAAATATACTAGCACTCATCAGCAAATTATCACACCATCACATTTATGGCCTGGGAACACGGTGTATTTTTTTCAATGTGGTAAGCCTCAGAAGTGTTAAGCACGAAGCCTGCTGTAGCTGTTTTCTTGGATTACAACTGATTACGCTTTTCCTCGCCAGAGGTAACGTGTTAGCAGAACAGCTAGCTAATAAGAAATTGGCTGGCTGGGCCTTTGCTAAACTGTCTTCAGGAGACTGATCTGTCAACACCATTGTTTTTCCATATTTCTGTATTCTTCTAGGCTCCAGAAGCATTCCTGAGATCTTGCGTGACATTTGATAGCAGGGCATGTGCCCAGACAAGCAAATCCAAAGATACACTGAGGTTACTTGTGCTGAAAGAAGGAAGCAGAGCAACAAGCTGACTACTTCCACAGGCAGACTGAAAAGCTAGCCTAGCACTAAAGCTGTAGGCCATCTGACTTCAAATGGGCCCTAGACAGTGTCAGGTTGCACAAGACCACAAGGTGAGCCATCCTTTCTACTGAGCAGCCTTCCATGTCTCTGGTACTTAAGTTTACTCAGATAGAAACTAAGTCACAGTCATGCTGCAAAGTAAAATTCGGAGACGAAATAAACAGGTCACCAATGGGAAGCTGTGTTCACAAAACAGAAGCTCCAAGGAAGAGTGCAGAAGAGGCCATACACTTTAATTAGCTGATGATCAAGACTGCCTGGAGGGATGTGAAGCAATAACTGGATGATACACGCCCTGTAAATGTCAGTGCTTGAGGCAGTCAGCAGCTGTGTTGCTTAGTGAGATGCATGGAGATATGGCTGCAGCCCAAGTGTACTAGCAGGTCATGCTCATAAACACCATGCAGACAGATGAATCCTTATGGGGAAATGTCCGTTCCAGATTTATCTTTCACAGTTCTTTCAACACTGAATATATTTTCAGTTTTTAGTCTTGGAGAGGGCAATGAAAAAAAAGGAGAAACAGCATCTCAGCAGAACAATTAGAAAAATACTTTCAATAAATTCTCAAAACCCTTTTCATTTGGTTCAGAAATGTAATACATGACCTGCTTCTATTGCAGGATCTGATGCCTGTCCAAGCGCAGTAAGAAATGAAAACATTTACCACAGTGGCTTAAAAATGAAGGCAATAGCTTCCATTTGCATTACACCACAGTACATGGCCTTTGTGCCTACACTCCAGTTGCAATGTATTAGCAGAGCTGAGAAGGGGCTCACAGTGGAAACAGAGGGACTGACAGTGTTGGAGCTAAGGAGTATTTGTAGAGATGCGTGGGAAGCCCTTGCTTGCTTCTCACCCACACAGTGCCTGGCTCCAATCTACATTTTCCACATTCAGCTTGTTTGAAGGCTAAAATCCCCCCCGATCTCAATATAGAAGTGTACGCTTCAGGGAGAGGCCATGCACACGGTATGCACATGCAGAGCACTTGAGTGGAAAAAACAAACATGGAGCACTGAAAACCTCTTTCTCAATGCTCTGTTCCCTGCACATTCCTAGTCACAAACAGATAGCGGGGCACATACGACCACCATTTGCTTACAGAAATACTGTCATTTTAATAAGCTTAATCCATTACTTGTTATGATTTAGCTGCAGTCACAGGAGCGCACACCTTGGCCTAGCACGTCTACCTGATGGGTCCCAGGTTCGAGGCTCACTGTGGTGCTGCTGTAGCTTGCAGAATGAGTGCAATCAAAATGGACTCACATGAGCAATGAAAACCATTATTAGGGTCATCTTGATTTTGAGCAGTATGAATCCCTGGCTCCAGAGAGTCTCTCTCTTTTTGCAAACTCTGGTCCTCCATGAGTCTCTGTTATAACAAAGGACACTTCAGGGAGAACGTACATTGGAAACGTGTTAGGTAACCACTGAAAACTTGAGTGTGAGTCAGAGCTGAGAGGGCTAAATGATACTCACCTTGCCTTTGACTTCATCTCACTTCAAACTGGCTTTTACTTTACCCTGCCTTCTCCTACTGTCCCCTAGATGGGATCAAGAGCTCTGAATAATCAGGAATAGTGTATTAGTTGTACTTAAATGCTTTTGTGCATCTCACAATACCTCTCAATTTAGGTATTACTAACAAATATCTTCAACCTAAAGATCATCTGACCAAAGGATTGTGCCTTTTGGACTGGAATACACTAAAAAACAGCTCTGCTCAGCAAAGATGAGGAAGAAACAAAAGGTATTTAAGGTATTTATTGGCGTCAGTCTGACTTAATAGTGTGCAACAGAAGTAACCAATTTGGTCCAAATCATGTCCATTTAATTCCTAGCACAGATGAAAAATACATAACAATGCCAGTAAAATGATGGTTTCTTGGAGCAGGCAGCCCACATACGGCAGACTCTGAGTCATTCTGAAGAGTTTTCCTCACCCATCTTCATAAACGCTAAAGCCAAGGAGAGCATTTTCATTCTGTAACTGTCAACTGTAAAACCTTCAGTAGTTCAGGATCCAATCTTTTTCTCTGCATTAGATTTCCTGAGCCATCTCTGAGTACTATCATGCCAAAAGGCAATAAATCTGTTGGGTTTTTTCTACTAATATGAACTAAAAAAAAATATACAAAAGCTTTTAATTCTTTCAGTTTTTGTATAGCTTAAATCTTTCTGAATCCAAAATAATCACATAATCACTCAGGGCCTTATAAAGATTTACCTTATCACAGAAACTTTCTCACCTAATTAAAAAAACAGATACAATTTAACTAGAGTTTACCCAATATCTGAGTTCCACTACTTCCTGTTAAACTGAACTGAAATTGCCTACACTATTAGGAAATCTAGCAGATTTCCTGTCAAATATATGCTTATTACTTAAGGAATTTCAAAGATTTGGCAGAAGAGCTTAACATTATTTTAGCATACGTTATTTGACAGTTTACAGAATTCTGTCATTTTTAAATTATTTTCAGTGATCTTCTGAAGTTCTTGAAACCAATCATTAAAAAACCCCAGAGAAACCCTAAATATCTTCCCTGGACCACAAAAGAATGGGAATGCAATGCTAACCGATGTTCCTTACACAACAGCTGTAGTGCCAAGGTCTGTACTCTCTACAAGATATTGTGAAGGGGGCTTCTCAGTCCTCTGAAACAAGAGGAAAATGTATTTCCTTGCTGAGTAAGTAGCACACTTGACTTCCTTGAAGCTTTCTTCCAAGTCAAGATTAGGGAGGCCCCAAATGAGGGCCTCCAGCTGCCATGGGGTGTGTTTCAGTCAGGCAATGATCCAGACAGCGTATCGGAACTAAATCCCTTTCCAGAAGGCTCAGTAATGAATCTGTTTTCATATTCCTGACAGCTGAATCCCACCCACCAAACGGGGCTCTTGACATAATGAGTATCTGAAAGGGCTGTCAGACCATATCAACGGTCATCTTCATATCACTAATCTCTAAATTCAACTCTATTCAAGGGCATCCCTCTATCTGTAAAAAACAGAAAACACCAAGGAAAGTCTAGAGCATTATTACAATAACTACTGCCAGTGACGGAACAATAGCTATTAATCCAGGGGTTACTTTAAGGACTACACAGATTAACACAGATATGTTTACTCCATACCAGTTGCCATGACTGTGCCCCACTATTACACTCGATCATTACTCTCTTTGAAAGAGTCAATTCACTTGCTACCATCTTTACAGTCCTCAATGGCAGTCCCAAGATCATTATTGGTAATTATCTTCGCACAGAAATTCAAGCTATGAACATCTATGTTCCTCCTGCATAAGCTTAGAGCAGCTAAGAGAGGCGTTATGTACCCTGAGAGCCTACACCAAGTTCTGCATCACCAGCCCCGGCTCCCTGTGGACAGTCACACCCAAGAGCACAACTCATTTCCCATTTCAAACTGCCAGATTTTTTGCCCTTTGCTAGACCAGGCATGCTTAAACCAATAACCTCCACTTGCTTGCTCCCTTCCTTGCCCCACTAATGAGCTGGAAAGAAGAGTGCAACAAAGCTAGAATCCAACTTTAACATAAAATCTGTGATTTTTGTCTCTCTTCACTCCTGGGGGAAGAAGAGATTAAGAGATAGATAAGGAGTTTAAACTACATCGGGAAATATTCTCAGGCAGAAATCCACCTCATTTATGGAGATGGCCAGCGTACACCATTGAGAAACATGATTGTATGTTTTGAAAACAGTGAAAATGTTGCTGCTCATTTTTATGGCAGAAGTGTGGCCCTCACCTAATAAACCCTAAAAGATGACCCCTGTCCTCCCGGTGCAAACAAGCAGCAGTAGCCAAAGCAGGACTGTCATTATGGTTTCTCACTACTACCCTCAGACTCTTGTCTGGAGACCACAGATTTGGTAGCTTGTCCACAGAGCATAATTATAAGCAAGAGATAAACCCTGCCAACTCCTTCTTCTATACCAGAGTTCCAACGTACAGCTTTTCTAATGTCTTTTACAACTCTATTTGTAAAGGCTCACATATAAACTGTGGACCGTCATTGGAAATATTTGCTGAAGGAGAAAGCTGACCTATCCTCTGCTTCTGCTTTTGATCCATCTGTCCTGTGGAAGCAAGGACATTTTTAAACAGCCCATCCTGCCACAATCCTGAATATTTTCTTGCAAATGACTGTGCTGCAAGCACCATCCTTACCAAAAATACTTCCGTTTCTCAGGCAGCTCTTCTTCTGAATGGCCTATCATTGAAAGCTGGGTGTTACTGTGGGCCTTCGTAAATGAAGCACTTCAAAACAATGAGTCACTGTACTGAAAGCTCTCAGCCAAAGGTTTTCTTCTGGGATGAAGCCAGGTTTTGGGGTGATACCTCCAGAAAGGTTAAGCACTTCTTGTGCTGCTTTACTAACATGTTTCATCTTCCTGCATCACCTTTGGAAGTGTGGGATATAGCTGGACTGGCTAAACTAAGGTCAGCATCCACAGTTCAGGTTGGGTAGTTCCCAACACTGAAACGTCTCCTCACCCCTTGTCACAAATGATGTACACCCATGCATTTATACGTATCTCACGCTCTCATGCTAAATGGTGTGTTTCCAGCTTAGACAACTCCTTTGGACACATCATACCATAGGAAGCAGAAATTCTTCCCTGCAAACACAAAGTTGGTAGTTTTGCTCTGTAACAAGTCTGCAATGGAGAAAGCTTATCACATCTCAACACCTAACAACTGTTAATGAGCTAATGGAAACTCTCCAGTTGATGGGGCACTAGTTTTGGCTGTCCTGTTAACATATGCAGTGCATACTTGTACATACGAATGCCCTGTCTTCCCCCTGTCAAGGGATTAGGCTTGAATTGCTTGAACTAGTAACTCGGAGCAGAAATCATAGGCAAGGACAGGAGCCTGCAGCTGCTTCTAACACACTGAAGAGCTCAGAGACTAGAGTGAGGGTAGAGGCAAAATTCCTGTGTCCATCAACTCCTTATAGCTTTTCCTCAAGTAAAAACATATGTTCAAAATCCTTTTCTTTTCAAAACCCAAACACTGATTTTGTCTTTCTCCTAAATCAGAGAAAAAAGCAAGAACTGGCACACTGCCCATCTCCGAGACACAATGTTTTGTGCTCCTCTGTCCTGGTTTCAGCTGGGATAGAGTTAACTGTCTTCCTAGTAGCTGGTACAGTGCTGTGTTTTGAGTTCAGTATGTGAAGAATGTTGATAACACTGATGTTTTCAGTTGTTGCTCAGTAGTGTTTAGACTATAGTCAAGGATTTTTCAGCTTCTCATGCCCAGCCAGGGCACCTGACCCAAACTGGCCAACAGGGTATTCCATACCATGGGACGTCCCATCTAGTTTAGGAACTGGGAAGTGGGGGGCAGGGATTCACCGCTCGGGGACTTGCTGGGTGTCGGTCGGTGGGTGGTGAGCAATTGCCCTGCACATCATTTGTACATTTCAATCCTTTTATTACTACTGTTGTCATTTTATTAGTGTTATCATTATCATTATTAGTTTCTTCTTTTCTGTTCTATTAAACTGTTCTTATCTCAACCCACGAGTTTTACTTCTTTTCCTGATTTTCTCCCCCATCCCACTGGATGGGGGGGGAGTGAGTGAGCAGCTGCGTGGTGCTTAGTTGCTGGCTGGGGTTAAACCACGACATCCTCTCTCCACAGTGCCCATATCCCAAGCATCCTTTCTGCTTTATCTATTTACCCTATGTACTCTCTATTTAGATGACATTTCTTGGGCACTTAAGCAACTCACAGCCGCGATCACCACATCCTCTTTCAGGAACAGCTGTTACCCCTACCTCTGTGGGCAAAAAGAGACACAAAAGGATTTCAAGCACTTGCCTGCAGTGGCATAAGTCATCTCAGTCTCACTTTCCAATTAGTGGGGAGCTAGTCAATACCCACCTTTGGCCAGCTGAATCAGACCCTGGAAGCACTTATTTCACTTCACTGACTGCAAGAGGAGACCCCTCTGACCAGTGCATCTGCATGAATCTGCACTAGAGACATATAAATATAACAAAGGTGTAACCCATCCAGGAAGCGTATTGTTGAGCAAGGACTGTTAAGTCAGAGCTAACCCAGGGAAGATAATCCTTCCCGTTTTATTCTTTCCCTGAAGCTACATCCATGCAAAGCACATGAAGGAAGCAGGGGACAGAAATTATGCAATCATATCAGTTTCCTTTGTCATTTTCCTTACCTATCAGATTTAGTATTTGCAAAGCTGCCTTTGAACTCCAGCAAACAGCTTGCTTTGATATCCAGATGCATATATCACTGTTTGTTAAGTGGGCTGTAAATGGATTTCATAGTTCATTCCAAAGCTGCCACACATGAGCACAGTAAGGCTAAAAGCCCCAGCTGGAGTTTTCTCTGTTGTAGAAAGATGAACAGAGCAGGATCACTCAGCCATCTTATTTACAGTGACAGCAGCCTGCTCCTCCTGCCAGAGACCAAAAGAGAGGTGTCAGACTGGACTTCAGCGTGAAGAGAGACGGAAGCCTGTCACATACAGACAGAAGGCATCTGGGCTGCTTCCTGAGGAAAGCTTAACAACTAGGCACACCAATGGAAACCTTTGCTTGCCCTCCAGGACAATTGAATAACAGGCTGCCCAAAAAGGAAACAAAATAGAGAGACAGGGAGAAGCTCAGACACAAAAGATCATATCCCTTTACAACCTGGAGGCTGCAAACCAGAATTTCTCAAGCCTGGTACCTCTACATCTGCTTCTATAGATGTGGTGACAGTTTTCCAAATGGTATATAGGATCTTTTGGAGATATATGTAGGACTTAAGAAAATTAAATGGACATAAGTATCACCTTCACCTTTTCTAGGTACTACGTCAAACTCTCTTAAAAGAGATTGTTAAAACACTCTGCGTCATGCAAGAGATTTGGCATGGTACAATACATAATACTTTTAAATGTCTAAATATACTCTGTTATACCTTTTGTGACCTCCTGGAATCGAGTTGCTTAAGCACCAAAAAAAGGAAAGGAAGCGATTGATTTCTACTTAGTTTACCTAGAGCTCTGATCGAAGGGTATTTATTTATATAGATGTTCTTTGCTGATCTTGGCTCAAGAAGAGGTTATGAACCCATGTCACGAAAAGGACTCGCGTCTCACACAAGGAAGTCAAAAGTGTTTCTGAAAGAAATAAAAAAGTCAAGTTCCATTTAAAGTAAAAACAAGAAAACAATTCTTGACCGCAAATGACTTCATTCTAAGCCTTAGCTTCCCCAAGTGCGCAAAAAATTTATGCCAGAATTTCATCAAACTAAAGTACCTGAAACTTTGCAAGAGATACTAAGCGCTCCTGAAAGAGCCTTTGCGCGTGAACCTGCCTTCCAAGCAACCGGATTTAAGCCGGGGCCCAGTTAGGCGAAGACCCGTTAGCAGGACGAAGCCAGCTCTTACACCACCTCGGCGAGCTCTACCCCAGGCGGCTGCCCTGCCCTACCCCAGCCCGCCGCAGTGACCCCGGCCTCCTCACCGGCGCGGAACGGGCACGCTGCCTCCCCCCGCCAGCTCCTCCCCCGGCCCGGTCCGCAGGCGGGACGCACCTGCCGGCGGGAGGAGGAGGAAGGAGAAGAGGGGGAGGAGGAGGAGGAGGAGCAGGAGCAGGAGCGCGGGCAGGGGGAGCCGCAGGCCGTCAGCCTTGGCGGGCAGCGCCCCCTGCCGGCCGCCGAGGCCCGCGCTGTCCGCCCCGGGCCGACGCTGCCGGCCGGGCGGCGAGCGTCCCATCCCACCTCCGTGGCCGTCAGTCCGTCCGTCCACCTCGGTGTCCGTCCGTCCACCGGGGTTCACGCCCAGGCGTTGCCAAAGCGAGCCGAGCGCCGGTGGGCTGCACAGCCCTGCCCCAGTGCAGAGGAGCGCGAAACCAACCTGACCGTTTCAGCTGGACCAGATGGGCAAACCGGTTATCCCAGAAATTCCAATTAGAGACCTCAGATACGAATACTGGTTAGGTTCCCAGTCCTGCAAAGGAGAAGTAACCCCGATGGGAAAAGACTTCATGTAACATAAAGATCTCAGAGGTGGCCTAGCACACAAATGAAGGGTATATGCATCAAGTTCATGCTCCGTACCAGGTTTCACTTCCCTTGCTCTTGCAGATAAGTCTTTTGATGTAGTTAACCCTCTTCAGTTGACAAAAATCAAAAACAACTCGCAAAAGAAAACGCTCGTGACTACTGCACACTCCATCAGCAAATTTGGGCTGATGTCAAAGCAATCTTTACTGTAAACACACGTTCCCTATTGCAGTGACTCAAGGATCCACAAAAGAAGAAATCAGAAATCCAAATGAAAACTGCAACTTCCTGTTCTTCACAGTGGAAAATAAATCAAGACATTTTCAGCCCTTACAACTGGGACAGCTTTTTAACCAGGAGCTGATCGAGTACTGAGCATGTATGCCTGCCACTAGCAGAACACCACTGAAGCCAGAGACTGGCAAGCAAATAATTGTTTGTACAGCAGCTCCTGCTGACACAAGTTATATCCATTCATGTACTAATAATGATTTTTATTTATTTCTTTAACTAATGAAGGTTGAGCAGGAAAATAATTCTTTTCATCTGTTTGGCGCCTTTCCTCAATTTCAGATACTGAACATAGAGGGCAGGTTCGCTGGCCAGATCCCAGATACAATCTCAACACAATCTCAATCACCCAGAGCTCTCATGAGATGGACACAACAAATTTAGTCACTACAATACCACTATGTGTAAAATGGGTGTAATGTTTAAGGGATTAAAACTACTCCAAAGTTCAACTGCCTACAAAAAGAAATATTGAATACAAATAAGTGCATTATTTGTATAAATACTTCTTCAAAAGGCTAAAGTTAGAGATACCAGATGGAGATCGGGTGCGATACTCTAGAAATGCAGTAACGTTTTTCTGTACATGCTGTATTAAAATGGTAAACATGACTGAATCAATGACTCACATTACTTGAAACACTTCTAGGAAGGGTCACAATTACATTTTGTCTGAATATCATTGAATATATGATCTATAGTTAAATATATTTTTTACAACTAAACCATTAACTTTGATCCTGCATTAAAGTGATCCTGCATTAAAGCAAATTTAACAGCATTCACATCATTATCTGGTATTTAGCACTCCACCTCCAGTGAGAGTAGAGAGCGCACATGTGAGAAAATGCTACTGTACCAAATCTCTCACTGCTTTCATCAGGCACCATTCTCTTCCTCTTACCTAATATATTTCTAGTTCCACCTTACCTCAAGAATTTCCACAGAGGGACAGATGCAGAGAAAACTAACAGTGGCTTTCCTGCGTTGAACAGTTTTGCCTCTTCAGTTCTACTGAGCTAAATGTCATAGAAATCCCCATTAGTCACATTTATACCAAAGTTCAAAGAATGAAAATCATTAATAATGATGTGTAAAATTGTATAATGGTATAAACTAATCTGCTCTACAGCTTTTACCACACTAAGTTAGTAAACTGTCACTTGTTAGGCTGGTAACTCAGCAACTTTAAAAAAGCATGACCGATAGATGAGGCCATAGTTGATCGTATGG
The DNA here is from genome assembly GCF_947461875.1 of Haliaeetus albicilla. Classification (NCBI taxonomy): domain Eukaryota; kingdom Metazoa; phylum Chordata; class Aves; order Accipitriformes; family Accipitridae; genus Haliaeetus; species Haliaeetus albicilla. The sequence goes on along the minus strand of NC_091509.1, from coordinate 10,082,936 downwards.
CACATCTAAAGGTGCATTTGTGCAGTCACAGCTGTGTATGCATGCAGACACTGTTTCACAGCACAGCAAATTAGCCCCACCCCCACAGGGCACATTACTAACAGCACACAAGCCAGCTAGTTTAATACTAACTTGTGCATTTTTATACCTGTATACTGGACTTGCAGCTAATTCTGGACATACACACAAAACATCTGGATACTGTGGGAACCAGAGACATTTTCTATGTACAATAAAAACAAGCATCCAGGGGCAAAGAGCAGCAGTATTTACTGACCGTATGGAAAATCTGCATTCATGAGTGAGCATGAATCAGCCTGAAAGCTCACTGGTTGAGTCAGATGGATCCTGTACTGTCACAGCTATAACTAAGCAATTACACATCCCTTTTCCTGCCTGTCTTTAGGGAAAATTCAGCTTTCACCCAGTTAGTATGTTCAGATTTACGTTAAAGAAAGTGGAACCAACAATTGGCAACTTATTTTTCATATTGGAGAGTCAAATACACTATTAAAATGAAATCTAATGGTACAAAATGCTTTAGAACATATCTTCTGTTTCCAATGTGTTAAATGTGGGGTTTTTCTTTCCCCAAAAATGTTTTCAATGAACTCTGGAAACTCCCATACATCACCAACTTCACTACTTTTTCTCTGCTTTTGGCTTCCTTTTCAACAGCTGTAGAATAATTCTCTCCCTTTGAAAAATGCACACAAGACACAAAGATTGTGCTCAACAGGTTTACTCAGACTGGACTCTTAAATGCTCAAGAAAAAGGCACAGATTAAAAGAGACTCTGATGACTCTTTTGAACACAGAAAATGGGATTTTGTTTATAAGAAAAAAAAAATACTGCTATGAATTGTATGGGCTGAAAAAGTCAAATATTCTTCTCTGTTCCTAATTATTGGCCTTCATTACAATGGAATTTAAATTAAATTGTATAAACATATGAAATAAAGTCTCAGTATTAGGAACTTTTTCTTTTGTTTCCTCTATGTACAAATCTTAGTATACAATTTTTACTTTTCATTATACATTTACTACATACTCTTTTCCAAACTGTGTGAGAGCAACTGCAAAATATGTGTTTCAAGAAAATGCTTTGCATTCAGAGAGAATCCACGTGCTTTCTTGGCTGGCAGTGCCAATCAGAATTTAGGAAGAGATGACAGGTTAGGGAGAGTATCCACTCAAATGTAATCATCCTCTACCGGTTCACCATTGACATCACAGTAATGGATGAAGATAGCCACCACACGTTGGAATACACCTTTTTTCATCTGGCGCAGTTCAGAGATCTCTTCTCCTATTGTTTCCATACAGATGTCTGCAGACAATTGTCCTTTCCTTCGGGGTGCATAAATAGTAGCTGTGGAAGTCACATAAGAACAAAAACTAGAGTCTTTCCCATAAAGAAATTCACAAGCGTATCTGTTTTGCATTAAATGAGATTAAGATTGGAAAACAAAGCAAACGGAAAAATCTTCCATTGAGCAACCACGTTTAAGGAATATTATTCAAGCAGAAAAGGTATTCTGCCTTCCCCATGTTTAAACCTTTTGATAGCTCCAATACTCATTTAATGTATGCAAAATCCATATGTCTGTGAGTGAAGGGAATCCCAGCGCATAACAAAGCCTTCCTCCTGAGACTTATCTGACATGCTTTCAGGTTATCCGTTTCAGTGATCACTTAAATGTTTTATAAACAAGAGCAATTAGGGATAAAGCAGCAGCCTTGCCTTTATTTTTTATGGCTTTAACATCATGTTTAATCTAATTACTCTTTTAAATCAAACACATATCAATTTTTTATAATTCAGACTACGTACTAAACTACAAGCATTAAGTCTATGAATCAGTTTCAAATAAAATAAAAATAAAAAAAAGAAACCACAGAGAAAGGTATAGCCAAAAAAGATTTCTTCCTCATCCTCTTGAGCTTTATTCCCTTGAACTGGAGCTAGATAAGAATATCCAAAACAATGTCAATTAAAAATACCTCTAATGAAGAAGATTCTAAGATTTTCCTAATTAAATAGTGGAAGTACCTATTTTTCCCTGCTACCAAGCAAGGTTCTTAGTTGAGCCCTAGGAACTGCTCACTGTAATATTTTATAAGATGAGCTCCTAAATAGAAAGAGGTCTAACTATCCTAAACTCTAACCCACGTCATCTCTGTTTCAGAGTTTTCAAGTCCAGTTCTTTCCTCTTTTCTCCCAAGTTTCTGTGACTCTCATTTCTCTTTGCTGGACTGTCTTCAGCCTACCTTAACCACCCTTCATAAAGCAAAGCCAGAGGCAGTAGTCCAGCTGAGCTTTCATGCCAGTAAACTCCACAGAACATGAATCGCTGGGACTACGCATCACAATGTTAGTTTTGTATGTCTTTTAAATGCACTCATTCTTCTGGATATGACAATCCCATCACGTTTTTAGGCTAAGCACCAGACTGGTGCTCTGATTTTGTCAGTATTAGGGGTCTCCAGCTGGTCAATACCCTGTTGTAGCACTATGGACCTTTCCTCTGCTGGACCCCCTCCTCATCCAGCGCCCAACACTGCTAGTAGTTATTTACAGTCTACCAAAAATAGCATAAGAATTAGAAAACTGAAAAATAAAGGAATGCATTGTCAGCTTGGGACCAAGCAACAAGTTAAAGTTCTTTGAACACATCAAAAAAGATTACTCACTTCTCTCATCATCCTCAAAGTCATATCTAGCATAGCTGTTTGGCTCTGCTGTTCTCAGTGATCTCAACCATGGGAAGTCAGTAATCATGGAGTAAGGGGCGCCATCCACAATGCCTAGAAGACAGACAGGATGAGGATATGAAGAGGACAATGTCACTCCTGCAGCATCAGCACCCTTCATCAAGTAAAATTCACTGATATCACATAGAGTGGTCACTCTAATGCAGGAAAAGCACCTCCTCACTTCAGTTCCCCCACTCTGTGCCAAAGGTCCTCCACTTTCCTCACAAGAATTACTACTATTCATGTCTCTTGTAACTTGATGCAAAGTTACTTATCTTAGGAAGAGACTGATCATCAGCTTTCAGCTCTCTATAAACACTCACCTTCTAAAGTGTAAATATCTCGTCCCCAAGGGTACTTAGTGTATTTCTTCAGGTCTTCATCAGTTCGTGTAGCTTCAGGGAAGAATTCATATTTAATAAGCTCTCTAGAGAGAAGGACGAAGAGATTACAGCCAGTAGCAATAGGAAATGCGAAGGCAGAAGGGAGAAAAACTAAATGGGAAATCCTACTACACAACCTTTCCTTTAATGAGCCTGAATCCATAGAAACACTCCTCTAAGACCCTCACACAAACTCAGTATGCAATCCCTTCACTTTTGAGAGTAACTGCAGAAAATACATATGGTTTAGATGAGCAACCAATTAAGCCACCTTTTAAGCATAGCTTTCTATCTGTAAGGAACAATCCAGCATAGCTGCAACTAAACAAAACTTCAAAAGTAAATTTGTTCTCTTAGTCATTTTAGTGAAAAACCAGGACAATAAAAACACTGGTTTAACACAGTTGGATGAGAGCCACTGTATACAATTCCCTGCTGCTGGGAATTTTTGCTCCTCAGTAAGGAGCTGATAATGACTGCACATCATCTTCCCCAGAAACTAACATTATTTCTTGGAGTAAATCAGTCTTTCTCTTTTTTTAATAAAAGGAACTTGTTCTCAGATTTGAAGATATTCCTCAGCCATCCTGACTGCTTCAATGTTCAATTGCATTACTGTGGATGGAATAGAACTGGAGAATTCTACAGTATTTTTCATATGGTTAGGTTTATTTAATCTACATTTTGTATTAGATACATCTTGACATTGAAATTCTACACTGGACCATCTAGAATTCAACCTTTGCTAGTCAACAAACTTTTTTTTTTTTTTTTTTTTTAATTTGGCTAACAGAATACAGCAAGTCTACAGCTTGACTGAAGCTGTAGGTGCTGAATCAGGATTGAATACCTTTTCTGTAAAGTTATTGAAGGGCAAGTACTCACTGGTTGATATTTGCTATTGTGTCCATCCAGCTCCGAATGCGCACCTTATTGCGGACATTAGGTGGGTTACTGAATTCATGAATTATGCAAATGTGGTATGGATAAGGGCCACTAAATATCTTTTGCTCGAGAGTCAACGTGTCTACCTGTGAAAGGCAGCAAAGAGATTTGTAACCAAGAGAAACAAAGAGATGTGATTTTAGAGTCAAGAGCAGACATCTACCAAATCCCCCAAATTCTGGGGGAAAGAAATTTTAACAGCATACATAATCAAATACGTGATAAAGCGGAGTACAACTTTCCTAGTACAGCTTTGCCAACGAATCTTCTCAAGCAGTAGAATCTGATGGGAAATATCTGTTTTCTGATTTCACAACTCCAATATGTAAGTAAACTTTCATAAAATCACATAATGGTCTAAACTATGTTCACTTTCTCAGAATTTGTCTCTGGCTTAGGGGGAGGGGTTGTTTTTTGGTCGTTTGGGTGGCTTGTTTTGTTTTGTTTTTCCTAACAGTCTTACCACTGTCCTCTAAGAGCTAAAGCAAGAGATGTGGTTTCAAAGAAAAGCCAGCTTTTATATCAAATCATTCTTTCCTCGTTGGTCAGGCAAACTGAGCCAGAAAAAGCATTACTTTGCATGACAGAAGCAGCACAGTATAATACAGAATGCTCTGGTGAGAGTGATAAAGTCAAAAAACCATTCTGAATCTTAAATTAAGCCCTCTTAATTACTTGCCAAATGACCTCAACAATTCACTAAATGTCAGTGCTTACATCTCCTACACGTAATCTGAGGGAGGAAAGGGTGGCTGCCAGTACCACAACTGTCTTGGAACAGTGTTTAGCATCAAAAAAGATGCATCTTTCAGCAAAGTAGTATTCAAAACACTACCTGCTGTTACTAAATCTAATAGGACATAGGTTAAAGATTTCAGATACCTATGCCTACGTCATGCTTCTGCTTATACAGAACTACAAGCTGACTTAGTAGCATCTAGGTTCTTACAGTTACTTTTAGTTATTCAGTTTGGAATGAATTCAATGCATCATGATTTTTTACAGTATCTTCTAATGCAATGAATATTGGAGATGGTAACATTAAGTCTTAAAATTCAGTATCATCCAAGTTCCAGATCTGTAATAAAAGCCTTGATGGTCTAAAGTTTTAATAAACAAGTTTCTCAGAGTTGTGTTCTTGTAACATTTACATTTCTTGCATTAATTGAAAAACACATGAAGCCAAGAGTGGTGAAAGAATACAAGCAGAACTTCAGATCTGTTCATGATTAAATGATAAATGAAAGTTGGTTGTGTACCTGTTGCATTGGACGAAGATAAATGATCCGGTTTCTTTCTGGTGGCATCCTGAGAATCTGATCCAGAACCTGATCCATGTTTAACTTCTTGCACTGGGCATAGTCAAACCGATTGACAACTGGTGCATTTTCTACTTTTAAGTGTTTCAATACACGGCACCTTGTAGCTATAAATCAGCAAACAAAATTATTAAAAGAAATACAATACTGAAAAGACCTTAGAAGCCTCCCATCAGAGATTTTCAAAGTCAATTGTTTCAAAAGAAGGCAAACAAGTAATGTAAGTAATAGACAATTACTGAAGTAGTTTGGATAGCTGGCAACTTAAGTATATCAAAGAAATAGACCAGCTGTTCATTTCTTCCACATTATGATCAAACTTCTAATTTGTGAACTTGTAAGAAGAGTCCTTTTAAAAGGGCATGTCCAATTTAATCTAACAATAACCTTTTTCTCTCTTTTTTCCTTTCACAAAGCCCCCTGAAATGGTCCATGGACTGCCACAACTGAAAACCACTGACTTCAAAAATCAGATCAAATACAGAGTATTGTGAAGCCACACAATGTAAAATAAAGCTATTTCCTTTCTAGCAATGATGCTCACCTAATCAAAACTAGTTCAAAATTAATATATGTTCTGAAGTATTCTGGAATAAAGAAATAATTTCTTCATTCTCTGCTAAGTAGAGATACCTCATCTCAGAAGAAAAAGTGTTATTTGTCATAGATGTTGCAGAAAACAATAAATGACCCAATGCTTCAATACAGAACTAGTCACATACCCTGGCATGTGAATCTAATACAGCCTAAGTGCCATAATTTAAAACAGATTTTTATCATGTCAAGGAGGAAAGTATCATCATGTCAGCTAAACAATCTATAGAAGCAGGAAGAAATGAGAGAAAAAACAAGGTACTCTGAAACTCATTTCATCAGCTTCCAATTACTGTATTATCACTCTTCAATAAACATCTCATCTTCTTGTCATGTAATTTCACCTGTTGATTTTCAGATATTAATCTTTATTAAACCTGTTACAACTTATAAGGGAAGAGACATTCAAACTGAGAAGCAGTAATATTTGGTGTTCTAAACATCAGTCTGATATGTAGCAAAGCAGCTGATGAACACAAAATAAGCAGTGGACTGATTTTAATTTTCAGAAATTTCTACTAATGCTAGGTGGAGGAGGTACACATGACATTAACTACATACCATGTATGAACATCATTTTGGGACAGTCTTTCAGTACCAAATCTGTTATTCCACAATTGGTCAAGGTGATTCCAACAAGGTTTTTGGATTTCAAAGTCAGTACCTGGTGAAAATTAAAAAAAAAAAAAAAAGAAAAAAAAAAGAAATCATCTATCAGGGTAAAAACAAAGAAAAAAATAAAATAAACTGAATTTTAAAAGATACTGCCAGATACAGAAGGATATTAACTGGATACTAATCAATATAACACAGCTTCTGTTTGCAACACGTACTTCAGACAACCAGGCTACTGATGGCAATGAGAAAAAAAGAACATGCTGCTGATCAGATGATGTTGCTGATCAGCAACATCACAAAACACAAAAGAACAAATTCACAAGACTAAAAAGAGAAGTCATATCAGAAAGCACAATTTCTATCAGAAAACCTAAGTATCATCTGTCAGGAACTTCAAATTCTCTACTATTCAATTTCTGTTTTTCAACCACGATGACAAAAATGGCAATTCTGGACAGTTACATTGTTTAAACACAAGAAAGAAGGCATGGCAGAGAATTATGGTTTGAACTTCCCGTACTAATGTATTTTACCAGTGCTATCTCAGAGGAAAACCTCACACGGAGGGTTGAAAATTATATATGTAACCTACTTAATCCTCTAGAGATAGAAAAATAAAGCATGCATCAAACTCGAGCAGAATCATTTCCAATAGCATGAGCATAGGGAGAATGTAATAAGAAAGGATTTTGGGGGGGGTTTATCTAAATTTTTCAAAGTTTTATCACTAAAAATTCTAGCAAAACTTCGCAGCCCAAGAATGAAGCTGACAAATTATACAAAGAAGATTAAACAGAGTTCTATTAAAACAAAGTAAACACATGTAAAGAGAAAAAAGAAGCACTCTGCAATGGCTTCTTTCAGTTCCAGCAATTTAAGCTATTTCTTGTAACCACAGGTAGTTAAATTTAAAAAAATAAAACAATACTGTTCTTTCAAAATGGCATATTTTAAGAAGAAAAATCACGTACACAAAAATATCTTTTATGCTAATTACAAAAGCTGTAATGCATCCTAGTAGCCAGAAAAACATAATGGGACACATTCACAAAAGCTATCTTAAATCAGCATGGCTAAGTTCTTCACTGGACAGAGAGGGCAAAATAAATGCAGGAGGCTCCTCTACAGCAGAACTCAGAAGAGAAGTTTCAGTTAGATGTTCAGAGTCACTCTCTGAAACAACCTCATGCTCGGCTAGAATATAAGCCTTGGGTAAACAGCCTCAATACAGTGAAGCCAGACCTTGCAATTTTGCCTCCCATAACTGATCTTCACTGCAGAAAAATTAACTCATGTTACTTATATACTAAGAGAACCTCCACCCTGCAAACTAACAGCTGAGTTGCTATGTCCAGAGGTCATTATGTATCCCATGTTTCTTTTTAAGAGCAGTAGCCTATGCTGTCATTTAAAAATATATATGCCAGAGAATAAATTTTTTTCCTGCATATCAAGAAGGACACTGTAGGAAGGCAGGACTTCATGCAGCACTATAGCCAGGAGCATCTGACAAACTTCAAGTTTAGCTTTAGCTTATACTTTGCTCCGCTCAGGCCAGAGTATCATTGCACCTAACAGAGAAATTTCCTGTATATAGTTAAGATCAAAGAGAGCAGCAACATCAGTTACAACTCATCTGGCTCTAGACGGAGGACAAGCTTGTATAATTATATCATTATCCATAAGCATCCCCAGCTGATAAACCGTAGAAAGTGAAGAAAAAGACCTTACTTGAACATGATCATCTTCAATAACTGGATCACTTGTACTTGTGGACTTGTCAGCTGTCCTTTTCCGCTTTGTGGTTTGCCGTGGCTTTGGCTTAGCTACCTCTGGAAACAGAAAACCAGAAAAATCTTTCCTCTGTTTACATTTCAGGATAACAACAGAGGCATTCCCTAGCTGCAAACACCCAATAAGAACATACATTTCTTACATAAGCAGATCAAAATACCTGTCTGGCTTGAAAACAACTATATCACTTTTCCTTGCACAAAAACCAGTTTCAGGTTTGTTGCTCAGTATCATTCATACTAAGTAACTTGGGGCAGGGGGGTGGGCTGTTTATGGATGAAAACACAGGAATGCTGAACCTACAAAGTTCAGCATCACAGAAAGATGCAGAGCCAAGAAAAGAATAGAAGATTGTTAGGTTACACTTGGTTCTCTGCAGCAAACAGAACATTCTTGACAAATACAAGAACCAAAGTAGCTTTAATGCTTTAAAGAGTAGAAATAATCTCAAGCTGCTCAAAAGTCTGCTCTTTATAACTGTCACTAAGTTTTTCCTAATATGGCAAAGGATGCCCAGGTATAAAATACTCAGATGTTCCCAAGCTGCTTCTTACTCCATTTCATGTACCAGTGACATCAAATTCCTGCTTGATTTAAAAGGTGAGGCTTTGGAAAGAAATTATGATAGATGACCACCCTTACTTCCTACAGTAAGAGACAAAAAATGCCCTAGAATTAATTTTCTGTGATTAACAGATCAAAATGAGAAATTATTTTACTGAAATTAAGCTTCGGCTTTTTTGTTAAAACATATGGCATGTTCACAAAGATCCACAATAAAGATAGAAGTGCAAAACATTAGAGACTATATATGAACTACTTCATGCTATGCTACCATTAACATTAAAAAATATCTCTTTTCCTACTTAACTTCATCAAATTCCACCAATACATGTAAACTATTAATTAACATGTGACATTCAGTGGGCCTATGAGCTCCAGAATTCAGGCTACTGCTTTAGAGGATCTACAGCTTGAAAGATTAGTATTAAGTACTCAGCTTTGTGGCACCCATGAATCATCATCTCCAGAGAAATTTTTTGACAGTTCCTAGAGTATCTACAGATAGTGAAATACTTCCTAGCTATATTATAGGAAAAACTTTCCAATTTTGTGTTTAATTGTTCAAGGTGCAACCCAAGGCCAAGCAATCTTTACAGAAGGTTTAATATAACATGCATTCTAAAATGTGAAAAGCTTGCTTCACTACAAATGCAGACTAAAACAAGTTTTAAAAAAACCCACATTTTTTACAAGAAAAAGCGTGGCTTAAATAAAAATCAAAATTACACACTTGAGTCATCCTTTAGCCAACTAGTCTGTGGTGATAATGCTTTCAAAATTTCACTGTCTTTAATATTTGACTTGTTCCACTGTTTAATACGAGTAAAAAATTTGTAAGGGGAAAAAAACTTCTACTATCAAATACAGGTTTGTTTTACAGAAGCCAAAAACCACAATGTCATTTATGCTAGAATAATAGAAAGCAGTCATATTCAAGGCACATTTTTAGACTATTTATGGAAAAAAATTTCCAACTCTGCAACAAAGCATTTTCAGGTTATACTCTAATGAGTTGTATATCCTATCCTAGTGAAGAAAAGCACTGTAACAGCCAGGCAGAAGAAGCCTCACTGTCCTATGTATTAAACACAGATTTAAAAGATAAAATGACACATCAAGTCTCTTCCTCAAGCATCAGCTAATATCTGATGCTTCAAAGAGGAAAATAAGTGCATAAAGGTATACACATAACTGCATGGGGCTGGGCAAACAGTTCTGACTTGTACAGGCTAAATATAGGAAATACTGAGACGTTTTTCTCCGTGAGCAGAACAGATCTTTTTCCTAACAACTGAAACATGAAAACAGAGATACTTTCAGAAAGACACCCTAATTTAATGTTTAGATCTGACTGACTTCATGTTTTTGTAATGGATGAGGATAGAGAAGAAATATTTTCTTTTCATTTTTGTAGACTAGTTACTAATCATAGTGGAGCAAGGTAGAAAACAGACATTTTAAATTTAATATCAAGATCATTTCTTCAATATGAGATGCATCTAGCTACAGAACAATATCCTAGGTGATTTAGGTTTTGTTAACACTTGAGAAGATTAAGACAAACTGGAAAGACACTAGGACGTATTGTGTTTGAATCATTGAACGTTAACAGAGATACAAATTTGCTATGAATCTCTTCTACCTCCAATGCATGCAGCTCTGTAACTAGCACTTTTCATTTTTCAGTTTCATTTTACTTGCTAGATATCTCAGCAAAGAATCCTGGATATATGACGTAATTATAAAGTGTGCTATGCCAGACTAAGATGATTATTTTGGAAAGCGAGTATATTTGGAAGAAACAGCAAGTGTCCCTCTCACATGTATTCTTTTCTCCCAACATATCTGGCTTCATTCAAGCCCTTCAGGATTTTGGTTTTATTTTATTGTTTTGTTTGGTTTACAGGATGCAAAGCAAGAACCTATCCAACAAAAAGACAATCTTCAATAAGTTCGATCACTACACCTTATACGCTTGCAAGTAGAATTGAATAGGCAGGTGCACAAGTTTGGCTCAATTATAATTATGGCTTTCTTTATTGGCTGATAAAGTATCAGTTACTAACTTCTGCCTTCTTGCTAAGATCTGAGCATACCTGCTGTCTTCTTCCTTTTAAAGGGAGAATTTTAATGGGGGAGACAGTCTTATGTTTCAATGAATAACAGCCTTCACAGGAAGAGAGAAGCTGTCAAAAGAAGTTGCATTTGGTTTTCAAATGAGTAAATCAAACACTGTTTAGTATGTACGGATAACACATACAGAAATACTTGCAAGGAGAAAAAAGTCACTGGCACTCTTTCAGAGAGATCTGTTATTTTACCTAGCTATGGCAGTGAAGTCAGCCATTTCTGTTCCATCAATATTCTGACCCTTTAACAAACCAATTAGTTTTAAATGATTAACCAATAAACTTCATGTTTAGCTTCAGTATTATCTGTGGGTGTTGCAGTTATTCAATACTATCTCATGCCAGCACAGTAGTTTACTCAGATATTAATATAGGTCATACCTGACTCTGACACCAGAGGGACATGGGACAGCTTGCTTCTAGCTCTTGTTAGTGGTCGGCGAGGATACTCTTCCTTATACTCCATTTCACAGCTCCTTCTCTGTGAGCCCATGCTCTCCTCCTCACTGGCAGGCCCACAGGCGCTCCCACTAGTCCTCTCATCACTTGTCTCTCCTGGAGGCCCACAGTTTGGCAGAGTCCTAAGTGCAAAATCTGACCCAGCGCTGTTTGGTCCATTCCTGGAGGCTCCACTCGTGGATGGGCATTCCCCATCGCAACACCCACTAGTCCTCTGTTGTGCATCCTGTGGCTTGTAGCAGGAACACCTGGAACAAACAGAGCTCTCCTCAGTCTCTCTCTTGCTGGAACCTTCACTTTTACAAGGCGAGCAGACACACTGCCTGGATTCATCTCCAATTGCTGGACTGGTGCCAGCAGAGTGGCTATTAGCTGTCTGTGCACAGTCAGGGCTAGGAGAAACAGCACTGCAGGAGCTGGATGTTCCCGTTGATCCTGTAGCATTACTGCAGCCTGGGTAAGAATCCTTGCTTTTGTTCCTTTCAGGCATGTCACTTGCTGCTTTCATGTCTGCTTTAATCTGCTCACTTGTTACTTGACAACCTTTCTCACAGCTGCTTTCCTCAGTATGGAACTGCTTTGTCTGGCCCACTTGGCTGGCACTACATCTCTTCCGCAGTGGTGTCTTGCCTTTTCCCCTCACTGTAAGAGTTAAGCAAGAGAGAACAATGAGACAACCTAATACACAGTTTAAATAAATGCTGAGTGCTACTCTGTTAGAGACTACTTAAAACAGAAGGCAGCCTAGAGGCCAATGACAAGTCTTGTCAGGACCATACCACTATTCACATGCTATGGTAATTAGTAGTATTTCTAGCCGTTGCTGAATCTCTGTAATGTCTTGCAGCTATTTTTGTAGTGATGTGCTGGGGTGTTTGTCAGTAAATGAGATACATAATTGCCAGAGAGACTAATATGTTCACAAAGCAGCTAACTGGTTAAAAAGGCCGAAGCATAAAAATATGAAAAGCACACTGATAATAGGCTCCTGTTTTCTTAAATATGAGGAATAAATCTGAAGAATTAAATAGTAACATAGACAGGACTAAAGTTCATGCTTTCAATAGCAATCCTTAGCTCCCCGTCCTGGGTAGTGAAAGTGGTGTCAATAGGTTACAGTAGACTCAGTTTATAGATGAATAAAAAACCATAGCGCACAGTGTACAAATAGCAATTGGAACTTAATGTCTACTGTCTTAATCCTCTCAGCTAACTACACTAAACCAAGCCTGGAAAAAACATTATTGGCACTACAAAAGTTTATGCAAATTGTCTCCAAACACAGGTTCTTTCAAACCTCAAACCACAACTGACATCTACACTATAAGCACAGCACTCTACAGATTTCCAAGTTCAAACCACCAGTCTTGAAATGTACTAAAATGACAGGGAGGCTGATGTGTAGGGAGTATACTAGTTACAATAGGAAGATACTTGATCCATTACAGCTTTGATATGTTCTAGGCTTTGCAGAAATTAAACCAGTACTAGACCAGTACGTTTCTCAGTCCTTCACAATGCAAGATCCTTATGTTAACTGCTTCACTAAGTATTTGTTAAGGCCTAATACTGTATGTACTTCATCTGTCAATTATTTATAGATCAAAAATCGACTTCAACTTCCTCCTTTCTTGTGTACATAAGAAACTACTTCACTTAGAATACAAAATTCAGGAAATAGCATGTCATCTATGTTGCTGGCAAGGACGTATATCATATGGCATCGGAAGCAGGACTCGGACTTGATGCCACAGATGTGCAGGTTATAGCTGTAAACTCAAAAGACCGGGAATGTCCTTTTCTATGACTCTCTATAGCTGTCATACTACAATGAAGTTCTAGACTTCTAACTCTGAATAAGTCATAATAATATATATACACTAATAATAATAATAATACACATACACATGCTGTAATAGTAAGTGTTGTTCAGAAGTGAAGACAGTACTGAACATCAGCCTGAGAATTCTAAATAATCTCCAAAGCTCCCATCAAAGTAAAGTTGATCTTAAAGTGCCCCCTTCAGGACACTCCCACAGGGCCCCAATGAACCAAAAGATGTCTACAACTCTCACGCATTTGCCCCAATGGTTACATTTTGTTTCAGCAGCAGTGCTCTGACAGATGAATCATATAGACAACATAGCTGCAAATTTGGCTTCACAGACATGATAAATTCTGTGCACTTGGAAATCCAAAAGAGTTGCAGGTTTCTGCATGCAAAGCAGTGCAGCACCACTATCCCTGTGTTTCTGTACAGCAACTATGTGATAGGAGCTCAGAGACACGTGTCCTTACACCTTAATTCTAGATTTACAACAGGAAGAAAAGAGTACGGGGCAAACAAACAAGCATGCCTGTTACAAAGCTAGAAATAAAACTGAACAAGGTGGAAAGACTGAACTTAAGAATAAATTTTGCTTAACAGTGCCCAGGAACCAATGTGTTCCACACCTGAAGGTTCTCTAGTTTCCACTGGATCCCTGCTTTTCTCTTCACCATCTGAGTAATTCTGTGCAATGCTGTTAGAGATGCAGGCTCTTGAAGTCCCCATGTTTTCTTCCTCATCCTCACTGTCTGAATCATGGACAGTAATAGGTGCTGCTTTTACGACAGGCTGAATGCCACTTGGTCCTGAAAACAGTAGAATACCAACAGTTCATGTAAAAATAAGCCAAGCATGGATTAAAGGGCTGAAGAACTTCTAGAATTGCTTTACAAAATGACAAGAGATGAATTTGATTCAATTTACCCAACCATTCTGTGGGTCCCTCATTAAAATCCAAATACAAGAAGAGCAAAACACTGTATTTCAGCATTAAAGAACTCTAGTTTGGAAGGGGAAGAGTGTCACAATGTAAGACAAAACACAGGTTTTCTGTAATGTTTCTCTACTTCAGAACAGTTTAAAGGTTCTTCCACAATAGTATGAGTAACTGCACCAATTCATATTATAAGCAGTCCCTGAAACCTTCACCACAAAGACAGAAATGTTGGTCAGAACATCTGCAATTATCCTGCTAAATCCCACCACTGGAAGTGGAAAGGAGAAGCATGAATTATCAAGCTTCAGTATAAATGTGCTTTGTTAGTTACCTCTCTTGGCTACTAACTGAAGGCATTAACCAATCACAATGATGTATCTGCCTGTGAGTAACACAGGAAATGAACATGAAGTTAAATAACCTTTTCAGGAGCTATCTTGAAAAAGTGAACAGATCCAGCATACGTGTATGTTAATGTTGTTGGCATATTTAGTAGAAAACTATGTTGTCCAGCAAATAGTGGCTATAAAAAAAAAAAATCAAGACTGCCTTATGTCACTAATACAAATGCAGTTAACATTGGAACAAATTGTTCTGGCTTAAAAAAGAAAAAAAGGCAAAAAAGAATCTACATGCTGCAGTGAAAGAAGTAAGGTAGTGAACACCAACATAGGAACATGACAAGTTCATTCAGGCATTCTGTCGTGGTTTAACCCCAGCCAGCAACTAAGCACCACGCAGCTGCTCTATCACTCCCCCTCCTCAACTGGACAGGGGAGAGAAAATACAAAGAAAGGCTTGTGGGTCGAGATAAGGACAGGGAGAGATCATGTACCAATTACTGTCATGGGCAAAACAGACTCAACTGGGGGAAAACTAATTTAATTTATTGCCAATCAAACCAGAATAGAGTAATGAGAAATAAAACCAAATCTTAAAACACCTTCCCCCCACCCCTCCCTTCTTCCCGGGCACAGCTTCACTCCCAAATTCTCTACCTAGCCCCTCCCCCCCAGCAGCACAGGGGGACGGGGAATTGGGCTTACAGTCAGTTCATCACACGTTGTCTCTGCTGCTCCTTCCTCCTCAGGGGCAGGACTCCTCACACTCTTCCCCTGCTCCAGCGTGGGGTCCCTCCCAAGGGAGACAGTTCTCCATGAACTTCTCCAACCTGGGTCCTTCCCACGGGCAGCAGTTCTTCATGAACTGCTCCAGCACGGATCCCTTCAACTGGCTGCAGTCCTTCAGGAACAGACTGCTCCAGCGTGGGCTCCTCTCTCCACAGGGCCACAGGTCCCGCCAGGAGCCTGCTCCAGCACAGGCTTCCCACGGGGTCGCAGCCTCCTTTGGGCATCCACCTGCTCTGGCATGGTGTCCTCCCCGGGCTGCAGGTGGATATCTGCTCCACCGTGTACCTCCCTGGGCTACAGGGGGACAGCCTGCCTCACCATGGTCTTCCCCACGGGCTGCAGGGGAATCTCTGCTCCAGTGCCTAGAGCACCTCTGCCCCACTCCTTCTTCACTCACCTTGGTGTCTGCAGGGTTGTTTCTCTTACATGTTCTCACTCCTCTCTATGGCTGCAATTTCTGTGCCCCAGCAACTTTTTTTCCCTTCTTAAATATGTTATCACACAGGCACTACCACCATCGCTGAGGCTCGGCCTTGCCCAGCAGCAGGTCTGTCTTGGAGCCAGCTGGCATTGGCTCTATCGGATATAGGGGAAGCTTCTAGCAGCTACTCACAGAAGCCACCCCTGTAGCCCTGACACTACCAAAACCTTGCCATGCAGCCCCAATACAGCTTTGGAGTCTTTTATTACACTGGGCACACAAATAAGGCTTTAAGATCAAGATATTTTACTCCATATGCAAAAGAAAACTGGGGACTGTGAAACAGACTTTAAACCAGAATAAATTTCTTCACAGCAGTAAGCTGTGCTAGCATCATTATTCCAAACACAGCAGACAATCCAGTTGAAGAAAACCATCCAAAACCAGCCTTACACTGAAAATTTAGCCCCTCAGGAAGGGGATACCAAAAAGGTAGTTTCTTCCAAAAACAAGAGTTACCTGCTTGCTCTTCATCAACCTCCATCGGAACAACAGCCTGGCTGTGAGCCGGGAGCTCATTCTGGCCCTGCCCAGCAGCCATCCCTTCTTCCTGCGCCACCTCCTCCATCTCATTCAGTGCTGAAAAGATTAAGATGAGGTCAAGAAGAGGAAACAGAAGGAACAGAGCCCATAAGCATAGGAGGAATTCAACCGGTACCCACAGAGAGTCAGAGAATCATCAAGAAATAAGTAATAGCTGCCTTGATTCCTTCAGTGAATCTCTAGGTTGCAAGAAGTCTCTCACAGATTTGTTCTACATCTCTTTAGCCAAGGCCCCAGCCTAACTTCTGGGGTTTACTTCTCCCAAATCTGCTACTCCTCCTCAAAAGTCTTGTTCTACTGCAGTAAGCAGCACAACCAGGCTTTACATATTCACTCCCTCCAATGAATTCTGCCTTTGCTGGGTAAATTTAAAAATATACCATCTGACACTGCAATGTACTCCCAGCTCTGACCAGAGTTGCCTAGAAAACATTTCACACTTCCACAGATGAGTATCACACTGAAACTCTACACTGCTAAGATCTGTACCGATATATATCACTGAATTGTAATGGGCCTATAACAGCTATTAGATACAATATAAAGACAGCTTTTATCACACAGGTATCAGAGATGTGCAGACAGCCCTCAGAAAAGATTGAAGTTACGTACCAGAACTGAAAGAGCAACAAGCTTTCAATCTACATTTGTATCTTCTCTAGGACCCTATGTAAGTGGCAATGCAAACAAAATCACTCCCTACAAAAGTTCACAAAGATCAGAGATTACCCTCAGCTGCAATCTGCTGCTCTTCAGCTTGACCATCTTGCCGCAGCTCATTCTCCTCATTCTGGTCATTTGGGTGTTGGTGATTGTTGTGGTGGATGTTTGGGTTATTGTTATTCTGGTGGTTATTGTTGTTGTCATTGTCATTGTTAGAGTTCTGATTGCTGACTAGGGCAGATGAGACACCAATTCCTGTGCCTGCACTTAGGCCCACACGAGCACAACCCTGACAACAAAGAGCAACTATTAAGATTTGAAAACACAGATACATTATCTCAACAACGTATTCTAATGCCAACAGAAAAAGCGTTCTGTCAGTAGTATCCAGGACAGCAGAACAATATGCACGTGGAGAACAGGGAAATCATTGCTAATACTTCCTTATGCTACACATTGCAGAGATCCATCTTAAGTTTGGCAACCCAGAAAACTAACACTCTGTTAAACTCTTAATGAAAGGGAACTCCACAAAGCATATAATCTTACGTTATTAAATTGTATTTCATTTGCTATGAGATCATACAACATCAATACAAATAGCAGATTATATAGTCTTCCCAGAAAACCGTAGCCTCGAGATAAAATTAATTATCAAAGTATTTTTTTTACATAGGCTATTTTCTTACA
Organism: Haliaeetus albicilla; assembly: GCF_947461875.1. Lineage (NCBI taxonomy): Eukaryota > Metazoa > Chordata > Aves > Accipitriformes > Accipitridae > Haliaeetus > Haliaeetus albicilla. The sequence continues at coordinate 10,065,102 of NC_091509.1, read as the reverse complement.
TTGCAACAGCTGTTACAAAGATTTGTGTTACATTGTGGAAACGGGACAACAAAGAAATAAAATTCCTAAGCTCTGAAAGCACTCCAACAGGAGAACAGTACCCCCATTTCACCCACTACAAAATCATAAAAATGCCTTAACATTGTAAACAGATCCCTAAGCCTGAAAAAATCATACAAAAAGCAGCAGCAAAATGAAGTAGCACCAGAGACCTCAACAGAAACACAGAATCAATGTGAGTCTTATTTCCTGGTCACATATTCATACAATATCATACCTTGCCTCTGCTCCCACCTGCAGAAGAAGCATCATTCTCCCTAACATATGATAATAGCAACTGCAAACCAAAGCCATTTATTTACCAAGCTATTTAATTACAACTTTTAAAAGACTGCATAACAGCTGGAGCTTACCATATTTCCACTGAGCTGGCAACAATAAAAAGCAAAACCGTTCCCCGACAGACTCACCTTAGGAGGTTCTCGGAACATCTGGTCCAGAGAAATAAATTCTAAGCTTGGCAATAACTCAATGAACTGACTAAAAGAATCTAGCTTTATCGCATGGCATCGCACCAGGGTGAGGTCAACCAGTCGGGTCCACCTTGAATGATCTGCGGAAGAGAAGAGATGCATTTCCTGAAGGATTCCTATCTCACTTTTTTTTCATTATACCCTTTTCAGATTTGAGAGTAGACATCTTCTTTATCTCCATTCTGACTGTTACCAGCATCTTTCTGGTTCCAAACCAAGCATCATCTACTGTACTTAATAAGAAATAGAACAAGCAGTACTATGAGCAGAAAAACTCTGGTTTAGTATCACAGCAATTCATGTAACATCTCTAAAATTTCAAAGGTGTGCAATACCTGTGATCCAATTATTTGGGTTATGTAGATGTGGGCAGTTGTAAATGACCAGATACTTGATGCAAGAAAAAACTTCATTTACAGCTTTCATACCAATATCTGTAATAATTCCTGGATTTTCAACCACATCAGCCAAGCCGTACTTCACCAAGTCTCCATTCGTCATTTTACCTATGAAAAAGGTTGAAAACACAGCAGTAAATTCCAGAAACTTGTCTTTTATAGCATGATTTTCTAACTCCCTATTTTAGTTCAATTTTGCAAAATGGATCAGATTATTACTTCAATTCAATAAAGCTAAGACTTTCCCAATTTCAGTAGGAGTTTCAGGCAGTGAAGAAAAACATATTTGGCTGTATGATATCACCAGCCTCAATATGGGTATGTTAATATTCTTTTTAATCACTCTTACAAAATTATTGAAAACACACCAACTTATTTAATCCTTGTATTTGTCAAATAATTTATGTACATAAAAAAATGTCATACACTGTAATAAAAACTCATCAACATATCCTAGATGAAGAGTTTCAAACTGTGGAAATTCCAGTTCAGCCATCTTCAGAGCAGAAAAAACACCATCTTTGGTCAAGGAAGGCTGGATCCGCACTTCATGCAACCTGAATGCAATTAAGAATTGTTCCTATTAAAAGGCATGCCAAAACACAATCGCCATAGAAACCACTCAAGAAGCCCTCTCATAATAAGAAGAAATATTCTTTCAAAAATGGCAGGATTAAGAGGGTATTTGTTGTATCTTTATGGCAATATTAGGCAGTTACATAGCAATATAGTTGTGAGACTGACAGCACCACACTTTTCAGACATAGGTCTAAGAAAAAGGCTTATGACACAAAGTGATTCAGAAATAGACATAACTCCAGTTATTTTAACCACATAATACTCCTGTTCTGTAAAGTTTAAATGTTCATTCTTTCAATTTTTGAAGTTTGTTCTATTTCTTCATGTTCTTTGACTTCATTACTAAGATACTTATTTTGAGAAAGGAGAAGGGGGGAAAAGAAAGATCTAAAGGCCCATACCTTCGTGCAGCAGTTATGATGAGGTAGCCAAGATCCACTTCGAGTGCATTCTTGCAAGCTCCCAGAACTATAGTGTGCAAATTCCTAAAACCTCCTGGCAAATAAAAAATAAAAAATTAGTTCACTTCAGTCACCCATCACAACCTTAAGCCTTATACATTTCCACCAGTGTTGTCTGGACAAATGAATTAACAAAACACATCTTTTTTAGCAAATCAATAAAACACATATTTGCACCCAACTCCCCTCCAATCCTGCTAGTTCTACTCACCAGCAAATGCAACTGGAGGGTTAGCTTACCAGTCAATAGTTCATTGCAGTTAAAAGATCAAAACAATACTCAATACGGAGCCATATTTAGCACCATAACCATAGTTCCAAACTTGATACCTTTAAAATAATGATCAAGAAAGGATATGCTACAGACAAAAAAAATGCTTCACATGCCTCCAGTATTTTGTAATATTTTTATTTATCTGGTTTTTTTGTTTTAAGTACATGGGATAAGAAGTTTCATACCTGATCTCCAGCTATCTTCTACCACGTGCTGGATAAGTCCTCCAAGAAATGGAACGCGAACCAGTTCTAAATGCTCCAAATTTCGAGCAGAAGCCAGGCCTGTCACTAGGGGAACATACTTCAGAGAATTTGTGGGTCCTACACAGAACAAACCAACATAGACAAAGAAGGTTTCTCACTTAACAACATTGAACGTATCGCACTAAAGAATTTTAAAATGTCCACATATATCCATCTAGATCAGGAAGTCAACAGAACTACATAACACCAAATAATTTACAGGAGCAGGATACATTTCTACCCAACACCTTGAATAAAACAATGACTGTTTTCAGAATCCTGTGTTCTAAGATTTCCATTTACAGTTGGTGCCTATACAGCTTTAATAGAATTAGATTTCCTACATGCTAAAACATCCCCTCCATATATGAATCCCTCTTACCGGCACAGTTCCTCATGACAAAAGCACGTAAGCTGATACAAAGGAAATCTTTAAAAGGCTGTGGTTTGGTGAGTCTCACCCACTTCAAATAAAGATGCCTCAGCATTGGGATACAAGGAATCTCAGGGACGTTCACCCCTAATAATACATAAACAAAACAAACATTTTAAACAAGGTTTAAACTATAAACTCTAGGATAGATTTCTTTGGATTAACATTCTGGCTTTAAAAAGGAAGTCTTGTCTTTGCTATGTGGCATGTGAGAAAAACTGTAAACATTTTAAGCACAACTTCTTCACCTTAGTCTGTCAACACAGTTTTTTAGAATTTGCCCTTTGGGCCTGCTATCATATATATAGCACCTAATATTTCAAAAATGCCACATGCCAAATTTCCTCTCTTAAAAAGAATTACAATCTTGCAGAGTTTCAAAGCCTTTAAATTCACCTGTGTTGAAACCAACTACTTCACCATTACCACACTCACCTACTAAGTGCAAAGTCTGAATTTTAGCTCCTATAGGAATTTTCAGCTTGTTCTCAGGAGGAATGGGAAAAGCACCATTACGATTACGAAACTTCCCTAAAATGTGAACTTGTGGCATGTATGTCCAAATAGCTTCCACCAGCTCTAAATGAGAGGTCTCAACACCCTGGATAAAAGGAAGCAAAGCAAACGCTCTAACACCAGTTCAAGCAACAACATCCTCTTAACCACGTAAACTTCTCAATAACACAAAATACATAATGCAATGTGTTATTTCACTTTTAATTTGTAGCCAGACCTGCCTCTTTAAAAGCAGAGGGATCAGAGTTTTAATTCATTTCTGGACTTAAGAGCACCTGTGATTCCCACTGGTGCAACTAAAAATAGTACTCAATTGCAAATATTGTCACAGTTAACTGTTACTCTGTACAGCCAGATCTGAATAAAACCCTGGGTCTGAACACAAAGCCCTGTAAGCAATGAGTCCCTGCCACATTTCTTCCGCTCTGTTAACATGCATCACCTCAGCTGCTGAAGGAGGTTCTCTCTTGAGTCTAACCACTCACCAGCAGATTTGGACAGGCCTGCAAAGCCTCTAAAACTCCAGGAATACTGAAAGCTTCATGGCCACGGACTCTGCGTCTTTCAAGATACCTGGGATGAAGACCATAAAGTTGTTCAATGTCTGGCATCTTCCTCAGCAGCGTTAGGAAACTGGAATCAGTGAAACCTAAGATGACAACAGCAGATTTGGTATTTGTGTGACAGTAAACACCTAGCTGTAAAGGAAAAGCCAAATACATTGTTCTTTATATGGCAGTATAAATTCGACAACGTCGAAAGATATACTCAGTGAAGCAATAGCTTGTCTTCTACTTCCAGATTCTAGAAATCATGACCTACATACTCTTCTGCCTTGAATTTTGCAGGCTTGCTATAGGTTTCCTTCAGTGGAGTTGCATGGCTACAGGGTTAACTATACTTTCTCCCTTCTCAAATGAAGCACCTCTGCAGACTGTCAGGCTTTTTCTCTCTATCTTTCCTGGAATTCCATTTATCAACTACATGGCTCAAAAATGCCCAGCTGGATCAGTTATATGCAGTTCATCACTATTCACCACAGCTCACAATTCTCAAAGAAATAAAACAGTTTCTTAAAGCAAAGGATTATTTTAATCTAACATAAGACAACACATACAAAGGATTTTAAACTAGTAAGTTACCTGTATTTACATCTATCTAAGGTTAGGTCTAACCATCTACCTGATATTAGCCCTAATAAATCTAACTTTGCAGATCCTCTAACTTTTAGAATTCACTCATTTTATCTCTCTCCCCCAGCAAATCCCAGCAGTGTAATTTATATCCAACAGAAATCCTAATACTCACAGGGTTGACCTAGGTTGCCAAATTTATCTATTGATCTGAAGATGGCTTGAGGTGTGACATCAAAACTTATTTATTCTTACATTGTTAAGTGTTGGCAGATGAGTTGCTCTCTCATTCCATTGTATTTTTTCCTGCCTGCATGCAAACAGCCTCTTCTTGGATTAACCCTTGGATTAACTCCCTTACAATAATCAGACAAACACAGATTGTATTTACAGATTGCTACAGAGAATCCTCATTTCTGCTACAGTAGTATCTAACATATATATCCATACACACACAGAGATAAATTTTCCAAACCACATACACAAGGAAGCCACCCAAATCTCACAGAAGTCAAAAGGAATTAAACATCTAACTCCTTTTACTGCTTTTGAAAATTTACCCTACATATGTCATTATAAATACCAGGATAGCACAGACAGTTTTGCTCAATACCACTTTAATGCCATATCTTGAGTGAGTGCATTACTCACCAGTGGGCATGTATTCCCACCAACGGCCTGCACATAGATCCACAACCTTCACTACTCGCAGATAAAGAGTGACTGCTTCCTTCAGCTTCCGGGACAGGCATTCCATGCACATGATATCCTGCAAGGGAAGGTACCTTTGGGAGAGGAAAAAACACCCCTCTGATTTATCAAAGGTGGATCCTTTTCGACTTTTTCCAAACTAAAGAGCATCCCTAGCATGACTACACAAATTCATGTATTTCTAACACCTAATAACATTAATTCAAAGAGAATTTTCACACCATGCTCTAATAAAGTGTGAAATTTTGCTAAGCACAATGACTCACCAGTTTTTGACACTGAATATAGGATATTTAAGGTACAAATATAATATAAAAATGGAGAGATGCTTTAGTTCTCTAATAAATACTGCTGACCGAACCATTTGCCACAATAGTTTCTACATGGTTTAATTAAAGGTACTTTCACCTTCTAGTACATACTAGCATGCTCAATTTGCAAACATTTTGGAAAGCTACTGTTTTTAAAGAACTTGTCAGTAAGGTATTATGTTTTGAATATAATAGGCTTAAGCAAACATCTTGGAGAAGGACTGTGCTGTAGGGAAGATTATATACTCATCCAAGTTCCCTTCCGCACACTATGAGGCAGATGCAACAATTTCAAACCATGCACCTCAACTATGTACTACCCGAGACATATTTCTGCACTGAAATCAATATTAAAACACTTGTTACCATACACTGGTGAACAGAATTAAATCACTTATTTATTTCTTCTTCATTCTACCATTCATGACATTCACATAAATTAATTTTCAAAGTATCCAAATGAATTCTGGGACTGAAAAAAACATTTAGCACCCCTTTTTATCCAGTTTTTATCCACCAGTTCACTCATGGTACCTCTACACTTTGTGAATACTATGTGACACAAGCATCAATGCAGGTAAATTGAGAATAAAATAGAAAACAATATAATAATAAACAATAAATTGACTTCCAACAAGCTGTTTACCTAAAGATGTGGCAAAGCACTTCATGAGAGAGTTGGTTCATGTAATCTTTTGGCTCATCAGCTTTGGTAGACTCAGAGCCTTCCCTGTTCACTGAGCATGGTTTCACATTTTTCCGCCGGGGACCCATATTTGCAATGATTTCTGATGAAAGAAAATGTTCACAATGTTATGCAAATTCAGTGCAACTGAAAGAGAAAAGGGACAGAGTAGAGGAGGACACACCAGTTAAGCTTTGTTTACTGAAAAAAACCCAGTAAAATCTGCCAATAAAGATGAGCCCCAGTACAGCTGAATTGAGTTAACTAAGAAATAGAAAAATTCTTCCAACAAGTTATAGTTTGCCTAGCACACGAGGTCTCAGACAAAACCTGACAATTATTAGATAAACTAGGAACTAGAAAGTTCCTCTAAGCTAAGGGAAATTAACAAAGAGGAAAATCACCACAGGTTTCATCACAGATCAATTCTTCTGTGTGAATAACATGTCTTCAGGATACCATCCACACACTAGTTGACCAAGACAAATCACAGGAAAGCTGTGCAAAGACTACAGAGGTTACCAAGCAAATACTAACTAGTCATATTCCAGTGAAAAAGAAAGCCCAAAGCCTCTATCTAGCAGAAAAATAAATAATTTCCCTTTTAGAAAAAACAGGCTCCTACTGATCATTCCCCAAAAATGCCCTATTAAATGTCCTCAAACTAGCTCTTCTTAGAGGTTAGAATACCAAATAAAATATTCAGGTTGCTTAGTTAAAGATCAAAGCTCCAGAAAAAACTGAAAGACCTTGCCTCAGCAGCAACGTGCAGGATATCCTCTCCTCTTTCCCCTTACTGAATTAACGTGTTCATGTCTACATTGTTCCTGAGTACACATACAGACACAGGAGGACTGAAATAACAATAATATATGTTTCATTTAAAAACATACAAATTGATTACAAGTAGTAACAAATAAGTAACTAAAATAAATATGAACTTAATGTTAATATTAGAATAACTGAATTAACACCTCATGCAGATGAACGGCATGAGAAACGTCTTCACTACTGCTATTTAGCTGAGGAATGCTTTCTAGTAAGTAGGGTAAAGCATCATTAACTCAGTAAACCTGTTTAACAGGTTGAATACCAAAATTCAGTGGATGAGAAGAAAGAACTTTAAAAAAAGACAGATTTTGGAAAACTTATCAGAGATGTGTCTGTTACTGCATTCACTGTGATGTAAATATACCACAGTGTTTGCTTCACATTATGGGAAGTGGCAACTGGGAAGACAAAGTACCTCATAAAAATGAAAAAGAGAAATTTTGCCTTCTCCAGCACAAGGTATTTATATACTAGCACAAAATTTGTAATATTGATAGCTTCACTGTGATCTAATTGTTGACAAATGTGCTTTCACACATTTTTGTATGCATTTTAAATTAACAATGGTATGTTGTAATAATTAATTTTATTTAAAATGTTATTCTAAAAATATTAAAATAACTAAACTAGCACCTTCTGCCCATCAACAGCATGAAACATATCTCTACTCCTTTGGATTGGCTGGGACTTCTTCAGCAAAAGCTAGACACTGAGTTTGCTGCCTGCACACATACTACTCTCCCTTTTGGTGCACACTGGAAGGGTTTAGTATGTTCATAATACTGCACTGTAATGTTGTTCAACTTCATGAAGCCCCAAATTGACTTCAAGCTACTTATGAGATTGCATTCCAATGAAAATAAGTATTACACAGACTCCCAGTGAATGTCACCTGATGACTCAGTTTGAACAGAGGGCAGGATACAACGCAAAAAATTCTAGATTGATGCAGACACATGACGGAGTACAATACAGCAGTATTTAAAGGACAGCATTAAAAGGACTGTGATTTAAAGTAAGAAAAAGAAATGTATTAACAAAGAGACCAGCATATAGGGAAAATGTCTGAAAGAATACTGTAAGATTTAAATGCAATGAGCACAACCTGCCCTCTGAGTTTGGACTGTAGCTTAGTTTGGCTTCTGCCATTAAGTAAAGGGGAAAAAGAATGACCTAGCCTCTTATGAGGCAGCAGTTTCTGCAAAATACATGCCCCTCTTGACGCTATTTTGAGCTAACGCATGCAGCTTTAACATCTCATTCTACATTAGGAAGCTGACCCCATTTAAAAAAAAAAAAAACAACCTTCAGATATTTAATAAACCTGACAAAACAGAGTTTTTGCTCTCCCCAACTCAATTAATTCAGGAGAGTCTTTGTATGAAACAACAGCTCAATGTGTTATCTTCTTGATTAATAACTACTACACTGAACCTAAAAAGCTTTAAAAGCCACGGGGAGACCCACACTGCCCCACAGAAATGACAGCTTTAGAGAAAATTTGGGAGAGGATAGCTAGGAACGGTCAGGCAAGTGCTAATTTAAGAGGCGTGTTTCCTTATGGGGAGAAGGAAAAAAAAAAAAAGGAACAAGTTTATTTTTGCTTAGATAAGCGATATAAAAGCAGGTTTTCCCACAGCCCTCTTCGCTGCAGCCGGCCCAAACGCCGCCGTTCCCTCAGCGAAGGGGGGGTGGGGGGTGCAGCCGCCCCTAACGCGGCGTCTCAGGGCCTCCCCTCTCCCCCGCAGCAGCAGGAAGGACAGCAGTTTTCCTCAGGGCCTGTCACGCCGGGGAACGGCCCTCACCGGCCCCGGGCCGGGCCGGGCCGGCCCGAGGCCCCGGTGCCGGACAACGGCAGCCCCAGCCGGCGAAGGGGGACAGCGGCACCGCTCCGCCCCACCAGGCCCACCCGCCGCGAGACGACGGGAGGCGGCAGCCTCCGGCTCACCGAGCTCCGCCGTACCCCCGCCGGCTCAGCCCCCCCGCCGCCGGCCCGTCGCTCCCTACCTGTCCCTCAGCGCCGCCCTGTTATTGTGGCCGCGGGGGAGGGCCAACCCCGGCAGCCGCTTCCTCCGCCTCCCCTTCCGCCAGCGCCGCCGCGCTTCCGGTCCCACTTCCGGCGCCGACCGGGGGCGGGAGCGGGGACGCCCCGCCCCGCCCCGCCCCGCCGCCATCTTGAGGGCAGCGAGAGGCGGGGCTTTCCTGCCGCCATCTTGAGTGCGGCGTCACGTCCGCCATCTTCAATGCGTCGCCCAGGGGGCCGCCATATCTGTGGTGGCTACGGTTCAGCCGTGGCCGGCCCCTCGCCGCCCACGCTAGAGGTCCCCGCGCGGCCTCCCACGGCCACAACCACGGCCGCGGCCGCCCTGCTCTCACCTCGTCCTGCTCTCACCTCGCCCTGCGGCGGCTGGCAGGACGTGTGTCCGCTGACTCGGTGACCGGGCAGAGATCCCCAGGTCAGACTCCTGAGAGCATTAAATGCCTTCTGAGCTACAGGGACATAAATTCGGTATTTTGAAAGAGAAGGAACTGAGGAAACCCTGAAAGATTGGTCAGTTCAGGCAGGACAACAGCAAGCACGCACGTGTGGCAGTGTACCCTTGAGGTGTGGATTAAAACAGCTCACAGGCCACAGTGAGACTCTGAGGTCACTTTGCACACATATGGAGAGGAGTGTAATTTACAAAAAATTACACCCCTCCCAACGGGGGACAAGCCTTACAAGAAACAGTGCAAGTGCAGCAGTGACCTGACCTGAGCTGGCTTTGGTGCCCAATAACTCCGAGCAACACACCACCTCTCCTGCCCTGAGTGACCACCATAACAGACGGAGCCCAATGTCGTGGGCTAAATGAACTCAATGGACATTTTGTGGATATTTGTGGACATTTTACAGGGGTGGTCCATAGACCAAGGGAATGATACATGTGGTTTATATCACAGGATGGGAAGGGGGGTGGCGAGTAATGAGAATGTATTAGATACTGTGAGACCTGAGCACGAGGTAAATGGCATGGAATAATGTGTGGAGAATGTGCTGGTTTTGGCTGGCATAGAGTTAATTTTCTTTATAGTAGCTAGTATGGGGCTATGTTTTGGATTTGTGCTGGAAACAGTGTTGATAATGCCAAGATGTTTTCTTTACTGCTGAGCTTACACAGAGTTAAGGCCTTTTCTGCTTCTCAACCCACCCCACCAGCAAGGAGACTGGGAGTGCACAGGAGGCTGGGGGGGGGACACGCAGCCGGGACAGCTGACCCCAGCTGACCCAAGGGATATTCCAGACCATATGATGTCATGCTCAGCATATAAAGCTAGGGAAGAAGAAGGAAGGGGGGTATGTTCAGAGTGATGGCGTTTGTCTTCCCAAGTTACGTGTGATGGAGCCCTGCTTTCCTGGAGATGGCTGAACACCTGCCTGCCAATGGGAAGCAGAGAATGAATTTCTTGTTTTGCTTTGCTTTCACATGCACCTTTTCCTTTACCTATTAAACTGTCTTCATCTCAGCCCCAGAGTTTTCTCACTTTTACCCTTCTGATTCTCTCCTCCATCACATCAGGGGGAGTGAGTGAATGGCTGTGTGGTGCTTAGGGTTAAACCACAAGGAAGCACTGAGACCATCTCTTTTGAAAGATCGTATAGCAAATGCATGCAGTAACATTCACATTTAGTCTGATGTTACTCTTATTTACCCCAACTGTGAAATGGCTTCAGGAAATGTTTCTGTTTGGCTTTTCCTCTTGCATATTAGAAGCAATTCTCATGACTGCAAAATCAAATAACTGCTCTGTCCAAGTCTTGTTTCTCTTTAACCCCCAGCTAACTTCTCACATCATCACTGCTACCTACAGCGAAGACAGCCGGAACATCTATTGGCTAATACCTCATACAATCTACCCACAGTGTGGCACATTACATTCCTGTAAGATTCTTTCAGTACAGAAGAAAAAGCAGAAGGCAGCATACAGCAGGAAAAGAATGAGCCAGTGACAGGAATTCATGCAGGATAGATTGAATTTAAGCTGGGCTGCTGAAGGAGAGGAACTGGTGCCACTGATGCTATTGCTGAACATAGAACAGTTGGTAACAGCTGTGCAAAACAGGGACAGACCCTATTCTGGGCAATCAGTGTGGATTTTAGATCTGTCAACAGCAGCATCCAAAAAATTTAGATCCCAAAATATAAGGAAAGTAGGCAAGTGAGGCCTCCTCTGAAAAGAAAACAAGAAAAGGGAAACAGTAGTTCATTCAATAGCAGGATTCAAGTCGGGCACACGCATTTAGTGGCAATAAGAGAAGACTGCATGAAGGACACAAGAGAGACTGAATTAAGGAATTTGGGCAGGGCAGTTTGGTTTAACTGTCATTTAAACTTGTGTGTAAACATGCATGAATGGTTAGGTGGTTACAATATAGACAGCAGAAACCAAAAACACCCTCTTTTTTTTCTTAACAGAGAACCAGTAACTTATCACATAGATCAGTTATACATGGATCTTTGAAGGTAGTTTGATGGTTCTATTTCTTTCTCTCTCCACTGCTACATATGAGAAAGTTTAGAGGTTGCAGCACTCAAGGATATCTGAACTAAAAGCCAAAGCAAAACCATGAGAAACTAGAGATGCTGAGCAGCCATCAATAAAAATACTGTTCTGGTCTTGATCAAATTTTAATTGAAATAGGACACTGCATTACATATAGCACACTACTGAGAAGTTTACAAAGTTAAGAGGCTGTTGTTTCTTGAACTAATATTAGAGCCTTGGCTTTGCTTCCTTTTATCCGGGGTGTTGAGGCCTCACATTTAGAGCTGGTAGAAGCTATTTGGACATACATACTACAAGTTTTTATTTTATGTAGGTTTCATAATCTTATTTGTGTAACACAAGTATTATTGAATCAAAGACCTGAGGGAATTAATGCATTCTTTTATGCTTTAAAGAAAAAAGTCTACAACCCACAGACTCTCAATACTTACCAGTCTCCCAAAGAGATGTTTCTAAGCTTTAATCTTCTGAGACAATGAATACTTTCCATCCCAACTGATGACAAAATTAGGCACTAACTACATATGAAGTGGCTAGCAAAAAATCATCAACATGTCAAAGCTTCTAAGGGAACAACTTATTAAGTACCCATCTAGCTCCAAACAGAAACTTCAAGCTGAGAAAATCTTCTAAACCCAACACATTTACTGTATCTATAACTCCTCATTAACAATTTATATATCACTTTTCTTGTATCTGCTCCTACCCCATCAACATAATTCTTAGAAAATATCTTAGCATACCCAAATCCCCAACATACCATTATTTTCTTCCAAGAAGAGTCGTTCTCTCCGTATTTATAAGAAATCTGTGCCTAATGTGTATCGCCTTCATCACTGAGTGAGCAGTTAGTATTTTGCTCCTCTCTCCACAGCGGATATCTGATAAAAGTGAATCAAAGGGATTCTGACATACATGGCTCCTCTTACATGTCAGTAGTACATTCCCCAAGGTTTAAATATCTAGTCTTACATTTTTGTGTCTTTTTCACATAGAAATATTCTCTTTTAACAAGGTTAAATGTTGAAGGAATGAGTTCTATTTTCTGATATGCACATGTCCCTCTTCACCCTGAAAAAGCTCAAGAACATTTTATAAAAACTTTGGGATTAGCATGGCACTAATACTATAAAAATATTTACTTCTTATTGCTAATACTTGCTGTTGTCTGCCTGTTTCACTGAAATGCCACCATACTGTCTGTATCCACACCTGGATGTTACAACTCATATCTGCACTGGCCATATGTTTGGTCATGATACATACTTTAAATATAGAGGATTCTGGGACTACATGTCTCATCCTTTTAGGGAAGGTGGTCTCAGCTTGGGCAATTACATACCTGTTTGCAATAGTAGGAAGTTACCAGATCCATAGTGTTCTTGACAGTCATGGAAGTTTAAAAGGCATGAAATAACTTCTCACTAATTCTTTAATTATGGAAGGATTTATGGAAAAAAAATGATGCATGCATTTGTAATACAAATTTGGTGCTGTGAACTTGAAGTAAGTTCATTCACAGGAGAAAGTACCTCTCTAGTGGCACGTAGACCCTTCTGAATTATATTTACAGTTTCGTAAATGGGAAGTCTATCTGCTGCCAAGGTATTTTGGTTACACTGAGTGGAACTGTCTTGTCTTCCCTGATTATAAGTCACCCAGGGCTGACTTCTGTTGACCTGGCTGATGGAAGCTGTTGTGATTTCCTCCAGCAAGAAAGAGACAGTTTAGCTGCCCAGGGAGCATGGTCAGAATAGCCACGTAACATCCTTTGGTTGCTTGAAAACATGGAGGCATTGCTTGGCTGTTTAATTTCACACAAGTGACGAGGGTTATCCGTTTTTGTCTGTTTGTGGGAGGATTATGGGGAGTCCTTTGTGGCAGAATGTGCTGGTGGCATTGGGAGGTGCGGTCTGGTAACAGTCAGCAATGCACCTCTCCTCTCCTTTAAGAGGGTGCAGAGTCTGTTAAAACAGGCCTAAGAGGCTGTGCTGCAAGACAGAGTTCAAAAATAAAAACAGCCTCCAGAAATATAATAAATTCTTAGTAAGGTTGTCATGGTTTAACCCCAACCAGCAACCAAGCACCACGCAGCCGCTCACTCACCTCCCTCACAGTGGGATGGGGGAGAGAATCAGAAAGGTAAAAGTGAGAAAACTCTGGGGCTGAGATGAAGACAGTTTAATAGGTAAAGCAAAAGCTGTGCACACAAGCAAAGCAAAACAAGAAATTCATTCACTGCTTCCCATTGGCAGGCAGGTGTTCAGCCATCTCGAGGTAAGCAGGGCTCCATCACACGTAACTTGGGAAGACAAACGCCATCACTCTGAACATACCCCCCTTCCTTCTTCTTCCCTAGCTTTATATGCTGAGCATGACATCATATGGTCTGGAATATCCCTTGGGTCAGTTGGGGTCAGCTGTCCTGGCTGTGTGTCCCCTCCAAATTCCTTGTGTCCCCCCAGCCTCCTTGCTGGTGGGGTGGGTTGAGAAGCAGAAAAGGCCTTGACTCTGTGTAAGCACTGCTGAGCAGTAAAGAAAACATCTTGGCATTATCAACACTGTTTCCAGCACAAATCCAAAACAGCTCCATACCAGCTACCATGAAGAAAATCAACTCTATCCCAGCCAAAACCAGCACAAAGGTATCTTTCAAAAAATCAAATAGTACAGCATCTCAGTGTCTGCACTTTTTCCTCAGGCCGGCATGGGGTGAAGGCAATGGGTACAGGGGTGATGTTCTGTTATTTCACAGAGTTACAAATGGAGCAAAGGCAACTGTGTCCTCCCTTGAGGTTCTGAATTTTTTTCCTGCTCAGACAGGAAAGCTGCAATAAGCATTGGATTCAGAAGGGAGCTATAGTTAAATATATGTTTGGAGTTGAGATGTGGAAAGAAATTTGCAGCCCCCTGCTTCAGGTCAGTTATGGTTAGGATTAGGGTGGGGAGATGAGGGCCTTCAAAGCTGGGATTAAACTGGGGTCCTACTCATTGTGGGAGACAGATGAGAGCTGGAGCCACCATGAGCTATTATGCAACACTTATTGGGAATGGGGAGGGAACTCACTTGTTTTGTCATTCCCCTGTTTGGAAGGGTGTGAGTCCTTCCCTATCGAAATCCTTAAGCCCTCCTGTAAAGTCACACTGAAGCGTAGTCTATGGAAGTAATGCAGCTTCAGTCCTTGCAGTGATGGTCTTGTTCACTGCAGGAGTGAAACCAGCCACCAGAGTGGATACAGCAGCAGAAACAAACATGTCCTTCTTTTGTTACGCTCTGTGTCACATGAAATCATCTTCCTCCCAGCTGTGCTCAGAAAGGGTAGAGGTGTGCTGGTGGGAGGCCAGCAGCTGCAGATGTGCTGTGCTTCTCCCAGGAGGTGGCACCTCAGTGGCATGGATGGGAAAACAGCCTTCCCCATGCCCACGTTCCTCCTACCTTCAGGTGCTGCTTCTGGGAGGTCTGAAAGGAACATGGTCACAGCTTGGCTAAATTAGCATAAGGTTTATGTGACATACTTCTCTGTCTAGGGGAGCTGCTGTTCTTTGAGGAATCATTAACCTTTGGGAATGAGATACTAGAACTGTCAGGCTTATGGCTGTTGCATTCTGATTTCCTGCTGTATCTGAAAATATCTAGGCCTAACAAGGGGAAAGCTGCATAATTAGTGATGCCTGTGACCATCTTGTGCTGGATTTTTAAAATCCAATTAAGAAGGGTGTCGTGGTTTAACCCTAGCCGGTAACTAAGCACCACACAGCTGCTCACTCCCTCCCTCCCCCCAGTAGTATGGGGGAGAGAATTGGGAAAAAAGAAGTAAAACTTGTGGGTTGAGATAAGAACAGTTTAGTAGAACAGAAAGGAAGAAACTAATAATGATAACAGTAGCGATAATAATATTACAGTAATAATAATAAAAGGATTGGAATATACAAAACAAGCGATACGCAATGCAATTGCTCACCACCTGCCGACCAATGCCCAGTTAGTTCCCGAGCAGCAATCCCTCCTAGGCCAACTGCCCTCCCCAGTTTCTATACTGGGCATGACGTCACATGGTATGGAACACCCCGTTGGCCACTTTGGGTCAGCTGCCCTGGCTGTGTCCCCTCCCAACTCCTTGTGCCCCTCCACCCTTCTTGCAGGCTGGGCATGAGAAGCTGAGAAATCCTTGACTTAGTCTAAACACTACTTAGCAACAACTGAAAACATCAGTGTGTTATCAACATTCTTCTCATACTGAACCCAAAACATAACACTATACCAGCTACTAGGGAGATAATTAACTCTATCCCAGCCAAAACCAGGACAAAGGGAAAGAAAATTTTTTAGATCTTTTCAGTTTTTCAGTTTTTAAATATGTATCTCTATATGTTTGCTTGTGTCTCAATAGTTTAACACACCTCATGTCCCACAGAATTGAAAAAATAGCCCTTTGTGAACAGTTGATAAGTTAATTCATGTAACTCATGGTGTATATAACTTGCATACAAAGCTTTGCATTACTAGAAATTGTCCAAACTGTCAAAGCTGTAATACAGAAGTTGAAAAATCTTGTTACATGCTTATGAGTTGTCCAAGGAAAGATAGATACACAGTTTGGATTCCTATTTAAATTTGATCATGCCTCCTTCTGAGTGATTCCTGAGGAAGATTGTTATTGCCTCAGTTTCCCAATTCCTCAAGGAACTGAATCCCAGAACCCAACTGTTATCAGACTTTACTTGTTTTGATTATGGTCCATTTATCTTCTGCAAAACAGAGAGGAAATTTTGCTTCTTTAATGATTTTTGCAAGGAAATCTGTAATATTTGAAACTGAGGAAAGGGGAAGAAAGCATCCAAAAATCTATATATGGAATTTGTTCAGGCTTTAGTCCAAAAAACCAAAAGTCATCAGGTACATTAGCACAAGTAAGGATGGTAAGTTTGAATAATGTTCTCTGAAGAATATCAGAGTTCATTTCATTTCAATTCACTTTAGTATTAGTCTGTTTTGTTTTACATTGATGGTTGCCTCAGTTGAATTGGAGAAAAAAAAGTGAGACAATGATTAGAGTTGTCATAGTGAGAGATGAAGTATGAAAGCCTAAACAGAACAGAAGAAAACTAGAGATAATGAGCTCCATGCCACAGAGAATGGTTGGAATAGCCTTTTGGGGAAAGATTCCTAGGCAAGTCTGTCTGTCTCGTATTTCTTGACAATTGTCATGACTTTTTGTTTTGTTTTGTTTTTCATGACAGATACATATTTTGCTCCATGTGGCTTGTTGAACTCAGAAGAGGACCCTCTCTTGTAAGTGAATATGTAGAATCCTATAACCATTTTTTCTTTTAAAAAAATCTGTATTTCCTCAGTCCCCAGTTTCTTTTCCTGCTCCTTGGTTAATATACTATATGTGTGTTGATTGTTGCTTATTACTGAAATACATAGCTTTGGTACTCTGATGTTCTGCATTGTAATTTTTAAAACTTTGGGGAGAGAGGGCAACATGTCTGTTTAAACATGTTTAAAGAGTATGTGGGAGTCTGCATGTTCTGTGCAAAAGTAATGGGATAGCATTCCAATCTCCTTTATTGTTAAAGGTGTCTAATCTGATAGGAAAACTTTTTTTTCTATCTTTTTCTAAGCTTACATATAATGTGATCAGAGTTAATTTAGCACTGTATCTTGGTTGTTTACCCATTCCATTAGCACAAGACTTGCTTTTGGTCCTCTCCTGTGTATTTTTTTATATTGGAGCCAGGTGAAGAATGTTCCAAAGCAAGAGATTACCATGAAAATGCAAATTCAATAAAAACTTAAGCTTTCAAGATGCCTTCTTCTTGACACATGGCTGAAAGAAAGAGCACTAAGTGTTGAGAACTTCATTGGTATTTCAGTGGTGACTTTTCTTTTACCAGTTCCCTTTGCAGCCACAAGTTACAGAGTCTTATGGAGTATGACCTTATGATCTTAAGACCAAATAGTTGCAAATGTCTTCTGCTTACTTTCTCTAAGTTGTGACACTAAGGGCCTGTTTTTATCCAAATACTTAGTGTTATTAAAAGATTCAGAAACACCGAATAACTGTAGTAACTATAAACACTCAACAAGCATGAGATAACCTTTGAGCTATTTGGTGTAAACAGCCTGAGCAGTATCACACTGGTTTCAGAGCAGGGTTAGAATGCAGCTCTCCAGGCTGACCAGACACTGATACACCATAATGAAGCCAGCTGAATGTGAATTATATTCCATTATAATTCACCAGTCAGTCACCTGGTATTATCTTCAATCCAGAGATGTGGGATTCTGGTCTGATCTAAAGAATGATTTATGCAATAGCAACTGTAGAGCACAGCTGGCAATTTTTCATCTTGCCCTTGATGTCTTTAAGAAGGTAATTGGTAGTGTAGGAGTTAGGAGTCTTGGATGTTGATTCTGGCTCACCCATACATGTCTGATATGTAAGAGGCTTTGATCAAAGTGGCTACATTCCCCCTCAACAGTTTGCTTTCCAGGTCAGTCTCTGAGGTCTTAGGGGCAGGGTCCATTTCTTATATTGAGCATGTGGAGCGCCAGTGCTCTTCATCGGCTGTACTTACGTGCTAAAACAATGACAGCAAAACAGTATCAGAAAATGACAGTAACAACAATATCAGAAAATCCAGTGCAGGCTTTATACACAAGTGAAGTAGCTTTATTATAGCACTGGCATTTTCTTTTTCGGGAATCCAAC
Organism: Haliaeetus albicilla; assembly: GCF_947461875.1. NCBI lineage: Eukaryota > Metazoa > Chordata > Aves > Accipitriformes > Accipitridae > Haliaeetus > Haliaeetus albicilla. The sequence goes on along the minus strand of NC_091509.1, from coordinate 10,046,725 downwards.
CCATCTGATTTTCAGGCCTATGTTTCATTACCTCTTGTCATAGAAGTGAAAAAGAAAATGTCTTAAGACCTTACTGTGAAAGCCCTTCCTTCTCCTCCACATATAAATAGATACATCAACGATATACAATTACCTTTACAGTGCAGAGTTTTGAAAACTCTAATCCTCAAAGAGTGCAAGGAGATCTGTTCTATTTTTCCATTCAATGCCAATATCTGGCTACCTCTGTTTTATTTTCTAGCAAACAGGATCTGAGGATGTTTCATCAGCTCACTCAAGCTATGCACAATTTTCCTTCCCCATATTTCTATGTCATTGCTCCATCACACAAACTTGACTGTCCAGATTGTCCAGCCACTTCAGCATTTTCTTCAGATGTCATTTACAGCAATTTGCAAATCATGTTCTTTGCTCTGGTGTGTGGCAAAAGCTGGTATGCTTCTCAGCGTTATCTGCAGCTATGGGCCAGCACATGATGCTAGCAGGAGCTAATAAAAAGCACAAGCACTCAATGTTGGAAAGTTTTGCTCTCCAGCTGCTCTTGTCTACCATTTCATGTCAGAAATTATCAGAAACAAATTAGAGTCCCAGGGGTCTGTGGTAGATGCAGGGGTCTGTGGTGGACTATTTCAGACCTCTAACTTACAGGGCTTTGAATCGCCTTTGTGGATGTGCATTGGCTCTATAGGAAACTTAGTATCTTAGGTTTGGTCCACCAACACAGTCAGTTAAATATCTCAATAACTAAAGCAGATGGTATGAATATCCACTTAGGCTATAACAAGCCAAGCTGGATGGCAGAAAATACCCCCAAATTGTCTGCTGGATTTTCTGACATCATGATGAAACATCAGAGTTTGGCTTTGTTTTCTCAGTTTGATCTTTGCTTTCTCATTTTGATCTTTCTCAGTCAAGACACATTCAGGGCAAGATGACCTGTTGTGAGAATTCTTTTAGGTTGACTGTCCAGAGCCACAAGCCTTCGAGCTATGAGAAACTTTTACAATCTTACCTTGCTCATTTGCATTCCTACTGCCTAATTGCTGGGACCTGGTTTCCAGATAAACAGAATTCATGATAGTGGTGGCTTTAGTCTGTCTCCTAGGATGGACAGAAGAATTTTCTGCCAACGTCCTCCATTTATGTCTCTCATTCAATACTAAGAGAATTAGATTCCTTACCTTTCTTAGCTTGTCTCTTTTAACAGGAAACAACTCCAGCTGATGAGCAGCAACATTCCATACTGGCAGACTTTATGCTGCCACTGATTTATCTTTAGTTGCAGTACCAGCCTACATCCTCATGCTTTATACATGTCCTAATCCAAAAGATAATAGTCAGAGCCATCTGACTAGCCTCTGTCACCAGCCCATGCACACAGCCCTTAAGTCTTGCTGTTCTTGTGCCAGCGTTCATGAGCACTTGTGGTTCTAACCAACAGTTTCTTATTACCTTAATAAAGATTTACAATTTATGTCTTTACGAGCAACATATTTAATTAATGCTGGAGGTACTAATGTGAGCAGTCTAGCTAAAGAAGAAACTAAAAATGTATTTAAAGTATCTGAATAGTCTGGTGACCCAATGGAGGATTTTTATTGCAATGCTTTTCTAGTCAGCTGTTTTACCTGTAACTTCAAGACATGGCAACTTCACTAAACTCTGGTAGTTTTTTAGAAAATATTTCAATGGTAGGTAATGTCCCTATCTTTGGCCAGAGAAAAATAGAAAAAAACTCTAATGCCAGTTTACTTCAGTATTTTCATAATATATGCCACCATTCTAGTGTTCTCCATCATTTAGTCACAGAAGTTCATGCTGGGTTGAAAGAGAGTGGGAAGATAACCATATAAACCACTAAAAAAGTCAACATGACTTTGTGTTAGAATTACAAGAATCTCCAGCCTCTTTATTTCATAGAGAAGAGAAGAAAAGAGAGAAGAGAAGAGAAGAGAAGAGAAGAGAAGAGAAGAGAAGAGAAGAGAAGAGAAGAGAAGAGAAAAAATGCCATCTGTACCTAACCCCTTATTAGTGTTTCACCTGGCCTGCAGGATTCTTGAGTACATGGCTTAGCTGAATGCATGGAGTCTTCTCCACGCATGGGAGAAGAATCATGGGAAAAGAAAGAAGGCAGCATGGTCAATATGTGTTTCACTACAGATTTTTTTCAGCTAACAGATGCGTCCTTAGGAATCGGCAAAGATTATATTGTTCTGGTTTGTGCACTAAAGTAAGCGTGAGACAATAATGAGGAGAAGGAATGGACAAGTCCTCTCCAGCTTCCTGCTTTAAAATCTTCCCTGAGTTTTTTTCTCCTGAAGGTTTCCTCTCATTTTTTTCCTAAGATTTGTAGTATTTGTTACATTTCACCTTTAACTTCCCTTGTTGTGATAATGTGTTTTACCTTCCATAAAAATAATCCTCTTTGACTTGAATTCCATTGCTTCTCAGCATTTTATATATTCATCTCCAGTATTGTCTATCTACCTTCTGTCTTCCCTTTCCCTTTTCGGGGTCAAGGTGGGGGCTAATGGAGAGGAAGAGATGAACACAAGAGATCTTATGGGATGTTAAACTCTAGTCTATATGTGTTGATCTCTCGTAGATTCCTGTATCATGTTAAAACATTGTTCATTGGTTCTGTTTGATATTCACCTATCTGCCCATGGTGCTGCCACTGCCACCATCTGAAAATGCTTGAACATGACAGCTTTCGTCATCTGTGATTTGTTGCATCCATTCTTCACTAATGTAGAAGGAAGGTCTGCTTTCCAAAGCAACCATGAGTGTAAATTACATTTGAAAATGTGCCATTCTGATAACTTGCTTCAACAGTTGGGACAGTCTCATGAAGTAATTATTTTAAACATATCCATCAGAACATAGTTCATAGTAACATAAACTTCCCACAATCAGAAAATGTTAATGATGGAGGGACTAAATAAAGAAATATATGTGATAGAAACCTGGTTACTGTCTGTTGAGGCTCTCTTTTTTCAACTATGAAATGAACATTTGGTTTCATGGAAATGACCTTTATTAACTAAGCCTTTGTTAACAGAGTGCAAAGATGAAGAATGTAAATGTGATCTGTTCTGCCAGCTTTTCTGGAATAACATCAGTAAGTTGGCATTGTAGGGAACTACAATGCTTGCTCTTAATGAACTGTGTTTTTTCTGTTTCCTGAAGAACATGGCCCCTGGAGATGAGCCCCTCCACCACTTCTCCCTACCCACACCATACATAAAGTCTGAGTTTATTGAGAGAAATACACCAAGCAGTAACACAGTCTGGGAGGTACCATGAAGAAAGTGACCACAGTCCTCGCTCTAGGAGCTTTATGTTCCTCACATATTTGTGTGATCTGGCATTCAGAGCAGTAGTCAGTCCTTTGACATGTGAAGATGCTAATTAATCCTGCCTTCAGTTACAAAGAGAAGCGGGCTATGCAGAAACTCTTCATCCATCTTCATTAGTCTCAATGTTTAAGCTTCCGATTTTATCCTGCCACTTGGCTAAGACTGTTGTTCTAAACTGATAACCTCAACAGAATGTCAAAGTGAGTATCTTCTGCTTATGCATCACCTAGAAAACAACATGCCCATTTCCTCCTTTCTGAAAGAAGGGAGTTAAAGCCAAGGTCACAGGTAGCCTCCCATCAGTTTCAGTGGCCTTTGAATGATCCAGAGTGTTGAGCAGGTTTTTGATGTAGTAAGAGCACCACTGTCCTTTAGAAAGGAGTCTGAAGGAGTCTTTATTCCTCCACAGTGAGGAATAAACACCACTCAATCCCAAAAACAGTCCCTAGGCTCCTGTTCTGCTATCTGTGGTTTCATGGGACACACCAGTGACTGGGAAAAGCATATATTATTATATAATATATTAAAAAAATCCATCTGGCCAAGATTTACATAACATTCAGTAGCTACTGCTATCCAAGACAGGATCATGGCAGGGCCATGCTAACAATTTCAAAGTAAAGATGACGGTGTTCCAGTGCTCACAGCTGTGTCCTGGCACTGTTTAATTCCTTGGCAAAAAAGTAGCCTGTGAAAGACTCTTTCTTTGATTGGTAATCAGCATCACAAAGTCCAACAGCCTCTTCTCCTCTACAGGGAATGAGGGTGATGTTCTCACCTCCGCCAGGAGAAAGAGCACATACTAACACTGTGGCCCAACAAATCCTCTTGGTCCTTCCATTACAGAATGCAGCCTACCTGATGCTACAGCGACATTTAGCCAGCAGTGGAATGGCTAGGCTTTTTGCTGTCTTGCTTTCAAACGCAAGGACATGAGCTTCTTTCCTCATTTTCCATTCTTTTGAAGTACAAGTCTTACTCTAGCCCAACTACAGTACCAGACAGAAGTGATACCCACATTCCAGTTCCAAAATTTTCTTCATGTGTAAGCCCAGTAAAGTCAGTCATTCATAAGTTTTAATTCTGGGAAAATGCATTCTGTTAACTGACTATTCAAGTGTAAAAGACATAAACTATCTTAATAATGAAGATAATAAGGTTGTAAAAGCAGAACAGAAATTTCTTCAGGTCTGAAAGCTCCCAATTTATCAGACTGAAGAAAATCATTAATGACCACATTTAAATGACAGGATTTAACAGAGACACTGCTATGAAGCTTACACAGTCTTACAATTTACCAGAGTTGTTTCATTTGAAGGAAAAGAAGAGCCACATTGTAGGGTAAATTACAGTAACATGAGGCCATCTAGTGGAAGACAACTTTTGTCTTCCAGGCTTTGTTTCTTTTGCCTCTGGCCCTAGCTCCTGCTCTATGATTATTTTCTGTAACTTGTGAAATCTCATTTGTGAATAATGGATGCAATAAATTTATTCTCTAGAAAGGTCACCACGGACAAAAAAAAAAGTCAACGTTTATTTTAATAAACATGCAGACTAAGTAGCTAAATAACATACATGAATCAAAATTGTACAAAGTTAGCAGAAAAATAAGCATTTAAAATTTAGCTACAAAACTGGAAGAGTCAAAGCACTGCCTAGGAAAGCTGAAGCCTTTGGGGGAAAAAAAAAGTATCTGTAAAAGTTTCTGGGTAAATGAAAGAAAACACTTCACCAACAAGGAAAACGGAGGCAATGCCTGCACTGACTTGTGTCCACTAAGATCAGGTGGCATTGTCAGATTTGAACTTAAACCATGGAGACAAATATATAATGAAGGGCTCGTGTGAAAACCAACTTGCTACAGAAACGGGAATGCTCCTGAGAATCCCGAGGAAGTGTTTTGCAGGGAGGACAGAAGTGTCAATCCCAATACTCTGGAGCAGAGAGAAGCAGCAAATGACAGAGCACAGATGAAAAGCCCACTTTGTGCCTTGTTCACCATCATCAGAACAGGCAGGATGAATGAAATTAAGAGATTGTGATACAGCAGTGTAAAGCTGTTCTCAGCACTCTTCTCTATCATGCAGAATTCATTCAGCATACTCCTGCTTGCTTCATATGTAAGGCACCTCTACTTCTCCTGCAAAGGAAAGGAAGGACATAGACATTGCAGACAGCAAGCATAACTTTATGCAGTAAAATCTCTCTGAAGTTCTCAGCTAACAACTTGCTAACAGAGAAGACACTGTAAACGTTTGAAGCAGACAAGAAGACATTGATCTGTAAAAAATTTTCTTTTCAAAATTGCATATTTTACCCATAAAAAGCAAGGTATTTCTGGTACCACTTTTGAATTCTTATTCTTACGACCTGACTTGGGTCTAGATGCCTTGTTAGCCCCATGTTGCTCATTGGACTCTTCTCTTTACTGTCCGACTTCTACAGTTTCTGCTAGAATAGGAAGTTGCTCACACAAATATCAAGCTTATTTGTTTAGATCAGTTGGACCTTATGGTGGGAGAAACAATTAGTCTATAAAGATTAAACAAAGAAGCAGAGGAGTAGCAACCCTGAGAAAAATGATAGCATTTAGGTGGAATGGAAATACCAGATAACTCAGCTAATCTCAGATTTTCGTTTATTCAGGAGTAGTTATGTAGTATTGTACTTACAGGACTGCTTTGCAGAAAGAACATTTGTTGTTATATGTTTTCCCATCAGAGCCACAAAACGGTTGATAGAGTCTTTCGCAGTAAATAGGTCTTCCTCTCTCTAACCTCTTGTATTCGCTGCAGTCTACCTGCAAATACAGTATCATTTTTATCTGAATCCCTCTTTCTCACATTCTCCATTCATCTACAGAAATAATGAATATATTAAATTTTTGGACGAGCCTGTCAGCTGCTCGAGAGCAGCACAGTCAATGGGGCTCCACCACCTATATTAGCTGAGCCTAAGCCTCAAAAAACAAGTGTCCCTTCTGACAGACATGTATGTGGTGCTACCCTTGTCAGGTACTGAGCACCTTTAGGGACTTTGCTATCTATCTGAATAACATTACCGTCACTGGAAAAAACATGGCCCATTTTCCATCTACAGAAAAGTTGAGTCTTAATATATTTTTTTTCTACCTGATTACAATTGTCAGTAAATTCAGGTGAAATTAGTTCTTAAGGATGTGAAGGGTTTCTGTCTCTTTATTGCACAAGTATCAGCTCTTGATGCTTTTTACGCTGGTGAACGGATCTGCCCAGACAGAATTAAGTAAAGTCTTATTTAAGTATTAGCATAAAAAGAAATTGTTGAAAGGCTCTCATCTGATAGTGGGACTGTATTGATTACAGACTTATATATGAAAATGGGAGTACAAACTAATAGAAGAAATGACTGAAAGTGCTCCTGTCCTGGTTTTGGAGCTCAATCTTCTCCTGTCAAGTGAATGTCATTCCTGGTATTTGACAAGCAAGGAGTTCCTTGTGCAGCGCATATATTCTATTTAATGTGCTGTTTGTCATCCTCAAAAGCCTAGGGTTTGCTTGCCTAGGAAATCACCTGTCCTTATAGGTGCTGTTGTAACTAAAATTGGTGCAGCTCTTTTTGCTGCTAGTCTAGTGACAATTTGAAGCATATCAGACTTTGGAGAGACATTATGACTGGAGCTTATCCTTTCTGAATATCTAGCCAAAATATGTATTATAAATGTATATATTTAAAACAGAACCTAGTCTTGCTGTTCTCTTGTTATGGCCTGTTTTTTTCCCCTTCATTCCAACTCTTAGTGAAGGACAGGAGTATTACTTCAGCCAAACCCTGGAATTTATTACAGATGATATGATTGGGTTTATGCTAGTCATTGCCCAGGGTCTGCAGGTGGATGAAGTGAGGAGCTGTATGTGGTCAGCCCCTTCAGCAGCCCAGCCCCTGCTCTGTGGCTCAGCACAGAGTGAGAGGTCTCCACTGGCAAAAAGAGTCATTAGCCGATCACTCTTTTGGGTATTATGGGCTTGAATCCAGTGTCCCATTAAAAAACCCCAACATACGGGATGTTAGTTTACCTAGGTTTTTCCTTCATTTGGTCCTTTCCCTCTCCTCCAAAGCCCTGGCTGCTCACACATTTCTCTCTGTGGCTGGAAAGCAGGAGGCAGCACACCTAGCCCCAATTGCAAAAGCAGGTCAGAGACCTGGTATAGCTGACAGGTTTCCACAACATAACCCAGCAGAGGCAGTGGCATGGAAGGGAATCTCTGTAGCTTGTAACTTATAATTTTTAAACTTTTAAAACTTGTGAGAGTTTGGTTGCAACTTGTGAGAGGCAAGGGCCAGCTAATAAAAAAGCTAGAAACTAGATGAATTTGTCCCATATGTGTGTGTGTAACAGCTGGCAAAATGGGAAAGACACTTAGTTTGGTATGGAGAGTGGAACATGCTCTTCCTGGAAAAGTATTTATGTCTTGGTGTAGTTTTAGGCATCAGAGGCTGTATATGTTGTGCTAGTACGGGACCAGCTGTGTGCGTGTGTGAATTTCCACTCCCAGCTACTGTCCGCTGGACTGCAAAAGGGCTTGTCTCTGCTCATCCAAGTAAGGATTTTTGTTGCTTGGTACCTCATTTCTTTCAGAGGTTAACCCCAGGATGGACACTCCAGCATAGTCAGGGAGAAATTAAAATCTCTAGGTACATGATTTAGGATCTGAAAGTCACCAAGAAAGCCTTATAGTGTCATCACCAGATAAATATAAAAAAACCCCAAAACAACAAAAAACCAACTTGATTTCTCTGACTTAAAATTTAGCCTTGCCCAATTTCTTGCCCAGAATGCATTACAGGTAAAAACATCTAGAAGTTGTCAGGGCAACTGTATGGAAACCACATATCTCAAACTCAGGGATTTCTCTCTGAAATCTCAATACTTTGGCAGCATTTAATTAATGTTTAATGTGTTCTTTTCTGACTTCATGTTGCTACAAACTATATATTTTTATCCAGAAGTAAAGGATAAAATTACTCACCTCATTCTCTTTGGCAGCATCTGTAGTAGAAACAGAATCACAAAAGATAAAATAAAAAACACTGTTGATAAACATTCAGTTTGTAACTGGGATGATTTAATTAGTACCAGCCCTTCCAACAATACTAAATCTCTTACCTCCTTGAAAGTAAATACTGACATAGTTTTTCAGTCTTTAATAAGATACAGGTGTCAGAACCTATTTAACAAGTGGACCTTATTGTGTTGTTGTGTTACCTTAGAAATGTGTGTTAGCAACTAGAACAGCCTTTGTTGTGGGAGGGAATGGAGGCTATTGTTCGTTCCCCTTTTCACCAGAAAAAGATTGAAGACCCAGGAGCCAATATTATGTTCAATAGCTAGTCTGTTTAGGATGAACTAGTTGTTAAGCATGACTGGGTTTTAATTCCCAAGTTTATAAAAAGAAAATTGTATGTGGCTGTAGGCAAAACACATGGTCCTTTTATACTTTGATTTTCTGTCAATAATAAGGAAAATAGCTTCATTAAAATATTATACTAAATATATATAATAATGATAATGCAATTTGGATCATAATACCACTTTAAAAAGTGTTTTCCCTTGGCGGTTGGTATAGATTCTAAACTATTTGGCAGAAGGATGGGCTCCTATTTTGTATACAAATGGCATCTAATCTGGGAGCCCTGTTCTCAGGTGGGGCTTCAAAAAGCTCCTTCAAAACAATGATAATTACGCCTCCCAGAAAGTAATCAAGTAACATTGGCATGTCTCCATTATGGTGACACATTTGTTACTTTCTTTAGGAATGTATTTTGTTCTTCTCCTGTCCTGTAATCGTCATTCTGTGGCTTCCAAGGGATAAAAGTTATCAGGCAGAGGCTTCTGTATAGAAGGGGCAGGAAGAAAATCTATTATGATACAAAAGGCAGTACAGCTCTAGCAATTGTCTTTCTGACTCAGTGTAGCTTTTTTTGATCTTTAAAGCCATTAAGCTTACCACTGAAACTTCCTTTCATGGAGCTGTTTACATCTTCTCATGAAATAAAGTTGTCCAAGGTAAAGAAAACTAGCATAAATAATGTTCCATGTCAAGTTTCAGTCTATGTCACCCAAAGTTTCAACGAGTTTTCATTATTCTGGAATCGGGTCAGATATAACGCACTTCCACAAAAACATGTTATTTTTTCTCTGATAACCTTTTAGTAGCCACTATGTATTTGGGAGTGAATGCAAAAAAGATGCGACTCAGAAAGTATTGATCCGTGAAATTTTAATGCAGACAAGATAAAGTAGAAATTTCAAAGGATTTGCTGGAATTCTTATGAAAGCAGTATTTATTTATTTTTTCTGCAGTTAATGAAACACTGTTTGAAAGAACAGTTTCCATCAAAAGTGGCCATTTCACTGAAATGGACTTTTTTCATAATAATTTTGAATTTGAGACAATTTTCAAAATAAACTTTTCAGAGCTATTCAAAATGGAAAAAGATTATTTTGTTTCATAATTTTGGTTTTGTTTTAACTTTTTCATTATTTTGCTTCTTTAACATTCATAATACTATTGAACTGCTATACTACTAGCAGAGAAGATTTGGACTGTCCTCTTTCAGTTATTCTAAATGCACTTATTTTTCTATCATCTCTTCCTTTTTTTTATTGCAATGTTTTGTTAAAAAAACAATTACCAAGTGAAGGCTCAAGAATTTCCTACCAGCTGCCTATTTTACCATAGAGCAACCTGCACCTCAAAGCTCTCTCCAGCCTGGCAAACTAACATGTGGCCTGTGCATAATCAGCTGTCTCCTGCTTGCTCAGTTTGTCAGGAGAAGGACCTCATCAGGTCCAAGCTCCCTGCTCAGATGTAGTAAAAACCTGCTTTAGTCCTGAGGCTTTACAGTTCATTTTTTAGTTATGGTGCAGAATATAGGTCTGATTCATGCCATCATCAAGGAATAGGTTTAATTTGCTCAAGTTGGCAACTGTAAAGCTGGTGCAGTATTGCTTGCTAAATAGTACACAAGCATAAAATTTCACTTGCTTTCTGCCACCCAAGTCCAGCAACCATTGCTTTACTATCCCAGTAGACTGAGAAGCTTGCAGTGTTTGAACATTAGAAATACAATATATCAGGAAGTAAAAAAGGTTACTCACTTGCTAAGCAAAGAACTGCCAGGGTGAAGAGCACAAAGGCGCCTGTTATCTTCATGGCAGACATGGGTTCTTGACTTGTTTCACAGCCAATCTGTGGTCTAAGTAGTGCAGTACACTTAGCTTAAACGTGTGTTCATGTATCTGTGAGAGCAGATATATATATGCACGCACAAAGAGCAGGAATCCTGATGATGAAATCCCCCTTGTAGAGAAGGTAATTAGAAGAAGGTGTTGCCCATGGGTAGTATCAATAAGAATGTCTTCTGTACAACATGAAGGTCATAAGTACAGGACAAAGATGAGCGTCACAGCGTGGATTGTGTTGATAAAGGAGATGTATTGTACTTTAGCTAATCCCCTTGCCTAATTAACTGTTTCATCTCCATTAGCAAGTTCAATGAGTGACTCAGTAAGGTGGTTACTTATTGCTGTTCTGCTATTGCCATATTGACCCTCAGAGCTGAACACAATTACTGGGGAAAGAAATAATTCTTACTGGGTGCATGCCAAAAGATTCATACCAGTAGAGCTGAAATGCTTAATTCCTATTCTCTTGAAATTTTGGAGACCCTTGTCGCTAGCTGTGGATAGAGGTGATGCTGGTTGCACTGAGCTTTCAGACTGCTCTGTGGTAGTAGTTGCTGCTTGGAAAAGTCTATGTTTCACATGAATATCCTCACCTTCACACACAACCCAGAAGATACCCCAGTCTTTCAGTGTTCTTCTGCCTTTAAAGTTCCACTAGTTTAGAGATCAGAAACAATGCTTTGTGACAGGAGCAAAGATACTGCATTGCACTGCCTAGCAAAGAGAAGTGATGAGTTCACAACCATTGTGCATTGTGCCGAGTTACTGCCTAGTTTGCTGTCATGGATATACGGAGAAGATCCTTCTGTCTGCCCATCTTCTCCTTTGTTGCTATTTCCAACCCAACAGGTATCATATCATGTGAGATTCTTTAAACAAATCCAACATACCAGTGTGCTAGTGACTTAATCAATAGGCATGATTTTCTGGCTTTTATTATACAGACCGGGGGTAGAGTCATGATGGGAAACTCAGATCTGAGTCTTAATTTTCATAAAGTTCAAAGTAATGTGGAGTTTTGAGCCTATAGTTTTGTTTGAACCCATCCTTCCAGAACTGCCTTCTTTTTAGCAATTTACAATGCAGATGTGCAAATTGTCTAATCTGAGACATCCCTGCACACCATTATAATTCACAATATTTCAGTGATCACCTTCCCTACATTGCAAGGTAGCCTGGGGCTTTTTCCCCATGCAGGAGTTAGGGTCATATATGCTAATTTCACTAAGACAGAGGGACTGAAAGTTTTTACAGAAAAGGTTGTAATAGGTCAAGTAGACCTTGGGCCCCACTAACTCACCCCAAGAGGCATACAGATCATCTTGTCTTTCAAGAATGTAGGTTATGAATAAATGGTTAATTTCTCATCACTTAATGGGATAAAAAACCATAGATGCCATCAAATTCCAGTTCCAGGATAGGTAAAGATCTGGTTTCAGGTGGAGGCCTGTAGATTTTTTTTTTTTTAAACACCCTTACTTCAGTAATCACAAAAGACATGCTGTGATTTAAATTTGTGTTGGTCTGGATTCTGCTGCTTTGGGATGTCAGTGAAATTTTTATTCTGGAAAGCCAAAAAGTTCTCTGAAGACCCTAGCATAGAGCATGCATAAACTCATGGAGAATATCTGGGACACGTTCATTGGTTGATGGACAATTACAAACACTAGGCAACAAGAGCAAAACCCAAAACAATGCAGAGGATACTCCTAGTCTGAATAGTTTTGAGCAAACAAGGATCTTGATGATATCTTGAAACTATACAACTGCAGCTTGACAGAACATGTAGGTTCCTTGACACTGGTATGAGGAAATCTGCCACTTTAGTTACACTCTCTTGCCTAATATGGTGCTACATAGTGTACTGTCTGATGCAACCTCAGTATCCATCCCATCCCTCTAGCAGAAGAATATAAAGAATATAAACATCTGTTTGCAGTCTTCTGAGTTGATATAGGAAGATTTTCTGAGGACTAGTGTAGAAAGGAAGACAGGACTTTTGGAGGTTGGAGGGGGCTAATGAGAGGGGCAGATTTTGTATCTGATTTTTCTTAGCATTTGAAAATCAACTTGCTATTGAAAGGATTCCTGATGCTTATTCTATGCCCCATAGCAGGAAAGCCATGGTGTGAATGTTTTCTTTCTGGTAATGTTTAGGTGTTTTGATTAGGACTTTTGAATCAAATGATGATTCATTTTCTGAGCAGTGGACCTTAAGCTTTTTAGGGCTTTCCCAGACCACTCAGGTAGGAGAGATACAGTTCTGATGAGAAACTGTGACATATTGTAGGGTGTGCAAATAGCCACTCACTACAAGTGAGGCATAGCAGGGGTCAGCCGAAGTTCTGGAGATCTTTGTATTTTGAAATATCAAAGCTGTCTTGAAGCTTTGAGAAGAAAAATGCCATACACAGAAAGCAATAATCTGTTTCACTTTCTGCTGTGAGGTAACACTCATATGCAGAATCTCAAAATGAAATTCGGTAAAAAGCAATGCCACAAAGCATTTTTTGCAATTTAAAATGATATTGAAATACCTCTGTATCTATATGCCTAGCTTTAAGAATGGGCAGAATTCACATTAGTCAACTGGAGGAAATAGTCACTCATTGACTGAAAAAATGGTTCGTCTGAGGTGCCTTTCTGTCAAGACTTGCAGAGGCTTGTTGTTTGCCCTGGTAGTCTTCATACGGAGCTGGTCTGACAACCTGAGACTTGTCATCCTCAGGTAGGCTACAGGTTTGTTTAGGTCAGAGTGCTGTCTTCAAGAACATTCAGTGGCACATTGAGAGGAGAGTAGAGTGGTTCTTCTCTCGGTGGACAAGCTGAACATGAGTCAATGGTTTGCCCCTATAGTGAACGAGTCCAGTTCTGCATACTGGGCTGTATTAGTAAGATTGTAATTATCAAGTCAAAACCATCATTGTTTCCCCCTGTTCAGCTCTTATGAGGCTGCATATGGAGTTCTGTGTACAGTTCTGGGCTCCCCAGCACAAGAAAGACACTGAAATACTGGATCAAATCCAGTGAAGGACCACCAAGATGTTTAGAGGGATGAGGCACATGTCATACTCAGAAAGATTGAGAGAAGTGGTTTGTTCAGTTTGAAGAAAGAAGGCAAAGTCTCATTGTTGTCTTCCGCTACTTCGTAGGGGCCTACAGAGAAGACAAGAGCCAGACTCTTCTCAGAGGTGCACAGCAAAAGGAAGAGAGAGAATAGTGCAAATTGCAGCAAGAGAAATTCCAATTAGATGTGAGGAAAACAAATTTCACAATGAGAGTAGTCAAGCATTGGAACAAGTTGCCCAGAGCGATTATTGGAGGCACTAAAAAATGGATCTGTTCTAAACTGGCCATGGTCTGGTGGTGGGACGGGGATGTGGGGAACCAGGTGATGTGGTCCATTCCAACCTGAACTGATTCTGTGGTTCTCATAGGTGAATCACAACTCTTGCTGGCAGTCAGTTGCTATGGGACTTTGTAGCATATTATATTTGTCCTTATGAGTTAACATTTCTAGACTTGACAAAGCAGACATGGACAATAGAGGAGCACATTGGATTGATTTTAGCTACTTGAAAAATACGTTGTTTGTTGGAAAACGAGTGTTGAGATCTGTTTAATAATAGCTGCTTCCCAGAGTTGGATAACTGAGGCCTCTTTACCATAGCTAAAACTAATTCTGAAATTTATGGTAAATACTCTGTTTGGATTGAAAAATTATGAGTGAAATTTTGGCCTCATCAGTAAACTTGTACTGGTTTCCATTGAGCTGGGAGGTACTGTTTGAATACAATGTATGTTAACTGTGGGCCTCTGATAGTTTCCGACTTTTATCATTGTGTCTTGTCTTTCCCCAACTGCTTACCTCTCCCAGTTGTTATTTTGAAGAAGAAAAAGCAATTACTTGGTGAACAAATGTTTATTCACTTTAATGGGCCTGTTACATCTGAGAAAATATTAATGCATATTTTTCTGAGAGTGAGAACATTTGTCACAATTATTGATATATTGCTTTTATTTTTGGAACTCCAAATGGAGCACAAATGTTATGCCAAATATGCTGCTGCAGCACATCATTAGTTAAGTGCCTGCTTTATTCTGCATGGGAGGATGTTATGTGGCTGCATTCCAGAGAGCATTGATGGGCAGTAGCTTGTTCCCATTCATATGATGGAGTACCTCACATTGAGGACATCAACAGTGCTGAAGAAATGGCACATGGAATAGCTGAAAAACATATTCTCATACACCATGTATATCTGGGAAGAATGTACAAGCCAAGATAGATATTGATATGGTCATGAGTGGGAATTCAGACCTCTTAGTGATTCCAGTGCATGTTTATACACAACCCAGTACACAGGCTCCTTCAGTTTTATTCTGTGTGGGTGGTTAGGGTTGTCCACCCCTGCAATTAATGTATCAGACTTTTAAAGTCTTGCTCAATGGAAGATTTTAGAACTAAATGAGGTATTTCTTAAGGCATCCGACTGTGCCAAAACACTTGGGTATTTGCCCGAAGGAAGGTGAGTTTCCCGTTTTCCACACCTTAGGAAAGATCAAAGGAGCCTTTCTTTAAAATTGTAGGTATCAAGCTGGGACAGATCCCAGCTGAAGGTTTCACATGTTATTTTAGAAAGTAAAAAAAAAAACAACCCAACACCATGACTCTCTGCAAAGGCTGGAGCTGATATTTATTCTTTTTCTTTGTGTCTTCTAATCTCTTTAAGATAAATTACAAGGCTGTGAGACCTACTGTTGTGCAACTAGCTTGTGAATCCTTTGAGTTACTTAGTGTCATACCATTGACATTTCTGAATGACTTGATTCTTTACAGATATATGCAAAACAGGCATTAACGGCTTAACACTGAATGAATTGGGCAGTGAGCATCGAATAGGACTTATTTAAAATTGCCTTCTATTTCGTATTTTAACATGTAATTTCCAGATGTTTAGCACTTAGAATTTCTGTCACACTGAAGTCAGTTCAACTGAAATATTTGAGGAAAGGTTTCTTAGTTTTTTTCATGTCTCTGAACAAGGTTAGGGGACACGTATTGGTTTTGCCTCTATTAAAAGTATTATAACTTTTATAAAAGAGAAGCTACAACTTATGAAGAATTGGGAAAAGATGAAGGTCAACATGGAAGGAGGGGTGGATATGAAGCATTTGGACCTGAAATCTAATATGTGTTCTCTCACAGAACTTCTAATTAGACATAAGCCTTTTTTTTCCTTTTGCTGTTATCAGGTGCCTGCTTACCCAGCTCTAATGGCTGAAGCACTTAGAGGACTGCAACCTATTAGTGCCTCATTAAGTACACCAACTATTTGTAAAGCATTCTTTAAGATGAGGAGCACCCACAAAAAGCCCTGGAGGGAATTAGTCAGTCTCTGTTCAGTGCAGATTCAGGGAGGTGTGGTAGGCAAAACCTAAAGCCACATGTTGAATGATGAGTATGAAAAGAAAGCTGGAGGAGCTGCCACTGCCCAGAGAACGGTGGGTCACCGAGTAAGACAGGGGTCCGTCCAGTAGAAGATCTATTCTGTCCCTATATGATTAATGACTCTCATTCATAGGGGCCTCAGGAGTAAACTTAGTTCTATCATTGTGTTATTTCAGAAGCTTTCATTTTGCAATCTAAAGGTTTGGGGGGGGCAGTTTTGTACATTGTGCAGCCTGATTGAGTCCATGCATCGTGACGTTTATAACAAGGTTTCCAGATTATTTGCAGTGCAACAAGGAGAGGAATTAAGAGAGAAGTACAATGATTAGCTGATACATCAACTATTATTTTCTTGACTGGATGGAGTATGTTAGGAAAGTATCTCCAGCATATGGAGCCACCATAATGAATATTTGTGCTGTGATATTATCACCTTTTTATACAATCTATAGAGTTTCTCAGAGATGGGAGACTGTCTGACAATTTCTAGAGCAGATATTTAGAGGCACTTGGATCCACATAAGGCCCAGGAAATGGATAATCAAGGACTGAAACCAACTTTATGTCTTAGAGAGCAGCCATTTACAATTAACTTGATTTCTACAGAAGAAGAGGCAGTTTCAAGCTGTGCTTTGTTATTTTTCTGAAGAATCTTAGACAATAACTTTCCTCACTACCAGCTCCTCATTACCTCACGATCTATGCCAGAAAAGTTTCCTGTAGGGAGGTTTCACGCACCTTATGGGATCATGGCACAGAAAGGCATATTCCTCTAAAGGTAATAGATCAATATAATCTTTGTCAGAATACTTGTAAATTTAGCCTCAGAGTGAAAACTAGGCTGAATCAAGTTAATGAGAGGTTTCAATGTTTAGTTTCAATGGTGCCAGGGTTTCAACCCAGATATCTGAAGAACAGGAAGGTCCTACTAATTCTGAACAGTATACCAATAGTATTAGAGAGAAACCTCAAAGACCTCAAGATATATGTCAGCCTGGTTTCAGTTGCAAACCTCCTGACCACAAAGGCCAGTGAACTTCAATGCACTCTTAGACTGCAAAAGAAACAATCACTTCTTAGCCCGCAGAAAAGGATTTAGAAGAGACTGCTGACTAACAGACCTCACTTGTCTGTGTTGTCCTGGACAGTTTTACAGGCCATGAATTTGGTAGCATTGATCAGGCATATTACTTCTCCCTACAAACATTGCCTCAGAAGTAGTGTATAATCTGGTAGGAAGTGAAGAGTGATATTAACCATATTTCTTAAAAGATCACAAGTAAACAAAATTTTCTTGTTTTCAGACGTATTTATTATTAGCTCCTTTGTAAAACAAGCACAGTAAATTGCATTTATAGCAGAAATAAGATGCATACACTTAATGTTAATAAATACTAATGGCACTTGTAGCTAGACTATCAACAGTTTTCTGAAATATCAGATACTTCCCACATTTCAATGTTTAAATATCTTAAATTACCACCCATTGCTAGGACTGGAAAAAAACTAAGCATGGTCACAATGGAAGTCTTTCTTTAATTTCAGTGATTCTGTATCAGAGATTAAGGCCTAAATCCTCAAAGATACTTTAAAGTATTTTGCCCTCTTGAAAATCAGGACTTAGGTGGTTTGACAAAAATGTATAGGCTTCAACACATGCTTCTGCTTCTTTCCAGGCCTGGGGACTTACACTGTAAGCACTTCAGAACCAGGATTTGAGTTTTTTTCCTAAGGTTCTGTGAAGACACCTAGTGTATGTTGCAGTAGTAGGGAAATACTTTCAAAATGAACTATAAAAATCTGTATTTTAAAGCTCTAACTTTAATTAGATGCTTAACATCCACATATAAAATCAGTTAGCAATTGCTTGCTGAAATATCAGATACACTGCAGTTAAACTTTTAAATAATTTAAGCTGCCTTGGTTTCAGTTGCAGATTCCTGACTGCTTGTGCACTGTGGTTTTGCCTGTGGCACATCAGGTCTGAATTAATTTTATTGCCAGAAAACTCCACTGCGAGAGATGCACTGGGTACACATGGGTACTGAATAAAGAGCATCTAATGATCACAAGCATGAAAGAAAGGGAGTTTTGTTTAGGAGATGTTATATTCTGCTTCTGGCTCCCATCTCCCTTCATGTTCATGAGAGGTGGCAACAGGACTCTTTCAACCACAGCACCTCAAAGCTGCCTAGACACTAGCACTCCCATTGCTTCCACTGCAGCTTGGGTTCAGCTGCAAGCGTAGGGCTTTGAGAGTGGTTGATCTCTCATGCAACAACCATTTGCAGTGTTCAGCAGTTGGGCATCAACATGATGTAGGCACAGACAGCTGACAAAATGCAGCAGCTAACATTTCTAGGACTCCGAGCTTGCAATTCCTTCTTTTACTAAAATGTCTGCCATCATATTGGAAGATGAGGATGGCCCTGATACTTGATACATAGCTGCCTCATGCAGCCAAGGCTTTCTATGCTGATACATTTCAACAAAATAAATAATTAAATAATCAAAAAATTAAACCGTTAAATAATGGAATACTAAACCAGTTCTTTCAGTAAGTTACTTTCTAAATAAATTAACACATGAAACAGTTTGAATAGCAACTGCCATCATCTGGCATTGCAAGTCATATCAAATAAATAAATAAATAAATAAATAATAAATAAATAAATAAATAGATGCAATAGAATAATATGCGGAACCTACAATAATAGCTGACAGCAATGTATCAAAATACTATACATGTTAATATAACATGATGTATGCTAAAAGTGTTACTCAAATCTGGGGAATTTAAAAGAGCTGCCAAAATCAGGACCATATTAATCTATTACAAAAAAGATATGGTATGGCTTCTTAATAATCTCAAATGCAGATTTTTCTTCTAATTATGCTTATGTTCTTGTGCTAATTCTTTCTTTGCTTTCTTTAAGAGCATTGTGCCATTCTCCTAGAAGCTCTTACTGGTTATCTGTAAAATAAGAGAAAGGAAATTTACATAAGAATTATCTTTATTTTCCTCAGACCTAGATTTTTAATCCATTTCTTAATAAACCTTTGCTGGTCTAAGCCATCTAGTGAAATGCCACCACTCAATTTCTCTAAAGGACTCAGGACCACATAATGCAAGGCTCAGAAGTTCCCACGTCTGATGAGGATTACGGATTCAGCTTCATCTGCTGAGAGTTAGGCACCTGTCCAGCTACAGCCCTTTTGAAAATTTCCTTCATTTCCCATTGGGATCTATAAATGCCTCTGTACCAATGAAGACTGGATCCACGGAACAGTGTGATCTTATTTCAAGTGTTTCAACAGGGCTACAAGTTTACAACTTTTCAACAGTGTGAATCAGGAAACTTGGAGGTCGGAGAGATTTGGACCTACATCTAATTGGAAAAAAACCCACCCCCAAATTACAAAACAGAAGAGAGGAAGAAGATTAAAAAATCTGCATAATTCTTTTTGGTGTTGCTCTGAAGGAGGCTATTTCTGTATTTAAAATATGTTCCAAACTGGAAAACTAGTCTGAGAGTAGTTTAGATCTGTCAGACTATGCTAATCAATTCACAGAATAAGAAAACAGCCATTCCTAGGACTAGCAGAAGCTGCTAATAGATTTTCTTTCTAATAGCAAATACCTCCTCTCTCTCTCTCTCTCTCTCTCCCCCCCTTTCTCATTTGACTGGTAAAACTTGGCTGTATATGGAATGTCTGCTGTATTTGGATGTCCAACATTGACTCAAATTATCAATGAACAGAAAGGATAAAAATCAGCATGGGTTACACTAGCAACGGCCAAATGCTCATATATTTCTTAAAGAATATTTTATAATTGCCTAGTTAGGTAGAATGCTACCCATGTCCATGAACCTACATCCATTTCGGATATTAGGGAAAAATTTCTTTACTGAGAGGGTTGTCAGACATTGGAATAGGCTGCCCAGGGAAGTGGTTGAGTCACCACCCCTGGAGGTATTCAAAAAGCGCATAGACGGGGTACTCCATAACATGGTTTAGTGGGCATGGATGATGGTTGGACTCAATGATCTTGAAGGTCTTTTCCAACCTAAATGATTCTATGATTCTATGATTGTTTCCTCTCTGATTTAAATGGAATCTAATTGTTTCATCTCTCTCTTTTTTTTTTAAGAGAATCATCGTTTAGACAGCCCAATACATTTACATGTTTATTCTCTTATTTCATGAAAAAATGTTTAGGAGACAAAAATGGTTATGAGGAAATGTGAAATAAATGAGTATTTAAGAAGCAGAAGAAGTTCGTAGACTCCTTACTCTCCTAGGTTAGGAATCATTCCTGCTCCTCCAGTAGAAGGTTCCTTAAGCCTTACCTGCAAAGTGAAGACCACTCACTCCAGGATGAATTGTAATAGCGATCCCTGGCCTGCACAGAGATCTTGTCTTTTGGCCCAGTCCTTGGAATCTGAATAGACTGCTCATCAGCATCATAGACCTACCAATAGGGCACAGCTCCATCAGTGGATTGTAAAGGTCAAGCAGAACATACAATGAAGTGCCAGATAGATTGCAACAAGCACATGTAACTTAACCTACTGGTAGGCTGTTGTTTCAAAGGCAGCAATCTTCACCCTCAGATACCAAAGTCATGATGACTTGTGAGAACTTGAGCCTCAGTAGAAACAAACTAAAAAGCCCACTTTCCACTGAAGTTAGTGTTGTAAAGTTACCCAACCCCTAAACTGAAACAGTCGTTGAAACAAAGGGTTTGTTTGTTTGTCTGGGTTTTTCTCTTTTTGCTTCTTCTCCCAGAGTGGGAACCCTAAAAGACAGAAGTTGCTGCTTTTCAGTCTCGGTGAAATTTCCACTGAGGACTTGTGGCTGATACAAGAAGCGCTCTGTAGAGTCACTGCTAAAATCAAGGAGTCAGCACTAAGGGAATGGCCCCATCTGCTGGTACAGGCTTGCTAATTTTTTTCACATAGAAAAAGTCGTCTAGTGTCTTTGGTTTAATCAGTTGACAAACTAGAATGATCATTACATTTGTTTACTTTTCTGATTGCTGGAAGAGGAGCACTGCAGTTAAGGACCTGCACTGTGGTCAGCTGGCTTGTATATTTCTTTCCAGTTCTGCTGTTGATTTCTTTGCCAGCCTAGGCAAACCACCATACTGCTGTCCTGTACTCTTTAGTGTATACATGAGCATTAGCAAAGGAAGTAGAATAATTTTGTGATTTAAAGCTAATACAGAGTAGCAATGTTTAGTTAACAATTAACTAATAATTGGAAAGTGAGTGGCAAAGGCTGTAGTGTTCATCCAGTCTCCACAGAAAAGCTACCAAATGAATCATTGATTCCTTATTTGCCAATTCACCTATAAAGAAAGTCTGAGCTACCCAGGTACAAACAACGTACAAGGAAATCAGTGCAACAGATCCTAGACTTCGTGATTTGGAAATTGGGATTTTCCCACATTAGGACCCACACAGCCTACTAATGAATTAGTAAATACTTTTCTCACACTAGCACAGCTATGCAATGCTGGGCACGATTTTATCTCCCCAGTTACATCAGGGTTGCATCCACCCCACAGTGTGTTGTTTGGATCTTACTACTCATAGAACTGGGAAGGAGGTCTTTCTCTGCCAAGACAGAACCTTGCCACATTTGGGTCTCAGCACCCTTTTTTTAGTTTTTGTTTTAGTCCATGATTCTTGCATATGAAGCTTATATTATTTATACTGTCTGTTCAAGCAAGAAAAATGTGTTTCAAATGTTGTATCTCTACCTGGCTTTTGTGTTTCTTTGTACTTTCAACTTTGACCCTGAAAGTCAAAGGGAAGTAGGACTTTGGTGTGCTCCATGTTGTGGGATATGTCCAGGTTACTGTTCCATTTGTGGCCACATACTGACATTGGGGTGGGTCGGGTTTTACTGCAAGAGAAAATATAGAAGGAATTAATTCACATTAGCAGCATATCAGGTGTTGGTGTACTACTGTTGACAGTTTTATAGGAATCAGCTTTGGGAGCCTCCATGAGATTAAGAGAGGAGTAGGCATGATGTGTAAGAACTGCCTTGTATGCTCCTTATGGAAAATTAAGCACACTCACAGAATCTTTTTTTGCTTGAAGGGTTGCAGAGGGCTCTGTTGGACACAGAGGAATATCTTCAACCCCTACTGACAGTTAGGGCGTTTAGCAAAACATCTGTTTCTTTAGGATGCTGCTTAATTTTCCTGTGCCCTGTGACATCATGGTCACAACTGGTCCTCTGATTTCCTGTCAGTTTCTATTAACCTGCCCTGCATGCCCATCTGTAAGAATGGGCCAGAAGGGAAGCATACATAGTGTTAACCATATGTGAGTAAATCTGCAGTTCTCAAAGAGCCTGCTGGGTTATTCTCTGACTTCTCCCACATACCCCTTCTAAAACATGTCCATCTAATAGAGAAGGCTACAGAAACTTATGGGAGATGTGGGGGTGAGAGGGTTGGAGGTCACAAGCTAGGGAGATGTTGCTTCTTCACTTCCTCATCCTCTTCCAGACTGCTGCTATGATTTGTTTTCCCCTGTTCCTGTAACTGGAGGCTTGATATGGATTTACAGTAGAATAGGGCAGGGATTCCCAAGCTTGGTTTGATTAGCTACCGTTGTTAGTTCCACTATCAACGGCAAGAATAAAGCTAAGAATTAATCATGATTCCTCGTCTACTCACTGATATCTCTGATGAAGAAGCTGCTAGTGTAGTTCTCATATTCCACCTCGTCAATGACCTCCAGGAACATCTCAATTGGCTGGTGCTCTTCAGCAAATGGGCAGTAGTTTTCTTTCTGGCACTGGGCTGTGTATTCAGTCACTGATTTATCAGTGTGAGCTACAGGACTGCTGCAGGTTACATCTCCTTGAGACCTGAATAGAGAACAGAGAAAAGTACTGGAAATGCTAGTTTGTTCTGAGAATTTGTTGCCACAACAATAACATGTAGTTGGTAAGGCAATGTTTTGATGTTGCCTGTATCATTTTATGGCTGTGCTTCAACAGCTACAGAAACAGTACAGTGGGAGATCTTACATTTTCAGTATTACATATTAATGTAAAATCACAAAAGCCTTCCTGCCTTAGCAGAAGAAATTAGTGTTTAAACCTAACACAGGATATAATCTCATTTCTTATTACTGCTGTCCCATGAAAAGCTCTAGTATCTTACTTTGTTCCTTAGCCCTTTCCAAAACCTTGCTGGAAGAAATAAGGGCAGGTTAAAATGTATTCATTGGGAAATAAATAAGAAAAGCCATCTATAAAGTACTACCTGAATCTGGTTCTATTTTTGCATTCAGCAAAATAAAACACTTTGCAGTTTTTTCGTCTTTTACAAACTGAAGTGACCTTTGCTCAAGCACTCCATGTTTTGGAGAAACCCCCAAGAGTAGTGGGAGGTAGGAAATCCCCACAAGGTTCCCCTCACATATTTCCCTCGCAGGTTTCTGCAGTGTTCCTCAACAGAGACTGGTCAGTGGACATGTGGCTTTTGCAGTGGGTGCAGCCTCCCACTCCCTTAATTCCACTGGATCTGCTGTGAAGGGACTCAGTGCTATGATTGTTTCTGCTTTTGGCTCAACTTCCTCTCCCCTGCATGAACTGTTTTTGCTATTGCTTAAGTTTTTCTGTGGCTGTACTGTAGCAGCTGTAACAGTCCAGTGGGGGTTGTTCCATTTTCAAGTCTTTATTAATTTCTGAGCAACATCCGTGCCCTTATTAGTTAAGTTAGTCCCAGTGATGGCTCAAACATTTTCCAGATGTTCTGACTCTAGAAGTGGGATTCCTCACCGTCTACATGTCCTCAGTAGCCTAAAATCCAGATCTCCTACACAGAGTAAAACAAAGGGCTGTTCCAGCCTTGCTATGAGGTTGTTAAGGAAAGTACAAGCTTTTACCCTTTTAGACTTCTGATTGTGAACTTCACATTTGGACTCTCATTTTCTGTCATCCATGAACAAATGAAAATTCCAGAGTAGTTCTTTGCCTCACATTTTAAAAATGTCCTGTTTGGTTCTAGATGGAAAAAGAAAGAAAACATGATTTATTTACTCTTTTTGCCAAAATGGTCAAAGCAGAGAGAAAATAATAATTCAACAGACTCCCATCATTTTTGGCAGGTGGTGGGTACATAGACAGAGACAGTCTCATACTGCCCATTGGGCAGCCACCTGTAGTTAAAAAGCCATATAACCACAGTTAGTGGCTGAAGGCTCGTTTACATGGCACCACATTAACCACATCTATGTGGCTATTGACAGGAGCTAGAGCATACGCAAGCTGTTGCAGATAGCTGTCAGTAAGAGATTTATATACACAAATCCATTGTTCCTTTCACAAAGAAGCATTGCAGCTATTCAGTTGGCAAACCTCTGTATTTGTTATCCCACGCATGAGAGTGCGTGCAGTGGATAATCTCACGTCTTCACACACTGGGGCACTTGATGGGGAATGTTTCCAGTGTGAGAAGTGAATGAGGCCTCACTATAAGTGTGTGTTTCATTTCTGCTGCCCAGCACTGCAGACTCTCAACGACTCCATATTGTACCCTGGATGTAGCTGACTGGCGGACAAGCCTACTGTATCTGATATGTGGGTCCAGGAGCCAGGGAAAAAGCCTTGGAAATTCATAAGTTCCTGGCACTACAGTGAGAGACTGCAATATGAGACATAGATGAGTGAGGTTCATGCAGAAAATGCAAAACATCGCAGGCTTGTCCCAGTGGGTTAATCATGAATGGAGAAGCCCAAATGACAGCACTTAAAATCTACATCAGTCCCTGGTTCTGTCAAATCATGTAGCCCTGGTTTTGCAAACCCTCTCCTGAGGGCTGGGTCTCTGAGATGGAGGCAAAGCAAATCAATTGCTCCCCCACCAGAAGAGCTATGGTGTGGTACTGCTGTTATCCTGTATCTAATCATTCTTACCATCACTCCATCCTATAGGTCTAAATTAATCCCATGGCAACCAATTCCTATGCAGCTCATCAGCTGCCCTGTATACAGACCCACAAAAGTAATTCTTTGCCTTTCACAGTCAGTAAAGCATTTGAAGAGGACCCATTTTAAAGAGGGTATTTCTCATGCATTTCTCCAGAGAGCTCCCTCTGGTCCTCACAAAGCTCCAACACACAAAGCTGAGCAAGATGCATCACATCATCTTATGACTGTACCTTTAAAGCTTTTCAGAATTGACCTTATCATTTGCCCATTAGAGTCTATTTTAGTTATGAGGAAGAAATCATAGCTGATGATTTCATGGGTATTAGCAGTCAGACAGGTATAATTGCCAGCATCTGGGAACTCTTTCACTTCGGCAATCAGAGTCTTTCCAGTTCCTTGCAGTTCGCTGCCCTTTTTCCAGTAAACTGGCAGTGCTTCATCAGATGTGTTACAGGTGAGCTCCACTCTTTTAGCTGGTGTCTCATCATTCCACTCTGACTCTATGACGTACACTGGACATTGCAGAGAGAGACATGTTAGCAGCTACTCATACTTAACAGTGTGAAGATCGAACTGAGCCCTTTTTTTCAGCTCTGCTCTCCAGGAAAACTGCTAACAAATCTCTGGCTTTCTTGCGCAAGGCCTCACCATCACCTGGAAATCTTTACTACAAGAAGAGGATTGACTTAGAAATTTACAGTGTATCTAGAACCTGCTGATCAGAAGATGGAAGAAGTGGAGGTTTTTCCCATGTTCCCAGAAAATCTCACAGCAGTTCATAACTGTGGGAAGTAGGCAGGTACCTTTGTTTCAAAGGTGAGGATGCCAGGACACACTGAGCCCAGGTATTCCTCCCACACGTGGCCTGTGGCCTTTGCTCACAGAATGGCATGTAAAACCACTCTGTACTTTGGTGCTTTGCTATGGTGCAAAGCTATAATGCTTTGCCCTCTTCAGCGTCAAAGGTCTGTGAGTGAGCAATGGGAAGGAGGGAAGCTCTGGGTAAGTGGTTTGTATTTGCCTGTAGCTGATGCAATTTTCCATTTTCTGCAGGGAACAATCTGTACTCCTATCACCCTGGTCCCAGTGGAGCAACTACTAAGAGACGGGCAATCGCTGACCTACAGCAGAGCTAAATGGACTGCAACAGGGAGATGTGGACTTCTAAACGCCATCTTGTAACTCTGAAGTGCCCTGCTGGTCTTTCCAAATTAGAAGACACACCACATAACAAAATAACTTGAAACAATTCCATTAAAGAAATATTATCTTCTCTTGTCTCTTTTGCTGTGATTGACTGAAGTACTTCACCTACACTCCTGTGTGGCAACAGTTCTCAAATTTAACTGTCATTGCTCATGTATACTACTGCCATCACAGGCTCCCCAACCATGCTCAGTGCCCTCAGAGACTCTTCTACTTGCAAGAAGCGGCAAAAATTTGTTTCTTAGTGTGTCAACACCACAGCAAGCACTCAGCTCAGGAAATCAGAGTTCCAGGGAGCTCTTAAAACCTTTTCACCAGAGCATTTCACTACCAGAATGAGAGCATTAAGACTTTACCACAAAGAAGAAACACTAAGAAATACATGTCAAACACTGAATCTAAAATGGCAGAAAACATGCAACTCTAGGAAGCTTGGAAGCTTACCAAACTGCTTATTGATATTTGAAGCACAGGCAAGGTAAATCTTACAGACTTCAAACACAAAGATTATTCTCAGTACTGGAAAACATATTTGCAGTTTTAAGCACGAACACAATCAGATTGTGAATGCTTTTCTCATGTTGATTAGGGTCCTTCTTTTTGGATAATCACATTGAAGACAGCCTGGATTATGGAGCTACACTAGGTGAATAAGAGAAGCAAATTTGATTATCTGAATTTAGCCCAATTTTCTGGTAAGTTATTCAAAAGATTTGTTTGTTTATTACTGACCCTGTGGTTTTACAAATGTATTTACATTTAAGTTATTTACCAGAAAAGTTTGACAAACTATTTCTATGTTTTAGGTTTTACTGTAAATTATTCTTTTTGACAACTAATTCTTCACTTGTTTGCTTGTGGGCTGTTACCTAAGTCACAAGATACTGTTTCTGCTTCCAGACTGCATGACTGACACTTTTGAAACAAGAGAACAGGGAATAGGATATAAAGACAGTTACTAATGCTAATATTCAGAATGGCTGTTGTACGACATTTTAGGACTTCTAAATATTTCTACCATTAATACCAATTAGTTGGCTAGTTATTCACAAACAAATAGGAAGAACCTTGGCCTAAAATACTGTAGTTAAAAAATTCTGCGCTTGTGGACACTGAGATAGCCTCGTGTCCTACAGTCAGCTGTAGGTCTCAGTAAGTGAAGACTGCTTACCATTTTCCCTCAGTTTCCACTGTGCTTCCAGAAGGGCAGCAAAGGAAAATAATGAAAGTAAGGCAAATAGTAGGTGAGACATCTGTAGGGAAAAAATAAATTACTAAACTTCACTGAGGATTGCTGAGTTGTACTGAAATCGAGCTCAATGCTGGACAGGATAATAAGACGACAGAGTCAGTTCCAGTGAACTAAGAAATATTCTCCCATTCTAAGAACTCTTAGACTACATAAAAATTTAATATCAGGTTAGTACTGGAGCTTAAGCCAAGATTTTGATCTGCTTGTTATTCACACCGCAAACCAGTTTAGAGAAGAAATTATGGAACTTAGAGGAAATTGTTGTGTGCGTAGTCCTTATACGGTCAGGAGCCTAGAAGCATTCCCAGGTTCCTCAGACAAATATTTCTCATGCAAGAAAAGCCCCACTGATGCAAGTGAGGCCAGCTGCATGAAAAAGGCATTGGACTAAAGGATCAATGGACATTAAATTCCAGTCATACAAAGCTTATAAGTATATTCCTTGGTTTAAGCATCTCAGTAGTCCTATTAAAACAAAGGACTGCAAATAAAATTAAGGACCTGCTGAAGTGTTTTGCTGGACTGTAGTCTTCACCATCTATGTGAGAACAAGTGACAGCAGTGTCAATAATGCAGTGTAGAGCTAGCATCAATACTGACACTTGCCTAACTGATAGTAGTTCTAGTATCCACCTGAGGTTGCATAGTCTAATTAATTTTGTAAGCAATTTCAGGCAAAATTGCTACTGGTTTCTGTGCCACAGCTATATTTGCAGAAATGGCTGGGTATGTATATCATTGTTGCTGCGTTCATTTGAGACATACCCATATATCTCACTTGAGATAGCTGTATATACAATACATAAATGTATATTTGTCCTGAATTCAAAATACAGCTAGAGCTCTTCATGAAAAACAAAACATATTTGCCAAATATTGTAGTAACTACCAGGTGCATAAAAAACTTCAACAACAGTTATTTAGCTACACTTTCAGACCTTTTTCAACTGGAGATGAAGCCAAATGAATAGGGGCATGACTTAGAAAAAGAGATTGGTGAATATATCTTTCAAAGTCTATTCTGACCACAGTGGGAGTCTGAATGCACATGAAAAACACAAAATTAAGTGGTTTGGATTTTTTTCCCTCCCAAACCAGTCTTTTTCAGTGAAAGGAGAGCAGTCCTCCTGATTTCTTCTCATGTGTTACAAAACATTTTCATTTTGGTTTATGGAGGAAGAGTATATGTATATTTCTATGTGCACCAAATCTGTTACTCACTGGCAGCTCCTGCTATTATTAGCAGTCCTTAATCTTGATCAGAAGTCAGCTGTCTCTGGACCAATGCCAAGAAAGTGTGCCATCTGATTTTGTACACTGCACAGCACAGCTATTAATGGGACCAGAAGCTACAAATGTAGTATCTAGAGAGAGTATCTAGGACAGGAACCAGCTCAAATTGCATCTGTACTCAGAGAGAGGCACGAGCCTCAGTGAAAAGCCAGATACTATCAAGCAGCCTATCAGCAGTATATTGCTTCATTAAAAGGCAAACATGCTTAGCACCTCATGATTTTCTACTGCAGGCAGGATTATCTGTAATTTGTGAAAGAAAAATACATTTTGCAACTTTCTCAAAGATACTAATTTCTTTCATTGTAACATGGCATTCATCACTATGCTTCATAAAACCAGTATCTGAAATATCAACTAAAACTTGGAGGGAAAGGGTGTAAAATGTGCCTTCTTTTCCATATCAACCTTTCATCAAAATTGAAACCTTGGAAACAGGAAACTTTCTCCTGGTTTTAGGAAGCAGCTTCATGATTCAGGTTTTTGATGAAAAAAGTTTAAAATTTTCATGGAAAATTATTCAGTTTTTGAGATGGAGGGAGAACACCCCTTCCCCCCATCTCAAAATTTTATTGAAAAATTAATCAGAAATAAGCTCAGTTTCTGAACAGCACTAAGCTGTGCAGTTGCCCCAGCACTTCATAGATGAGGAGAGTGTACCAACATCATATATTCCCTGTGATCTGCTGTAAATCAGCACAGATTCCTTTACTGAGAATCACAGAATAATTTATGTCAGAAAGGACCTCTGTATGTCATCTGGACCAGTCCCAGCTCAAGGCAGGGCCAAGTCAATGGTGTTGCATGTTTTTTAAAACAGAGGACGGTCTGACCAAAATACGTATTTGTTGATGCACACACACCAGCAACATGAATATTGGTAAGATAAAAAAGATTATTACCTTATAACATTAGCTGTCCTGTTAGTTAGAACAATTCTATGAGCTATATACATATATACATCATGCTTAATTTCAGGCACATAAGCGTATAAATAACTGTCCTAAGAAAAATGTCACAACAACTATTTAAATACACTTTTAAATAAATGATTTTAAGTTTTCATTAGTTTCATCTGAAGCAGCTGGTACCAGACTTGTGTTGCCCCAGTGTTAGAGAAGAAAGGAATTCTCACCTTTTTCCGTGATGCCTGTTAGCTGAAGTTGCCAGGCAGGTTGGTTTTGTGATCTGAAGGAAGCAAAATGCTGGCTCCCTTATAAATACTTCTAAACTCTGAAAGCAAAGGGATGCTCCATTTCACCGCAATACCACAGAATTGCAACACGTGGCTTGAGTTCCTTTTTTACATAGTGAC
This sequence comes from Haliaeetus albicilla, assembly GCF_947461875.1. Lineage (NCBI taxonomy): Eukaryota > Metazoa > Chordata > Aves > Accipitriformes > Accipitridae > Haliaeetus > Haliaeetus albicilla. Next base: position 10,016,659 of record NC_091509.1, on the reverse strand, counting down.
AGAGCTAAGGCAAAAAAAAAAAAAAGTTTGGGACTCCCAGGTAAACTTTAAAGAGGAAATGAGATTATGAGATTGTTACAATGACCTTTATGGTATGCCAGAGGCATTTCTTTTCCTGCCTGATTTTCTGTCTCTCTCATACTGCCTGTTCATCATCTGAGGAAGAGTAAATACAAACTAAATAAACTTCCAAAACTGTCTGATGGGAAATACATTATGAAGACAGAAAGAGAAAGTTAAATAAACTAAATCTATTTCTACCTGGTAAGCACAAAAGAGATAATTATATGAAACAAAATCTCAGCTATCACATCAATCAGAATTAAAGTTAATGGAAAATTAATTTTTAATTGCTGTTTTAGAATTGTATTTATTCTAAAAATTGAGACCTAGGTCAACCAAAAAATAAACAATTATTTCTGGCTTAGAGATAAAAGCCTGAGATTGTCACATCATTTTATGTTGCAGTTGTTAAATATAACCTATTGTTTTTTCTTTATGAAGTGATTTATAGACATGTACTCAAGCATGAGAAAAGCGCCATACATAACATATACTTTGAAAATGAGGAAAAAATTTCTATTTTTTTTTATTATTTGTGAAATAATAGCAAAGAATTCCCTTTATTTGTCAGGCAAACCAAAACTGAGTTGTTCTTCTAGCCCTGTTCCAAACCTGAATAAGATGACTGAAAAGTTATAAGCAAGAAGAAACACATTCCTTATAAAAGCAAAAAAATGGTTTGAAATTCAACCTGACATGCTTTAGGAATTCATAAAGAGACACAACTCTATCTTGTGTGCTTTCTAGCATTCCCACAGCCCAGAGATCAAAGCTGTAATGTAGTAATCCAGCAATGAAAAGATGGTGCCTGTCCCTTCTGCTATAGTCAATGGTCATTCAGAAGTCTTTCACACAGATGAAACAACACAAGCATCTGCAATATGTTGCATATTTGGTGCCTCCAAATATGGCAAGAACATAAAACAAAAGGAGGAACAACTTAAATTAACAGTGAGATAAACACTGTGAACCCCAGCAGTTCCCAGGGCATGGGGTTCCTGTTTATTGTCACACATCTGAGAGGCAAACAGCAGAGGGGGTGGCATGCTCTAATTTGAAACGGAGTCGTTTCAGGATTCTTGATTAATCGTGCTGAAAGCTTTACACAAATGTACAGTATGGCCAGTGGAATCCTTTTCTTTCCTTAGCCATCCTCTTCAAAGAAACATGGCTTGAGTAGGATCACATACACCTTTGGCAGCTGAGCTTTAACTCCCTTCCATCTGACAAAACACAAAACTAGAGCATTGCAGTCTCCGGTGGGCCTGACAACTTCCCTGCCGAGTCCAGTGTACCCAACCTGTTACTCGAATGTCAGCCCCGGACTTCCCTTTGCTAGAGCTCACAGCCAGGGCTGGGCAAGAGCAGAGTGAGAAGGCTGCAGGCTCTGAGGGCAGCTTTCTGAAGCAGGTTTGAAATGGCGGCTCTGTCACAGAGGAGAACTGCTCCCTTCACATACTGTATAATGAGTCTGGATCAAAGTGGTTTATTGATTTATTCATGACACAGAATTGACTAGCAACCAGTGAACTCTTCATTTGAGATACATATCAATAATATAACAGATAAGCCAGAGTACTAGACACTTCCAAAATGTTAATATCTGTACATCTCCACCCTCCACTTATCCCAAAAACATATAAAAATATGTCCCCCACATATACACATGGTCTTACACACACACATCAAGGGGATGTGTGGGTTACAAGCACATGTACCGTCTTTGCATCTGACTGATGCTTGTCTTCCTCTCTTACATGATCATTTGGGACAAACGTCTTCTCAGGCAGTTTTGGGTCCTCCATTCACATACGCTGTTGATATTCCCACTCCTATCTTAAAAGCTGTTGTTATCCAGGCCATTTTGCCAAAGGTGGGCCATGCAGACACTGAAGCTTCTGCTGTTGTTTCATGGTTCGGAAAGAGAAAATGGCAGTCTGAGAAAGCATGTTGAGAAAGATGTGGCAGAAGCAGCTGGGGCAGAGGCAAGTGAAAGGTATTCAACCTGTTCCAGGTGACAAAATTGTCTCCTTCTGATCCTGGTTCCTCACTACCTTTGAAATGCATGTCAGAAGGAGGCTGGGCTGTGCACCGTATTCCCATTCATCTGCTTCTCCTCCCAGGGGAAAGCTTGGAACAAGGGCAGGAAGGAAGCCTCAGTGAACAGTGTCACCCCTTTCCCCCTGTAGTCTCAGCCTGTTCTAACTGCAGCCTCTGGGAAGCACTTAGAGCAGCTCTCCTTTCACAAATGAGAAAGAGCCCAGGCTGAATCAAGGTTAGGCAACAGTTTGTTCCCATTTAAGACAATTTCCAATTTCCAAAATTCACTTCTGTGATAATGCACAAGTTTAACAGCAAGCCAGCAATGACCAGGAAAACTTGAGAGCTGCATTCAGTCACTGAGCAGATAAATAAGGGCACAAGTAACTTTACATACATGTTGCCTACTTCTTTCTCAACCCATCTTAGCTTGCCTATTTGCTTATGTCAGCCGTGTATTATGGCTTTTCTTTTTTGATTTTGATGTCACTAATGCATAGCTTAAACATCTGCCCAACCTCATGGTAATCTTTAAATGCCTGCTCAGTTCTGGAACATGAATAATTAATGATTAATATAAATAAATATACATTTTCAGAGTGTATGCTTGCACACACATGCATAAAGCCTACGTAACTGCCTTAGCTCAGTTGTTACAGGACAAATGGAGTAATACGGTACCCAAGCTTTATGTCAAGAACCCCAGATGCCAGTTATGGAGCACAGACACATCTGTGTGGAACTTCCATGATGGGATAGTTTGCTATGATCCATCAGAGGAATTTTTAAATATTAAAACATAGAGATTATGAAAATATCCTTTGATGACAGTCTGGTTTTCCATTATGAGCTCATATATTCTTAAGGGGAAATTTGGAGGAGAGCAGCTTCTCTCCCATCATTTTATCCTACTTCCCCTATGACACTGAAAGAGAATGGTGGAAACTCTATGTCCATGTTTTGCTTTCCTCTAATGCAGTGGAAACACTCCTCTTTGGCAGAAATGGCCCTTTTCAAAATGGTTTTCCTTTCTTTTGAAGGACAGATGATTTTTGCTTTGTGGAATGACACAGTTATATCACCACAATCCAGGAAAAAACCTGCATAACATTAGTAAAAGGAAGATTTATATTAACTGTATAATCAGTATGATTCCTCTATATGGAATTTCCTTCAGCATCTGTCTAGTTATACATGGATGTCGATTTGGAGATTAATGCCAAAGATCTAATTGTTATTATTAATGTAGTAGCAGTGAGAAGGGAACTCTGTTCTTTATATATAATTCACTAAACAGTGAATTTCATCAGGAAATACTACGTAATATTAGCATATCAATGAACTTTCCTAAAAAATTCCAGTCGCAAGCTACTACGTGGAATTACTGAACCAAGATCAAACCTTGAGAGAAATACAAAACAATAGAGGGGAAAAATACAGCCCACTTCTACTAAAAATAAAAAAATCTAAGCTTTATACAACAGTGATTCATTTGCATCATGATACAACTAGAGCAGCCATCCAAGATGGGGACTTTGGGTATCTCTCCTTAGATGGAGAGGACAGTAAGACATTATTTACCTCATTTGCGCTCCATCTGGTAGACCATTCACTACCTCCAGAATAGAAATTGCACGATAGTATTACTGTGGCCTAACCTAATCAATTGGCCAGTAGCTAATGTAGCTACTCAACGTTCAGATTACAGCTAACTGTTGTTCAGGGTAGTGTTGAATGTGGATATAAAATACATGTAGACACAGAGCACTAGCTGGTGCTAAATAAGAGAAGTGGAAAGAAGGGGGTTTAATCTCTTAGTCATAATCCCTTCTCCCCTGGTAAATCCAGATCTGCCCAGTCAATTTGTAACTCACAACGCATTGGGTGTCTTTACATAGACTCTATTATACATAGAGCCTGTATTTAGAGACAATATTAGAAGTAAAAAAAAGAATGCGAGGAAGAAGATAGTACTATCCTGCATAAGGATAAGAAAAAGCAAAAAGAGCTATGACATTTCAAAATACTTTTAAGAACCAAATCACATTTTCTACAGTAAATGACTCCAGAAAGTCAATGGGATTTGGGTACCTAAGTCTATGATATGCTTTTGCAAATCTTCATAGTCACTCAGAAAATATGGGGCAGAGATACAAAAGAAACTGGTATCTCTGAAAGATTCATTGCAGAACTATAGAGATACCAGTCCTCTTTAACGCAAGAAGCACAGAAGTTCCTCCCCCAGAGCGTGCATATGAAGACGGTTCATTGCTTTTTTTAAGTGCAATGCAATGCAGTGCAATGCAATGCTTCCTATTACATCAGTCTGCTGTTTCCATCATAAATCTGTTGTTTACATTTGATAAATCTGACATGCTACACTCAACTGTAGGATCTAGATGCAAGTTGTTCACTTTACGTGAAGTTCACTGATTTCTTGAGTGTGATGTAGCAACTATTTGAAATCCACTGCCACCATTACTTAGGCCAGGATATAGTGCTGGGGGTGGGGGAAATAACATATCAAACTGAAAGTAAAGGGAAAAACCCAGTAGTAACTTAATGACTTAAATTCAAGAAGCATTTTCTTGTTTGTCAGGCAACTTCTATACAAAAGAGACTGGACACTTGATTTCTTTGCAATTCTAAAATTGCATATAGCATTTTTTCAGGTATTCACAATAAGTTAGTAATAGGCAAGGATAAAATCCTTGGGCAACAAATTCAGTAGCTGAGTATTTGTGCAGAGAACCTGATGACTTACTTGTGATTTGTATTACACTAATAGGAATTTCAGTTGATTTAAGACATGACAGGGAAAGGTACGTAGGTAGGTAGATAGATTGGTCACAGTTTTTAGAGCCAGTGATTGTTAGCAATGGATGTGTGATGGGGTCAGACAGACTTTTAAAACCCAAAATCACACTACTGGACTGGGATCAACAAGTCTAGAGGGAACAACAGTAGCCTTTCTACATAAACTTGAAGGTGACAAAGGAGGCAGCAACCAATGTAGTCCATCACAGTACTTTAAGCCATAAGAACAACCCTGGAAAAGTCTGTATTTTCAGTACTAAAAGTCTGTATTTTCTTTACATAAGACTTGCTATTGGTGTTAGGATCAGGCAATGTAGGAAAATTATTTCAATGTGGACACTTACTAGAGAGCATCTATTGTATGATCTGGAAAAGCTTTGATGCTCTCATACTGCTCTTCAGTTATTCCTTGGCCACAGTTGAAGAAAGACCAATGCAGGAGAAAGATAAAGTGGAGAACTATAGCATGACATTGAACAGAAGAAAAAACATCTACACTAACATTCAGTTAGAGAAGTTACTGAGAAATTACTCTCAGGTTTTAGAATTGTATTAATCTTCTAAAATTAATCAAATACTTTTCTCAGATGTTAATTGATTTTCTCATATGAAATACATCTATTTGATTAGATATCATTACAAAAGATACTCGTTGATAGGTGGGGATGAACTTTGTGATACATGTCAGTTTTGTACAGCGAGTGACATGCTTTTAACGCACACACTTAAGACAAAGTGTTCAGTGAGTGACTTTAAGCAAAATAGTACCGCGTTCAGCTCTGGGGCCCCCAACATAAGAAAGACATGGACCTGTTGGAGTGAGTCCAGAGGAGGGCCACAAAGATGATCAGGGGGCTGGAGCACCTCTCCTATGAGGACAGGCTGAGAGAGTTGGGGTTGTTCAGCCTGGAGAAGAGAAGGTTCCGGGGAGAACTTACAGCAGCCTTCCAGTACCTAAAGGGGGCCTGCAGGAAGGATGGGGAGCAACTCTCTATCCAGGAGTGTAGTGACAGGCTGAGGGGTAATGGTTTTAAACTGAAAGAGGGTAGATTTAGATTAGCTGTAAGGAAGAAATTCTTCACTGTGAGGGTGGTGAGGCACTGGAACAGGTTGCCCGGGGAAGCTGTGGATGCCCCATCCCTGGCAGTGTTGCAGGCCAGGTTGGATGGGGCTTTGAGCAACCTGGTGTAGTGGAAGGTGTCCCTGCCCATGGCAGGGGGGTTGGAACTAGATGAGCTCTAAGGTCCCTTCCAACCCAAACTGTTCTAGGAGTCTATGATTCTATGAAAATAGAAGCAGAGTACAAAAGAATTGCAAAGGTTAAGCATGCCTCAGAGAGCGAGGTGTTATAACAACATCTTTTGCAGATCTTTTATATTTCAGGTGTCATTACGTAGCAATTTTTGTGGAATTATGTGGAATATTCTATTTTTAACCACTCACCTACCACTTGATAACACAGTATTTGAAGGACAGTTTACTTTTTTTAATTATTCTGTTTCAGCAACTGTAAGAATTCATTTTGGCACTTGGATTTTCAGTCTCAGAGGTGCCTTTGATGTCTCAGAGGTGAAAGAAATAATAAGCTGTTGGCAACATGAGACATTGTTCTCCTTTAACGCAGTATGCGCTTGTTAAATCCCTATGGCCACATGCAATATCAAAGGGCCTTACAAGGAACAGGCTGCTCATGAAGCATAGGTGAAGGACTGATGTTTTTGCACTGGCAAGCATAGCCCATCCTAAGTGGTCTGCAGCTTTGGTAAAGGGAAGAGCTGGGGAAAAAAAGTGCTGTTCATTTCCTTCCATTTTGGGGGGAAAGGGAAAATTGTTAAAGGCACTGAAAGACATTTTGAACCACTCTACCCTTTTGGTAGTATATTGCAAAAACGCACATAAGTTTCCAGCTTTATCTGGGACCCTCATGGCCATTCTTTTCCAGCTGCATCAGAGCTGCACTCAGGAAATCTAAAACACCTGGAGTGTTAAGAGGATAATAGTGGTTAAGAATTCTCACCTTTTTTAATAGTAAGAAATCTGGACATAAAGGTAATGGTTCTTTAGGGAAGAAGGGAGGAAAATAGGTCTTTCTGCAGAAATGGCCCAAGACTTCTGAATGACATGTTCCAGGAAGTCAGAAAACATCATTGCCTTCTGCTCTAAATGCACCTTTTTTTTTTTTTTTTTCCCCCTGCCTGCATTGTATCTATAAAGAACAAACAAACCCTCCTTTTTGCCCTTCTAATCTGCACACACTTCCTCCTCAGGGGAAAACAATCTGTGCTGTATACGTGCACATTGCTCAGGTACTAGCCTGTTATCAGGGCATTAATGAGGTCAAAGTAGAGCAGAACAGAGGAGTTATTCTTGCTAGTAGTTCCATTGACTAAGTCTACGTTTACATGGTATTCCACAAGCAGATCTGAACCTTTCTTAAGAGAGCACGTCGTTCAGGCTTGGGACTGCGCTACTGCCATGCAACTTCTGATCAAGTTCAGGGTCCCAGCAGAGCAAGCTGACATCTGTGTATGAAATACTGTACTGACACAATTTCAGTTGCACTCTTGGTGCATGTATGTCAGTACAAAGTGTAATCATTATGAAAAATACTTCTCTTATCTGCCTTTATTGCTATTTTGAAGGGAAAGATGGACATAAATTAAAGTACTCAGGGATATACCTGGAAGAAAAGGGAAGTCATGACAACTTCCTATTTTGCTATGTAATTATTAATGCGTATATATTCATTTTATGCTAAAGCCTAGAGACTCAAACTGAGAATGGGACCTCATCTTATAAGGGATACCAGGAGCTCATAGTAAGATCCAGTGCCCAGTCATGGTCTAGGCATCTTGTTGCATCATTTTTTATCTGTCAGAAAATTCCAGGTTCCTGGAGGTGGTGAAAAGATGTTTTAAATTATGTAATAAGAGCTTTAACACTTCCTGTGACTGTTAATGAATGAGGTCATACAAGGCCTATTTGGAAAGGAAAGATGTTTCACAAATGAACCACTGAAGCATCCCTCAACTTCTGAAAGTCAAAGGAAATTTCTGAAATGACTCCAGTGGTTGCTTTGTGATACAATATTTGCTTCTGTAACTTCTGTGAACGTTAGCTTTGCTAAAGTCATGTTGTAATAAGTGGGACTACAGTGTTAACAACCCAGAGTGCTAAAAATTCAGCTTTGACATGTGATGGTTTCTAGCAACCACAGTAGAATGAGGAAAAGAGGGGGACTGTGGTCTGACGAATCCTCCCTGCTGTTATGTACCAGATAGATAACATTTGCAATAAATGTACCCAGGAGGGGCTACAGTCCTGCTAGTCTTCCATAGTCCCCAGATACTATCTACTCCAAGAAGTTATTTTTAAACAATATTTTCTGTCTTCTGCTGTTATTGTATTTAGGATTAGGGTAGAGCAAAGTTACACTCATGAGCTGTTCTTTGCAACCACAATAGCTAGAAGCTGATTTAGTACAAAATGTAAGCTGAGGATTCAATCTCATGTGTTACCATGTAAATCTAAGCCTTAAAATTAACTGTCATGTTAAGAAAAGATGAGTCCCTGTAAAACTGTGAGAGTTGTTATTACCATAATTAGAGAAATAATAAGGTTGTTTAGTACTAGTCTAGGACTAATTAAAACTATATAATTCAAAACTTTACATAGCTTTTATGTCAACAAACTGCAAAAGGTAAACTAATCTGTGAGCGGTTTCTGGAACTTTGCAGCACAGTCTTAAAAGAAAGCTGAAAGAAAAGCCTTCTTTTGGCTTTTATTTTCTATTCCTGATAGAAGACAAATTTGGATTAATGAGAATTTATAGAGTTTGTACAGTAGAAAAAGGAATGTTCCATGTTTAAAGAGAAAACAGTACAGGCTTAATTGTCCCTCTAATATAATGGGTGTTTCAGTGCAGACATCAGTGAAAACAGCTTTTGCACCAGTATTAACAAAAAACCCTCTTGGGTACTAAAGCTACAATGCTTACACAGGAAAACTTCTTTCAGACTTCTCTGAATCTGACCAAGGTCCCTGCAGAAAGGTTGCCCCATGTGCACAGGCTTTGGCTGAAACAACCTGGAACCACTGGACTTGATAGGAAAAACTTCCACTGTTTTCAAATGGGTCATGATCAGACCTGAAGTGTGCTGCATGCCTTCTCAAAGAGTGGGCCAGGAGACCTAGGTCTATCCTCTGGCTTATTTAGGGAATGAATGCAAGTGTTAGGCTTTTAAAATATATTCTATGCAACAGAGGTTTGCAAACTGGCCCACAGCCTGTTTTAAGATGCTTATAAATGAGTTTTTTAAAGAGTAAGGTCACCACAGTAGTCTACAATTCTCAACAGACATTTGAAATTCCACTGGAAAATTTGAAGAAATATGAAACCCAGGTTTTCAATATCCACTTGAGTCATATATCATGGAATTTCAAGGACAGAAAACTAATATATTCTGTTCTCTCTGTGTAGTTAATTTCATATAGTTAATCATGCAGCAAACCACTAGGGAGACCAGCAACACATGAGTTTAAGTTGGAAGTGTGCAATAGAATTCACACTCCTTAACTTTGTCCATTAAAAAGGTGTTCAGAGTAGACCTGAACTCTAATAGGGAGCATACAAATATTTCAATAATTTCTCAATGTATTTCTTTGTAAAAGAAAAAAATGGAAGCCCCAAAAGTTATTTTTACAGTGTCACTTCTTTGAGTGCAAAACCACACTTTCTGTAGTACTGCATTGTGCTGTAATTTTGTATTATATTTTTCTACTTTTAAAAATTATGGTCCCCGAAAAATTGCCCTTTATTAGTTATTAATTGTAGCCATCAAACAGGAGATCCATATGTATTTTTTCTCTTCTCAACAGTATCATCTTTCTTTGTTATTTTTTAAACTGCTGTAGTAACAACAGCAAGTTCTTGTTGTTACAATGTATATGATACTACTCAGTTAACTGTATTTATCTTGTTTTTATTTGAAAGGGGGAAGTCTTTTAAAAATTTCTTTTACCAGTACCATGATGTCTCTGCAGCCAAAAGTAATTCAACAGGCAGAGGAAAGAGACATAAGAAAAAGTCTCTTGTTTTTAACTGTTTTTGTCTGCCTCATTCCCAGCGGCATTGGCATACAGACTGTTACAAGATTAATGGGAATTACATTGTTTCATGCTTAACCACAGCAACTTCATTTCTCACCACCCCACATTTCTGAATGAAATCTTTGCAGAAGGCTTCTTGTTCAAGATACAGGGGCAGGTGTGGGTGCCAATATGCCAGCTGTAAGAATGGAATACTAACGACAATCTGAAGTTGCATCTCTGTACGGTCCCTGTCCTGAGCTTTCTCAGTGTTGCCACCTCCATTCCTTACCAGGAATACGTCGTTTCTGTTCACGCCAACTGAACGGCAGTTTTGTACTGGGTGCAAGTGACTCAGCTGTTGGTTGTAGCCCACTGCTCTGCTGCTTTTCCCTGCTGTGTGCTGTATGGCCTGTGGCTTTCACTTCATTTTGTGCCCCCAAAATTCACAACCTTATTTGCACATAGGTTACACAAACTACAGAGGACAGGCACACGGACAGTCTTTGTGACCACGAGAATGCAGCAATGGCAGGTTTTTGAGTCCGTATGGACACACAGAGAGTCTTGATCTCTGACTCAGTTCTGGATCCTGTAGAAGTCACTCTTTGCTGGTAGATTTTGCTGTGTCATATAACATTTTTATAAATAGTTCATGGTTTAACAGTTCTGATCTCCCCTTAGGTTTCTAATTAAGAAAAAAATAAAAAAAGTAAAATTGGAAGCAAAGAATAAGAATGTATGGCCCAGATCAGGCCAAAGCCCAGTTGAGGTGAGTATCCTGTCTCAAACGGTAGCAGAGAACACAGGGAAGACTTTTAGGTTAGTTAAGACCAAGCACACACTGGTACCTAAAGAGAGTTTTTTTCGTATTCAGCTGCTGACTGATCCGTATGCTGATCCGTAGGCCAGAATCGTACTCAACAGTGTTACATATACAGATGCTAGAATGATAGAAATGTGACTGGAAATAAAGAAACAAAAGAATGTAATTTGTTTTTTAAAGTATTGCTTCTAAAAATTCTGAGAAATCACGGATTTTATTTCTTATTTTAACCTTAAAAGATCTGAACATCTACCTGACCCCAAACACTATGGCAGGGGAAAAACAAGAGAATAGTTCCACTGCAGTGTCCTGTGTCTTTGTGCCTATGTGTGGCACAAGACGCAAAGTACGTTGCAATGCGTTGTCTCAAGACTTAACAGCAATGGGACTAACAGACATTGTCACGTACTCCAGTGTTGTTTTTATTGCTATTGTTCTGCAGTTTCTTAAAAAAGCTACTTTCAGGGGATACAGCATCAACCAACCAGCTAAGAAGGTGAACACTGAGCCAGCTGGTATGGCTCCTGTGTTCAGATGCAAGGAAGAGAGTAGGAGGGTTAAGACATTAAGATCAAGCTGCTTCATCCAAGGAGCAGGTCTCTACTGCCTGAGCTGCACAGGTGCAGAATGGTGAGGAGCAGAGGGAGTGATCACTGTCCTTCAGTTCTTACTGCCTGCGAGCAATGTAACCGGACTGGGGCACAGAGGAAGCAAAACAGGAAAGGAGGTAACTGCTTACAATTTTTTTGAGCAAAGCAAAAGCAGACACATAGCTTTTCATGTCATTATGGGGTGCCTTTTGAGATTTTGAGTGTGAACCTTCCTACTGTTCCTTATTCAAGGGAGATTACTGGTTGGTCAATAACTGTCATTCAGCAAACAATTTAGGTGTCAAAGTGAGGAGAAAGCCTTGCATGAGGGAACTTCCACTAAGTACTTTCCCAAAAGAATGATGAAACTGTTTGCATGGAGTGAACAAATTTGTTTCTGCTTACCATCATGCTATGGAGTATGAGGATGTGGGAGTTGCTCATATTGGGAATTGTGCTCTCTTGCTCCTCCCTTAGCTCTGACATCACCCTGAGTAAATGCACCACAACAGGTCTGACACAGATGAAGTCATTGACCAATGTCAGTAAATTCCTGGACTTGAAGAGGAATGAGATCTCTCTTAAATTTTTCTGAGGAGACATAGAAAAAAAAAAGAAAAGGAAATGCTTCACATTTAAAATGTTCATGGATTTGTACTAAGGGTTGGTTTTTGCCAAAAATGTAACCCAGTTCCTTTTTTTTTGGTGCCTTCAGAGTTGCAAGCAGAATATCAATACTCAATTCAAGTTAAAATTGACTGATGTTGCACATATGAGAGCCCATTTGATCCTGTGCCAGAAGAAGAGTCTTTACTGGGTTCGCCTCTCATTATAGGCAGAAAGTATGAAGGTAATGAAACCAGGACCTTCTAGATTATGGGGAGAAGAGGATGCTATCCTGTTAAGTAAATAAATAACCCCTGCAGCTGTCACACAGTGATTGTTGACTGTCCTGTATCACTTCCTAACTCTGCTCTTCCCTGAAGCTTAACTGTGTTTTTTGCAGCGGTAGTCCTCACTCTATCTAGCTGGAGAATGAATGAACAGGATGGAAACTAAACTCAGTCTCCAACCCCACAGTGCAGAGCTGCAGAGCATAAAGATTCATTGGCCCCCAAATTCCACTTGACTTTATAAGCTATTTGAGCCAAAATTGTGTCACTGCATTTTTAACTTTCCATTTTCACTTGGCTTTTTCTGTTGCTTCTTTCTATAGGCAAAATCCCCTAGGACACTCAGAGTACTCAAAACAAAAATTCAATTCCACTGTGCACAGCAAAATGAAGTTACACAATAGGTATTGACGTAATGAACACATCATGGAGTTTCTTCCTATCTCCACCAAACCTTTCCCTGGCACTAGAAAGTCAATCAAATGTGGGTTCCAGCCACAAATGACATTACTTCCTTTCCGTGGTAATAGCTACTGCAAGGAACACCATATGAAAACAGTGCACCTAATATTCACTGTTTATTTCTGTGACTTCGGTTGACTGAGCAAAGACTTTGCTTGTATTTGTGACTTTCCACAATGTAAATTCCTCTAATATTGTGAGGCAAAGCTGTACTATCTTCCAGTTAGTTATGGAATTTCTAAGGCAAGTGAGAAACAACAGGAGAAAGCCCTGCATTGCAGAATCTCTTCCATAAGCACACGCCTGACTACCTCAGAAGTTAAACATTAATATTCCTATGCAATGCTTATTTGTATATGTAATAATAATATCAGTTTTAGATGTTCTGTTTCAATTCACTCCACCTATAATTAACATCTGATAGTAAGAATCACTTCAGAGAGCTTTAGTCTGACAATCGTAACAATAAATCCCTTTGTCAAAGGAACTGTTGTTTGCCCAAAGCAAACAAGATGTCAATCATATTTAGAGAGTTCAGCAGAAAAGCACTTTTATCACAATGCAGCTCAGTAGAGGTAGCTTAATGCAGTAGATATATTGGATGGAATAAGAATTTTGCAGTAGAAAAATATATATCAAACAGTATCCTTCACACGTTAACTGCTACCTCCTGCTTTTTTTTTTTTTTCCCCAACCAGCTGAATTTAATGAACATACTACTTAATTACTGTGAGCATCATTAAGGAAGGACACTTCCATCTGGATCTGCAGGGAGCTTCATGCTGGCTGAAAGGGCCAGTCACATTGCAGGTTGTGGTCAGCATCACGAGCCTGGCACTGCTCCATGAACCAGCTGGCAGAAACACCACAGACACAGGGTTGATATGAAGACAACCATATTCCTGGAGTCACCACACAGCTTTCCACAGAAGTCAACTCTGCAACAAATTGTGTCATTTTAAGAAAACAGGAACCTTCCAATCTGCAGTAGAGTTATAAATAATCCATGGCAAATTTTATTCACAGCTGCTAGATGGGAGGTGACTGGGCACAGCCATGAATTTGAGAACAGAGACATCAGAGCTAAAATCCCTAGCAGTCATGAATTTCCCTTGTGACAATACTATAATTACCATTTCATTATAGGGGACTACATTTGCATTGCCCTTTCCTTGCAGTTAATTGTTCATGAAAAGGAAGAAATAGAAATGAGGAGAAAAGAACCCCGGAAACATACTATCTTATGCACAAATGTCTCTTGAATGCCTGTGACTGAGCAGTTGAGATAGAACTTCATTCACTTGCACTGCAGCTTTATTTATGTATAACAAATCTACGGAAAAGGAAAGACAGGGAGAGAAACACAGATTCTACTAAATAGTGTTGATTTTTGTCAAGACAGTGAAGGTTACATTATCTGTCCTGGTTTCAGCTGGGATAGAGTTAATTGTCTTCCCAGTAGCTGGTACAGTGCTATGTTTTGAGTTCAGTATGAGAAGAATGTTGATAACACACTGATGTTTTCAGTTGTTGCTAAGTAGCATTTAGACTAAGTCAAGGATTTTTCAGCTTCTCATGCCCAGCCAACAAGAAAGCTGGAGGGGCACAAGAAGTTGGGAGGGAACACAGCCAGGACAGCTGACCCCAACTGGCCAACAGGGTGTTCCAGATCATGTGACATCATGCCCAGTATATAAACTGGGGGGGTGGGGGGCAGGGGGATCGCCGCTCTGGGACTAACTGGGTGTTGATCAGCAGGTGGTGAGCACTTGCACTGTGCATCATTTGTATATTCCAATCCTTTTATTATTACTGTTGTCATTTCATTAGTGTTATCATTATCATTATTAGTCTCTTCTGTTCTATTAAACCATTCTTATCTCAACCTGCGAGTTTTACTTCTTTTCCCGATTTTCTCCCCCATCCCACTGGGTGTGGGGGGAGTGAGTGAGTGGCTGCGTGGTGCTTAGTTGCCGGCTGGGGTTAAACCACGACATTATCTCACGCTGCACTGCTGTTGTACATCATGTCTGCATTCATAGGTGAGCCAGACACATCTTTGTTGAGAAAGGTCCCATTTGACATATTCAGTGGTGCTCAGATTTTTGCTACGACTTGAATGAGAATTCCTAGCAAGCAAGGCAGAAATGCGCTAGTGAAGACATAGGTACACTTCCATTAACAGCACATAAAAAACCATATGATGTGGACAAGGCATCAGTAGATAACATTGTGTGTAGTTGTATATAGGTTATGTCTGTTATCAGTATTCATTGTTCAAATACTTAGCCATGAGGGTTTGTCCTAGAGGTTCTTTACCTCCATTTCTCATTTTATATGTATAAAAAAGCATTACTACTGTTGAAATCCAGCAGAATGCAAATAAGTTTAATATTCCTCACAAACAACTTCAGCAGATCTGCATTTAGGAAGGAAAATTTAAAGCCACTCCTCTTAAAAGAACCAAGCTTTTCAGTTGGAAGGGGAATCCTGGTCAAAGTTAAAGCAAAAAAAATCCCCTTTGCTTAAACTTAGGAAATTGTGATTAAAGATCCTCTCTACAGGAGAAGGCACTGTGTCCATCATTCAGTGTGAAGTTAGAACATCTGGCATCTCCCCTTCCCAGTCACTGTCTTTTTTTTTGGAGGCTGAGACCTGCCCCACAACCATGTGGGAGGGTTCCTGCATCTGAGATATAACAGGAACCCCAGGATGGCACAAGGCGCTGCCAGTAACATCTGGTAGCCTTTGACCTTTATTACCAGCTTCAGACCAGAGACTACCTCCTACCCAGTCCTGGCACAAAAGTTCAAGTTCCTGTTGACCTCAATCACGACAAAAGCCATCCCAGTTGGTGCTACTGCCTCTCTTTGATGTAGCTACTTGGTTGTTATGAATCAAAGACTCTTCCTCTCATGTTGGCTCAGCTGGCAGAAACTGCCACTTGCAGAAAAGGAAATAAAAGACCAGAATCTTACATGAGATGAACAGGCACAGTGGTATGGCAGAGCTGTGCCAGCATGACTCCCACAGGCTGAGAATCTGACCTGAAATCCCTTTAGGATTTCACTGGTATTACACACTGGCTGGAGCACATTGACAGGGCAGAAGAATAGGTAACATCCCATTAAATAGTTTAAACCTTCTAGTGATGCTCAGGCTGTTGTGTTTTGCAAGTTTCTAGCAACCATCAATATCAGCAGGGTGGATGTACTAGTATCTGCGAGAAAGCTGTTCTTTATAAATGTTTGTGCTATGCAAAAAGGAAAAAGGTGCTAAAATTTGTTCAAATCAGTTCAGGTTTGGGCAGCTTGTGGGAGCTGAAATAGCCATACAGAGATAAGAAGGCCTTTAGATTTCTTTGGAATCAGTTTAAAGTCTTACTATAATTATTAGGAAAACATTAGGCACTCAGCAGATTGTCTTGATAGATTGGGGGGGGGGGGGGCGGAGGATGAGGGTAAGAGAGAAAGAAACAAAGGAAGAAAATCATAGAAAGAAAGAAAGAAAGAAAAGTAGAGGCATTTAGGCACTTAAAGTAAAATGTCAAAATCTAGTTTTAGGGAATCTTAGTGTTAGGGACTTTTAAGAAACCATACTAATAAAAAGCACTCTAAGTCCATTTTGCCTGTGGTTCCAGCCTTTCTTGATTAGTTTAGATTAAAAATTCTTCCCAGATTTTTTAATCCCTTTTCTCCATACTGATGACTTTTTGAGGTAATAGAACATTTGGTAAAAAAGAAAATTCTATTTTCCTTCACAGTTTCACTGAAAAGAAACCACTTCGAGTTTCAGCAACATTTTCTCTGTTTGAGATTGAAACCTTTTGTTCACTAAAATTGTTTGGAGTGCTCCTTTTTTTTTTTTTGTCAAACCTGTTAAAGATATAAGTATTGTATGTGAAACCATAGAGGGAAGGAGGAAGGCCAGGAGCAGGACATTTCTCAGGCAACTCCAAGATTTTCTTCTATGGCTTGGAAGTGTGAAAGGTGGCAGTCATAAATGCATGTTTCTGCACAAAGGCTGGAGGGTGGGAGTGGAGTGTGGGCAAGTGATGGCCCCATCCCCCTGGCCACGACAAGGGACTGCATGGGGTCTGTGTGGTGCACAGCAGCATGGATTTGTTTGCATGAGACCCCCTCATCGGCACTGCTCTCCCAGGTACCGCCTTGCATCACATCCCACCAGTGGGAGCCAGTCCTCCCTGCTTCTGATCTCTCAGTGCAGAACACGCAAGAGTCACCAGCACAGTTGCAACCACACAAAGGCAGAGGCTTGTCTTCACATCTGCATCACTACAGATCTATAAGGGCTTTGGGATTTCTCGGCAGGAAACATCAAGACAGCAGTTCTGGGAGCAGCCACTGCTGCTTTCTCACCAGACCTATTGGTTTAGTCAGAACAAGCACAGCTTTTACCTTTTTTCCTGATCTTTTTGCATAGGCTAACAATGACTTTGGCTGACATTTTTAATGAATGCCCAAAAGCAGTCCTCAGACTTTCCTTTTTTTCCAAGTTTTTCTTCACTAACTGGCCATTTTCACAGTGCAGAGTACTCCCTGCTCTTAAGTGAAAAAAGGGTCTATATGAAAACAGCCAGACAGTAATGACAGAGTGAAATGCCAGTTCCTCAGATTCATTTTATCTTTCTTGGAAACACTTGTCTTGCAAAAAGTTGGCCATTTTCACTGTGAGTGATTTGTCTGCCTCAGAAAGTAAAGGAAATATTTTCTTTATGAAGACTTGTATCAAACCCAACAAAGCTGAAGCATGTCAAAGGAAATAAACCAAACAAACCACCCAAAAAACCAACAGAGAGAATAAGTCTAAGGAGGCGCTCGTTGCAGAAGCAGATAGCAACACTGGCTGGATGTAGGTGTCTTGTGTGCAATCATCGCAGGGTGCAAGACAACCCCACTCCTCCGGTGGCATCCTTCATGTGCTCCAGCTAATATGCAGGGGCCACAGCCTCCCCATTCGCAGCATGAGAAAAAAGTCCCTATTTTGAAACAACATTCAGTACATTGCATCTCTGTCCACCGAGACTACTGTGAGTATTCACTGCAAATTCCTCCAGGAGCATGGTATAGGTTTGTGCTGCTCACATCCACTTTCTCACTCACCACAAGGTTAAAGAACTTCAAATTAAAACCTGCCATTCAGGAGTACCTGTGTGTTATTTGAAGTCACTGCAATGTACTGAACGTTATTGCAAAATAGTGACTTTTTCTCACGCATTCACAATTTCTCCCCCTTAACAGTTCTAATTTTCAGTTTTGAAATACTAAGACAGTTTTGTTATGTTAAAAACTTTGCTGCTTCCTTCTGAGAGCAGCCAGACGTGGAGTACACAGTCACTAATTTGCATCGCCTCCTCTGCTTTAGCAAAGCTTCCAGTTGCTGACTGGTTATCTAGGGATGTGATAACCAGCTCCAGTCAAAACAACTCTGTGGTTTCATTTACATATTAGGGGAAATAAAACAATATGATGAGTCAGAAGTGGAGCTCTCTTTATTATGTAATAAAATAGTAAGCCTTTCAAAGAAGACGTAAGTCTGTATTCACTGTAGTACTTCCCCCAGAACTGTCTGTAAGACCTAACTTGACCTCAAAACCCAGGAGCCTGAAATTGGTTCCTTATTGTCACAGGAAAGTGAGCTGTCATAGCAGTCATATGAGCATCAAGAGCGGCACAGTCGTTACACTTATCAGCAAAGTGGTGGGTTCACACATACACACACAGACACATGCGCGTGTATGCACACAAATTTTCCACTCCCCTCCAATATCTCTTGTAAAGTTCATGCGATACAAACTCTGAAACTAAAGCAAGAGTTCAAAGAAACTTGGAAATTCTCACCCTGAACTGTTCCTCCTCTGATATACCTGCCACGTCTCTCTCACAGACAGACAGAAATTTTGTTGTATGGGAAAAAGTATGAGAAATTTGCCAGATTTTCTTACTTGAGTCAACGGTGTTTCTACTTCCAAATCATCTCCAGAGCCAGAAATAACAGGACTGTAGATCATATCCCAAGAACATGAAAACTGAGCCATGGATACTGCTGTCACTGTGGGGCAGCTGAGGGAGTGAAGGGTATCTCCATGTAGCTACCAGCTGGAAGATGGAGAGAAAGAAAGAAATTTCAAGACCCTTTTGTTCAAGTGAATAAAGGGAAGAAAACACATTTGCTGGGGGCAGGAGGGTAATTTGATCCAGTGAAATATAAAGACCAGAAAATCTGTGATTTCAGTGATTAGTATCTTCAAAAGTCATCTGGCAGGGGAAGCGTGCCTGCCTGCAAGGTGGTGGAGAGGGGTTTTACTTGTTTCTGTAAGCACAGCTCTGCGAACTTTATTTCTCTGTATTATCAGGGAAAGAACCTGTAAAGCTCTGGTGCCAACACATGTGTTGGAACTCAACAGTGCTACCATGTTGTCATTGTCTCCTGCCGTGGAATAGGGTTGTGTGATGTCCGATTTGTATATCTTTAGTGGGTCTGAAGGTCAAACTGAAAATTCAGTGGAAAAACCAAACATTGCATGAGAAAAAACCCTTACGTATTATTTAAAAACAACACTGAAACCCAAGTACCTCCTGACAGTGTAAATAGATTTAAAGAGATAGCATCCTTAAAGCACAGAACATGCATTAATTCTCTTTAACTATAGCAATATTTTGCAAATATCTTCTCCTGCTGACCAGTTGATCAGTTGCTCTTGAGTTTTAATTACTGTATTCTACATAGAAAAAATCTCTCACACTGTGAAAAATCAGCATCATCATTAAAAATAATGATAAAGAAGCTGATTGTCATCATTTTCCGAGGAGAACTTTCAAATATCAATTTCCAATGGGTTTTTTTGACATAAAATCCTACCACATTGTATTGGACATCAACCAATCAATTCCTGTGTCCCATGTTTTTCATGTCAATACACAGTCCTGTAACTATGAATGGTGACTTTGCACTGACTTTTTTTGGAGTCAGGATTTGGCTGATGGTTTCTAGGTGCTTAAGAACTGAAGTTATGTACCTGCTCTATTTAAATAACAGAATATTTAACTTGGAATGAAAAAAACTTGTGTTCATTTCACTGGGTCAGGATTTCACTCCTGGTATTTACAGGTGTGACTTGTGAAATGGCAGTAGGAATTAAAGAATTTCTCATTGCCCAGTGGAGATTAAATACAAACAGGAAGGATTTTAATTTCATACTCCAGATGCTGCCAAATAAGAAGAAAAGCTAAATGGACACATCTCAAAAATACTAATCAGTGCTTAGCTGTTGGCAAAATAAAACAATGGAATAAAATATGAAGATTATTTTTTCAGTAGCATTTCTGATTTGACAGAAGAGTACAGATGCTCTGATACAAGTTTCTTATGCAGCATTTACACCAGCTGTAGAGGTGTTTGATTTTCATCTTCTCCCATATCCACACCACCACCCTTCTAATGAAGTTATTCTTTTGGGCTTTTACACATATTTTAGTAATTGACTTGCGATTTCAGTAATTTTTTTGTGGCTCTTCTGTCAGTACTTTTCTGTACTTACAAAAACCAAAACCAAACTGGAAATACGGAAGTCCCACTGTGTCCTGTCATGTTGCCACTGTATAGGTCATCAGGAGCCTTTGGACACCCACGAATGAGGCGAAGACAGACATGGTGAGAGCTAGGGAGGGCCATCATCTGTGCAAGCAGGATAAGAAGCAACACATAATTTGAGTAATAGGTTTTGTCCCTGTTTGCAGCCAGTGGAGTCACATTGACTCCAGAAGGCCCAAGAACCTGCTCTAACAACTGTGGACCATGGTTGGCAACATTCCCTCTCGGCCTCCTGCCCCACACTCTCCACCCTGTCCCCATTCAGTCCCTTCCGCAGTGTCCCAGCTGCCTTCGTTATCTGCTAGTTCCTATAACTCACTCTCCTCCACATCCTTCTCATCACAGGCAAGCTGAGTTTCATTCTCCAGACTTGCTGCTGAATTTCTGAAATTCCCAGCCACACCGAGTCTCTTATCCCTTTTCATTCCCTTCATGCTCACTTCCCTTAAGTGCATTTCAGCAGAACCTCTTCTGCTTTGAAGGTAATAAAAATAGAGTTGCATGAAATGCTTGACTTGAGTCATGTATGTTGACTAGAGTGTATACATTCCAGTTTGCATTTTATACCCAACTTTAACCTTTCCTTGTGTTTAATTCTAGGCTTTGGTTTATCAAGGAGTCATCTGCAGTGTTTAAACCAGATCCTGAATTCTCAAAGCTCAGTGATTTTCAAAAAAGCCCAACAGAAACTGCAGTTTATTTGAACTTGTGAACATTTTCACTAAACCCAGACCTCATTAACATTTTTAGGACTGCTGCTGGCATCATACTGGAATCAGAAACTTCAGATGTATTTGTGACATTCAAATTGGGCAACTAATGTATTTTCCAATGTGACTACAAGTCTCACTTCTGGTGTGCCAGCGAAGTCCATATGACCAATGCAAGTATGCAATGACATAAGATGATATTAAAACCAAATCTTGCCAATGGCTTTTACAAAAAGATCTGATTATGGGAAATGAAGAATTGTTCAAGCTGAAAGCTTGGCCAGCTTCAGAACAAGAGAACTAATGCAAATTGAACTGCTATAACAAAAATCAGGAACCTGTCCTGAAGAAGTGAATTCACTTTGGACAACCCTGCAAAGGGCACACAGTAGTCTATACTAAGAGTTATACTGGTCTCTGCATCACACTGCTGCTTCTCCTACTACTCAGTGACATAATGCTACCTGTTAGCGCATTGAGTTTGCGTGGCAAGGTTTTGGTAGCAGGGGGGCTACAGAGGTGGCTTCTGTGAGAAGCTGCTAGAAGCTTCCCCCATGTCTGACAGAGCCAATGCCAGCCAGCTCCAAGTTGGACCCGCTGCTGGCCAAGGCCGAGCCCATCAGCGACAGTGGTAGTGCCTCTGGGATAACATGTTTAAGAAGGGAAAAAAACCTGCGCAACAGCAGCCGGAGAGAGGAGCGAGAATACATGAAACAACCCTGCAGACCCCCAGGTCAGTGCAGAAGGAGGGGGAGGAGATGCTCCAGGCCCCAGAGCAGAGATTCCCCTGCAGCCCGTGGGGAAGACCATGGTGAGGCAGGCTGTGCCCCTGCAGCCCACAGAGGTCCACGGGGGAGCAGATCTCCACCTGCAGCCCAGGGAGGACCCCGCACTGCAGCAGGTGGATGCCCGAAGGAGGCTGTGACCCCGTGGGAAGCCCACGCTGGAGCAGGCTCCTGGTAGGACTTGTGACCCCACAGGGGACCCACGCTGGAGCAGTGTGCTCCTGAAGGACTGCAGCCCGTGGAAGGGACCTACACTGGAGCAGTTCATGAAGAACTGCAGCCTGTAGGAAGGACCCACGTTGGAGAAGTTCATGGAGAACTGTCTCCCTTGGGAGGGACCCCACGCTGGAGCAGAGGAAGAGTGTGAGGAGTCCTGCCCTGAGGAGGAAGGAGTGGCAGAGACAACATGTGATGAATTGACTGTAACCCCCATTCCCCATCCCACTGTGCTGCTGGGGGGGTGAAGCTAGAGAAAATGGGGAGTGAAGTTGAGCCCAGGAAAAATGGAGGGGTGGGGGAAAGGTGTTTTAAGATTTAGTTTTATTTCTCCTTACCCTACTCTGGTTTGATTGGTAATAAATTACATTAATTTTCCCCAAGTCAAGTCTGTTTTGCCCGTGACAGTAATTGGTGAGTGATCTCTCCCTATCCTTATCTCAACCCACGAGCCTTTCTTTATATTTTCTCTCCCCTGTCCAGCTGAGGAGGGGGGAGTGATAGAGCAGCTTGGTGGGCACCTGGCATCCAGCCAGGGTCAACCCACCACAGTTAGGCAACTTAAATGTGAAGGTGAATGCTATTTTCCTGAAAACAACCACCACATTGTAATGAAAAAATTAGATTTTATCTCACTATTGCATATGTGTTTCTTGGAAGAAAAGGCAAAAGTGATGAGAGGAATGAAGAGGAGAAGGGAAAGGAGAGAAGGAAAAGAGAAGGAAAAGGTAAGGAAAAGGATGATCTGGCACAAGAACCACAAGGCAGGTATTTTAAGTAGAAAAAAATACAAGATAAGTAATTTTGAGCTGTATTAGGTACTGTGAAAGCAAATGACAGTATGAAGGTAATTTTTTGAAATGAAATATAGTGCTGTAGTCCAAACTCTTTAAAAATGGAGTATGACATTCAGGTATGCCCAAAGCAACTGGACTGTCAAAGTTCAATCCACCAAGAACTACTTCATGGCAGAATGCAACTCCCTTTTCAACTTTGTATTTTGCAACTTTTGCAACTGCCTTCATTATTTTAATATTACTATTATTTAAGCATTTGTACTTTCCCTCCAATAATTTCACATTGATAGTCTTCACTGTTCCTGTGGAACTCACAAGGTCTCTGCAGATTATCATAGCGTTTGATATTGAGAAATTAATATACTGAAAGATTAAGTTACCTGACTAAAGTAACACAAACATACACGATTTCCTTCTGCCACGTGCTTTAATTACAAGGTCAGTCCTCTTCTCTGTTTAAGCAAATTACTTAAAAATGGGAAAGAAATTGTATAAAGAATTTCCAACATAGAGGATGACAATGAGTCTTTTACCTATGAATCACCTCCAACCTTAATCTACATTGATGGAAAGCCACTGATCTCAAATGGGTAGCTTCATAGAAAGTTTGAATAGTTTCAGTCCACTTTCTAATAGATAAATTGCTGTTAAAGACTCATATCAAGGGTGATCTCACTTGCAAGACTAATGCTCACAATTCATCTCAGAATTAACAAATTCCAAAAAGATTCCTAAAAAAATGTACAGTCAATTCTTTTCTTCGGTCTACTTCCCTTTTGTTATTTCTCCCTATACCCAGTTCATGTTTTTGGCTGAATCAGACAGCTCTGGTCAGCGGTTGCCATTCCCGAGGCACACGTCCCCAGGGCAGTGCTGCACTACCACGCTGGGGCTCCTCCACAGCCCAGGCAATTGCCCAGAGTCAAAGGGCTTCCAGGACCCAGAGCCAAAACATGAGAAAGACTTTGCTTTTCTCCAGGTGTACTTACAAGTCCTGGCTGCTGGAAATATTGCACCTCCTTGCCTAGCAGACAGCTCCTTTACTTTCAGCAGAGGCCAATGAGCTCTACGGCCCAGCACCAAGAGCACGTTGTTGGGAACCAGTGGCTAACATGGAAAGAAGCAGGACTGCTCTATTTTGCAGCAGTGTGCTGCTAGGTGAGCTGAAGCAATCTCACAAATTTACCCTAAGGTTGCAGGAGGAGGCAATGAGGGTCTCCAGCAGAGCCTGGATTGGAAACAGCTTTCAGCCATCCAAACTCCTCACAGCCATTCTGCTACGAGGTGACTCCCTCTCCATGGTGGAGAAGACCCTCCACTCCATGTCTTAGGGCCCTTCTGGTCCTCCTCAGACTATTACTGTGTCTCAGCAAACAGAATTTGCAGGGTTGAGGCCGATGCTAAAATAACTATGGATGCGAGCTGCCCTCCTCACAGGCATGGGGGCACACAGCGATATGAAATTCCATAGCTTCTTCAGTGTCTGTGACCATTTATTCTGTGTTCGTTGTCTGTCTTCATAAGCATTCAAACTTCTTGCTTCCATAAGAACAAAATAATAAAGTAATTAAAGAATGGAGTATCTAAGGAGGCAATGTAATCCTTATACACTCGACTTCCTATCTCATGGGTGGGTGGAAAATCTCCCCGGTAGCTTCACTCCCATGACATCAAGAGACCTCTTACAAGGCTAATAGGGGTATGAAATGGGGAAACTCACTGGGGCAATTTTCTTTTCTTCCTCTTTCATTTTCCACATGTGTGAATATAATGCCCTTAATTGGTAGATTCAAGTTTAAAAAGATGTAGCTGACACTGAAAAGAAAGACCGTGCCTTTCAGTAATGGTCAAAGAGTTCATATGTCCATATTTTTTGCCCTGAGGAAGAATGATAAAAATCACAAAGAAATTTATCCCCTTTGAGATAGCTCTTTATGAGATATCTTTCCTTTAAAAAGAAATGCCTATTAAAAAAAAGAAATTGGAAGAGACACCTGGATCAGCAACATCAATTCCCCATCATCACAACTACACAAGAGAAGTTCACTCCAAATCATCCCCTGAACAGCCCCTTCCCAAGCCATGAAATGCCCCTCTAAATACCTTTAAAATTGAAGGTTACAAAACCAGTGTCTCACAGTAACACAGCAGGAAACACCAAGGACATTATATTGAGTATAATAAGCATAATGAGTCCCTCCAACTCCAGGGAATTTGAGACAAAACACCTGAAAAAAGGACCAGTTCTCTTGCTGCCAGAAAAAGGCAGAAGAAGTTCCCAGAGTCCTCTACTGAATCTCACTGAAAAGTTCTCTCTGATCCTTATCCCATTAATCAGCCTAACACCAAATATGTGAGCAAAATATATTCTTAAATTAGTTTCTCTAAGTTGTGCTTTATAGGGAACAAATCAAAAAGTTAGGCAAAATCAGCCTCTCCTCACTCTTCCAGAGACTTTCCTCGTTTACTGGTACGGTACATAGGCAGAACAAATACTGTGTTCTCTCCCCAAAACAGAGGCCTTGGAGGGTGGTTGAAAGCAGGACAGGCATTTTGAGGTCAGAAGTAAACTGGCTGGGGCACTCTGCATGCTGGTTGCTGTGTGTGGCTGCCCTCGCCAAGGCTATGAGCAGTTGAGCGAGTTAGCTGGAAGACTGCTCCTACAGCAGGACAGACATGCCTCCATGCAGATCAGGTCCTGGAAAAAAAAATTGCAGCCTCAGACCTTTGAGTTACAACTCAGTGGTGGTAGTCCTGACATTAAACTGCGTCCCGTGAATACGAAGTCTTTCCATAATCTTTGATTTTGTTATTTTTCATCTACGAGGGTTTGTTCAGAAACTGCTCAAGTACTGCATAGCGGGGGCAGGGGGGTCTCCCTACATCTCTGCTACCAGTTCACAGACAATTTATCCCTTTGGTTAAAAAAAAATCTGGAAAGAAAAATCCACCCTTGTTTGCTTTCCAAACCACTGTTGCACTGTGTTAGAAGTTGTTTGATTTTTTTAATCACCCAAGCAACAATAGTAGTGTATCACAAACAAACATACCACAAGCATTTTACAAACTCTACAGTCTTCTTACCATGAATCTCAACCTTTATCTCTCATCTTGGCAAACACATACCCACAAGTTTCCCTAGAGGTTTCACTGCTGCTAGAAAAGATCCTGTTTTGTGGATCCCCTTGTTAGAACACTGTCAGAACATCACTGACATAGTATTCCCAAATCAGATTCTCAGTTCTCCAATATTTTCTCTGTAGTCTTTGAGAGTTAGACAGTTTTGACAACAGCATTGTGTTTTGAGAAAAAAAACACAACACACACACATGCAAACCCATATTTAGAATTGAGGAATGGTATCATCTTCTTGAGGTGAAAAAAAAAATCCATATTTTCTTTTAAGTATTACGGGAAAGGTACCCTTTTCATTGAAAAAAGCTTCTTCATTTTTCCGTAGACTTGTTTCAAATACAGATAGTTAAATAAGATCTCAGATTCTTAGCCCTCAGAAGTCAGATTTTGTGCCATAAAATTTCCCACCTTAGAGGTGATTCTCCAATGCACAGTGTGTCCTGAACCACAGTCTTCAGACATTAGCACTATGCATCCTCCCTGCCCCTAGCATCCTTCAATTAGTAGGTGTAATGACCCAAAACAGCTTTAAAATATCAAAATTGTTTATGTAACAGGGTGTTTTGTTAAAGCCTAATTTACTTCACATTATTGGCATGACTATCTTGCCATGAAGTGGATAAGGAAGGCAAGAGAGCATTTCCCGTGTGTAAACCTGCTCCCTTAAATCTTCTCTTGCTTCTTACCATGTTTAAATCCAGCCAGGCTTACCCATTTGCACATACCCAGTTTGCAAGTACAGCCTAAAAATCAACCTGATGCACTTTCCAAGGGCTGAACAAAACCATGAAAGAAACAAGCCCTCCTATTGCCTCTGTTTCTTAAGGATTTCTTAAAAGGTTGAGGGATATTCTCATCTCTAGGCAATACCTAGCTTTCCTGTATTTTTCACGGTAGCTCTAACAATTTAGTCCAAGATTGTCTTAAACAGAAATCAGAGTATCATGTTCAACATTATTATAAGTGATTCCAAATCTGCCCAACCACCAACTGAGCTATAAGGTTTGAAATTTTTTCTTACTAAAAGGTTGTTGAGGACTCAACTCAAAAAGGATTTGTACCAGGGTTATATTTCATTAAACACTCAGATACAGCAGCTGGCACAGGAGAATCTCTCTGCAGCTTGTACAAGCACTGAATTTTGATCAAGGTGTCAGGCAGACATGGATGCTTGAATCTAACTTTCTGATTCTCTTCAGACACTGTTGCTGTTCCTGAAGCTACTAAGCAGCAAGAAAATAATCCACATTCTGTCGAGTAAATGCCTTTGTGCCCAAAAAGAAAGAAAAAAAACCCTACTCGTACAGTACCTACCTTTCTGCAATTAAGGCTCTGGCTCTCCTATGTGAGAAATAATACCTTGTTCCACCATTCCATGGCTACATTTTAATGAGTTTTAGATTTCATATCAATACATGCGAGTCAGCCCAAACTTTCCATTCCTGATGCATGTTCCAGTTTATCTTTCTTGGCCAGCTTAACATCTACCAAGAATTTCTATGTTGTATTTAGCAAAGCAGAAGACCTGCAAAACCAACATCATGTTTTGTGATTAAAACATTAACTGGCATTGTTTTCACAAAGCATCACAAATCACTCTTTTTTTAACCACTCCCCATTCTTTCCAAGTTGTAATTATAGACATCTGGGAGACATCATTAGCTTTGCTCCATGTTTGGCTAATCAAGGTAGTCAAAAGGCCACAGGTCCACAAAGCACCATTCAAGTGTTTCTGAAATCTCATCTGAAAGACATTTTGCAGCATTCAATCAAGTGCTGAGAACCAAAAGTGTGAATTTGGTTCTTAATGACACAGTAACAGCTCAGGAAACAGACTAGAACATCCACGATTCTCCTTAGGATCCCAAAGGATTCCCCTCCCCTTATCTTTGACTAAATTTTGCAGTTTCTAGTTATTGAAATTTTGCCTTTGAAATCCATGGGAGTTTGTAATTAAGGATTACAGAATTTGGGACCTTGGTGCACTTTCAAGGAAACAGAAACTGTTTGTTCAGAGACTTCCTAACTCTAATTATTTCTAGGCTCAAGTAGTAATTTTTTTACTTATGAATTTTTAATTTGGTAGAGTGACAGACTTAGTTATATATGAATATACACACTAGAGGTTGCAAAAGAAGGTATGTTGCCAAGAAACAAACATCTATTTCTTCAATTAGCTTAGAGAATTAAAGGGAAGTATAATAGCTTCATGTTATAAAAATGTGGTGTGTTGAGGAATAATACTCTGAAAACAAGGAAATTGCCTGTGAACCAAATTCAGGTGGACCTTACTGAGGCTTATACAACATTTGTTAAATTCACTTTAAATATTAGTCTCCCACTTCCCTTATCTCCTAATCTGTGAGCCACTTGCAAAAGCAAAGCAGCAACATACTGAAAGCAAGCTAATTATCTCTGTATGTCAAATGTGACTTTAGCTTCAAAATTGAAAGAACCATGAGAAAGCACTTCCTACAAGGATTTCTATCCCAAGAAACTACAGATTTTTAGATCAATTCAAAGATAATTCACCTTATTTAATTGCTGTACTTTTGGAGGTTCCCACTGCAGAAGCATTCACAGAGTACAAAGAGAACCAAGCAGAAAGCTCTGGCTAGAAAGAAGTAGCTTTGAGTATGAATCTAAGGAATTCCTCATATTCTTGTCTTCCCAGAGACCATCAGAGCAACAACACACGTGGATCTGTGCACACCTGAGAGTCAAGCCCTACTACCAAAACATCCCTCACCCTACAAAGCTGGGCTCCACAGCAATTTATACCTTCCAACAAAAAGGGTGTGTTTGGGAAGGTGTTTCAACTAGGAATTAGCTGTGAGCACCTCTGAAACTTGGAAGGAGGCTAGCAAAGCAGAGTCTTCATACAAGACAATGCAAGGCAATACAGGACACAATGAGATTAAGAGAGAATGATTTTACTAAAAAAATAGTTCCTTTTCTAAGAAATATTAGTCTTCACTGAAGTTGCATCAAGGGGATGAAAATGGTCTCATAATCAGAATCTAAACTCAGCGGTCATTAGGGCACCAGATTATATAGCTCTAGAGGATTAGTGGTAATTCCCTCACAGTCTCTAAGGCCGAAATCAAAAGGGATAGTAAAAACAGAGTTCAGGCCTCTTCTATACTGGCACTCTCTGGCCTTATTGTGGGCGGAAAAGTTTGAATCTTATGGTGTATTCTCAGTATTTTCATATTCTCACCTGCCCTGGAAGTTTGCTGCCTTAAACACATAAAAAGTCTTCAGATATTCCTGTATTCAAAATGTGATGTGATCATTCTTTGCAATGAGAAATTGAGACACTTTGTTTTCATGCAAGCTATCAGCTTGAGCTAAACACCACAGAAAACCTCATCTTAAGATCCTAGGGAAGATGTGACTGTATTGTTAACTCTGGAGAATTAATCAATGTCTCATGACATACAAGGAAAGCTAAGATGTGAGATAGAGAGATATGTGAGAAGCTGTATCATTTACTAGAATTCTGTATTTAACTTGGTCAGGCACCTGGTTAGACATGAGGAAGGAGAGGAGGATACAGACAGGGAGCGTTTTGTGACTATGTAAATGGCATTTGCCTGGGAATGCTCAAATAAAGCCAGAGACCTCTGTTCTCTTGCTTTGGTTCTTCCACACAAGCAACAAAATAAAACTACCTAAAAAGTAAGAAAGCTTAAGAACTTGCAATTCATAGAGATAAGTACAAGCTATGGCATACAGACACCTTGGAAGATTTGAATCCCTAACATGCAGTGTGTCTCAAGAACTCTGAACTATGAATCTTGTCTTCAATGGCTAGACTTAGAGTGCACATTTCAGTTTTGGCAGATTAATCCTTGTGTATGTGCACAGCATAGGATGTGCCATCCCACAGGTGTTATAAGAGACGGTGTGTGTTTCATCCCAGACCAAGCATGGCACACCTAGGCTCACCCAGCACTGTAAGTTGAACCTGGGAGGTTTTTTTCCAGTCCCAGTTGACCTTGGGCCTCTCTCTGTAAGTGTAAGAAGTATAAACTGAGGCTGGCATGATGCCTCGCTTGCTTTCCTCATATTCAGGTCTTTTCAGCCTCGTATTAAAACCAGCCTTGTTTTGCTTAAACTAACACTTCTACTATTAGCATCATGTCCTGGTGACAAAGGACATAAAAAGTACTAACAATAACAGGATGCTTGAAAATGGAAGTAGAAGAACTGCTGTTGTATAACAGAGGTTACTAGAAATTCCCCTTCTGGTTCCAGACCACTGCACTCTTTGCAATAAACTGTCATCCAGCGCAGGCTGCACTCATTCCCTGTAGTAGCTCCAGAAACACCTTAGCAAAAGCACTCTCTTTGGGGGAGGGGGCAACGACAAAGCAACCTCCCACAGACCAGTCTCTGTCAAGGAGGGGATGAACAAGAGAAGTTCCTCCTTAATAGTTACATGGCCCTGAATATCACTACGGTTAGTGCAAGTGATGCTAGAAGCATTACTGTCAGATTCAACTCATCTAGAAGTGCTATATTGCTACCTAGAACTGGTCGGATGGAAAAAATGAGTACACAATGTAGCACCTACTTATTCTTTGAATCTGAATAAATAGCCAGAATTCTGCTGTTTGACTAGAAAAATGTGTAGGTAGGTAAAGATAATATGTCTGGGGAAACCCAGAGTGCATTACCACTACATGAACACATTTGCAGGTGGGAAGAAACAACAGAGCATAGTTATTGCCTGAGGAATATGTCTTGCACCTGGTTCTCTTTGGGCACGGGGCCACGCGGATGTCTGCAGTTGTGGGTCCCTGACACATCTGCACAAGGTGACATGCAGCAGCACAGTCCAGAGGGAAGAGGAGAGGCAGCGTTGCAGTGTGAATGCAGGGGAGCCCCGAGTCTCCATAGTGGAAGCAGCCTGTGGCACAGAATAAACATGCTCTTTCCGTGCTCAAGGCATCGGATGCAACTGGTCTGATGTTTGCAGAATGCAAATGCACTGGGGCAAAAAACCCAAGAAATTGCGCGTGTTACATTTGTGCTGTGTGGATATTTGGGCGTGATTTCTTTTCTCTGAGGTTTCACAGTACATAGCTGTTTGGGACTGCAAGACGTAAAATATCCCCAACAATACTTGAGTTTTACTACAATGAAGTTCCATGGACAGAGAGGATGGTCTTTTGGGCAGCTGCCATCATTTTGAGAGCAGCAAAAAAAAATCCAGCAACTTCGTGTTTAGGACCGTTGCATATACTAGGCTTGAGTGGTGGGGAAAAACATTTTGTACATTTTGTTCCAGTTACAAACAAATGTTGATCTGACCATATTTTGGGGACTGTTTTGTGATTCATAAATATTTATATGCTTGGAGTTCCAAGCTCCAATATGTCCTGAATGAATTTCTAACAATATTACATGTTTATTTGAAAAGTCTTCATCAAGAATGCCTGCTGAGTTTGCTTTGCTATATAATTCTTATGGAAAGACTTGCTAGAGGAAAATAGTGCCCATTAAATATTTCACATGAACTGTCTAACTATTGGGCAGTTATGCGAATTTGATTGAATTGTTTCTGTTAGTTACAATAAACAATAGAATCATACTGAAACAATGTAATTTCAAATTGAATGTTCTGTTCTTATATTCATAACTAGAGTCATATTGGTTATTTACGTAAGTCATCCTGCCAGAACAGAACTACTATCACATAACTCATTACCATGACAGTGCAAACAGCACATGATGAGTACTCACTGAACATTTCTAATGTAACCAAAGTCAGAGAAATATGAAATTTAATGTAATTGTTCTGAAGAAAATATGCAACTGGATCTCTCTATTCCTTTATAAATAATAGAAGTGTGAAAAGTTACCCGACTGCCCTGAGATTTATTTTATTGCTTTAACTGGAATTAAACTAATGAGAGTCTCTTAATTTGTTAATAGTAATAGACACACTGTTCTGACTCTCTGATAAATTTAGAATGATAATTGAGAATGAACAAACTGAACAATGCATTTTAGTGATTACATTGGCTAGTCCCCTGAGATAAATATATTGACCAATTTATGTTACATAAATCCCTCCAAACCCTTAAAAGAATTTGAAATTAGAAATAGAAGCTGAAATTTAAAACAGTTTTATTCCCTAGGAACCTTGAATGATTGTTCCTCCGTGACAACTACATGTAAAAAAGGAAGTTTTTAATATATTCCTTTCCTAAGTATTTCATATTTAAACTCATTGCCTTTTTGCCTTTCCCATTCCTTACCTAGTCTAGAAAGATGTCAGTGAAGATAAAAATAGACCTTTATCCATTTTTAGGGTCTATTTTTATCCTCCTGCTGTGGTTCTCTATTGTTCAGTGTTGAAAACCATTTTTTCTGCTTTGGCAAGAAGACACTGTTTCTCACATTCATTTCCTTTAAAGATAAACTAATTTGGATTGGTTTTGCAAGTTTTCTATTATTTTGAAGAAAGCTTTTTTAAAAAAGGTAAAATGTATTGGAAATTTAGAGGTTCAGTATGGTCATTAAAGGACAATGCATGAAAACCTTTAGTTAACTTCTTTACTTTAGATGCTGATGCTCAAGGACTCAGCCACTAGAGGGTAACATAAGATAAGAAAAAAGGGAACTTAATGCCCTCCCACTTGAGCTATGGCTTGTTTCCACAACTTAGAAGTTCAGATCACAACTTAGAAGAAATTCAGATTTTAGTGACAAAGTTTATTTGGTTATTTTCTAAGACTGCTTGGTCACAGTAAAGAGTTGCTGCTGCCTACTCTAAGGTGACATGGCAGAGCTACAGCTAAGGACAAAGACACCTGTACAAAGGGAGGTGTACTTGGGAGAAGGAGGATGAGCTGGCAGTTTCTCTACTTAAAAAGCTACATTGACAAAGGAAATGCTCTGTAAGCTCTAATGAAAGCGGAAGCACTGAAGACTACTGGCAAAAGTTAATTTCAATGTTGCTCTCAGGCAGGTGAGCCCAAATCGCCCTGAAGCTGCTATTTTTCCAAAGTGAAAGTGAAATTTGGCCTAATGGAAATTTGGCCTTACAAGCGAGAAATCAGGTTTTCTAATGGAATTACAGAAAGTAAAGTTAGAAAAGACCTTCCTATTTGGGCCTAAACAAATGCAACCAAAAGCCTTGGGAACTTTTCAGTGACCTTTACAGGCTGGATGGAAGGGCCACTGAATGCTTCCCAGACACCAAAGTCTAGGTCAGGACTACAGACCACACTACGGAGCTAACTTAGAGAGTTTATAACTTGAAGTGTGTCATCCTCTCTACTTTCAAGTGACTTAAGAACGAAGGTTTCTGCAAGTTCCTTGGTGATAAATACCTCTGCACTGACTCATACAGGAAATTGCTGAATGACATGCAATAGCTGTTGCATTCTCAAATCTTTATGCACAAGGCCAATACAAAATGTTCTAGGCACCATACTATGCAAGCTGTTTGATTTTGATGGGATTTAATTTCCCCAACTTTTCCTTCTTTTCATTTATTCAGTGCAAATGAATTTACAGATATTGCTTATGTCAACAAGGTCAGCACTGAAACCTGTGAGCTGATCAAAAATGTCTATGAATACCACATCTGACTGACCTGTATTGGATTCAGATCAAACACACTGGCAAGAAAAGAAATCCATCTGTAGTAGCAATATTTTAACACGTTATGAAAATAAATGCTGTGATGACGATTACAGATAAGTTAATTTTATTTTATTTTTTTTTCAGAAAGAAAGTAATTGAGATAGCACATACAGTGAACTTTGCTGCATGTATAGGTAGGCTTGGGTCTGAAGTAAGCAGAACTGCAGCCCTATTAACAAATCTAAGCTTGTCATCAATACATTTGCTTTTTGTCCTTGGGACTCCACGAACTATTTCTCATGCCCAAGAAAGGTCTGTCAACTATTGGGTGATGACTTTGTGGTGAGGGTGGAAAGAAGTGTGAACACAGGGAAAGGAAGAAGACATTTCATATTGCCTGTCTCTAGGACCTTAACAGCTTAATCTCTGTTTGGGGTGTACACAGGCAGTGTAGTGAGAGTGGCAGAGAGCCTGCTCCAGGTGCAGCCAAATCTGATGCTTGCTTTGAACCTTCCCTTATATTCTATCTCCATTTGTACTCTGAAATTTGGCACACAGTTTTTTATTCCAGACTGGAAGGCATCCACCAGATCCCACTAATGGTCTCCACACCTCGAGCTGTGCACATGCTGCCTTACCTTGTCATCCCCTGAGATCCGAGGAAAATTCTACAGTTTGGGCCTCCAGAGTCTGGTATGTGAAAGGTGTCCAAGATTTTGCAGTAAAGCTGCTATTTACAGCCAGTGTTATTTTGTCTAACAGCTCCTGACACTTTACTCCATCGATCATATGGCTCCTTCCGCAGTAAAATCCTAAAAGGTTTCCTGTGAGGAAATAGACACAAATTAACAATAAGCTGTTCCTCTT
Source organism: Haliaeetus albicilla (assembly GCF_947461875.1). Taxonomy (NCBI): domain Eukaryota; kingdom Metazoa; phylum Chordata; class Aves; order Accipitriformes; family Accipitridae; genus Haliaeetus; species Haliaeetus albicilla. The sequence goes on along the minus strand of NC_091509.1, from coordinate 9,982,154 downwards.
TTGGGAGAATTATGGGCTGATAGACCATATGGAGGAGATACTCTGAAAAAGTGTGGAATCACACTTTGTTAAGAAATACATGCTTAAAGTATGTAGATTCCGATCTGCTACACTTGTTTAAAAAAGTTTGGTCAAGTCAAATCACTCCCAAATGTAGACTTTAGCATGTAAGACCAAGAGATGCCTTCATCATATTAAAATATGCCTAGAAGTGTACTCAGAGCTTGCAAGCTTAACAAGTATGCATTCTCCTGCAGTAGTCACAGCTCACACACTTCAGCATTGTTCCACCACATACAAACACTTCAATAAAACTAATTAGAAAAAAGAAATGAGAATTTGAAATATACCAGAAGATCAATAACTACTGGGATTTCAAAGGCACTTAATTGTAAAACTCCCCCTGTCCACATTACCTGTCTCCATAACACTCTAATTACTACTGAAAATCTCTTTAAAACTGGAAAGGAAATTTTTTTTTATTATTCAAGATAAGAAAAATATGGTCAGCACAAGAAGTGAGGTAAAGCCTTTTTAAGCCTTTGATCAAGTATTATTTGGAATTATTTTATTACAGTATAGTCTATGGTTTATACCAAAACCTATATTTTTCAATTTATCCTTTTATTTCATCCCATTTTGAGGTGTTTCAAGTAAAAGGAGAATGTTTTTGGTTTTAACTGAGTTGTTTTGGAGGACAAATTTCTACTGTTGGGTTTTTCACTACCGGCTGTTCATTATTATGGAGTCATACAGGATAAATGCTGCTCACTGAACTGCCGACTAAAGCTTTCAAAGTCAAAAATGACAAGTGGCATGCCACGAATAAGGACGGCCTGGTGCAGGTATTTCTATATTTATGCTTGTATTTTAATAGGTCTTAGGATTTGTGAATATGTTCACAAAGGAAGCAGGCATGTCCTGACTATTCAAACAGCTTTTCTCCATAAATAACAGCAGAACAGGTTTGCTGTGTCCTCTTGTGGGAATTGTGAACCCTTTCAGTATTAGATGGAAAGGAAGTTTGCACCCTGCCTTTGGAAATGCAAAATCTTTAAATCCTGATAAACTAGTCAGGGACAGGGTGAGGGCTGTAAAGATCTGAAAACACTGCAGAGCCATAAGGCCTGTAGTCTTTGTGAGGGACAGAAGGGGACAAGAAGCAACAAGCCAACTACTGTATCAAGCTCTTGTAAATATTCATTATAACTCATTTCAACCTCCTCATCCAGAAACTCTTCAAAAAATGCAAGATATTTCTAAATCAAAACCCTCAAAACAGAAAACCAGGCAACAAAATCCGCTGTCCCCCCAGTTTTCAAAGATTAAGGAAAAAAAAAATTCTTGTGCTTAAGAGGTGTATGAATTATGAAAGTGGAGTTTTCTCTTCCAGACAGCCATCAAACCCAGAGACAGGCAAAGAAGCAAATCTTTCAATGCCTTATCTAACTCCCATTAAAGTCTCTCTTAGATATCATGTCTATTGAGTGGGCAGCACTGGAGCAACCCCCTGCCATGATTTCTTAGCAGAAGTGTAGAATCCAGTGGCAGCTTTGCTTCACAAGGAAAGCCAGCATGTCTCCCTCATGGTTATATGCTGCTGAAAATTATGTTGCTACAGAAAATGGGTTTCTGTAGAATATCTCAAAGATACTCTGCACTCAAACCATTACTCCTCAGAAGCAATGACCTGGAGCAACATCAAAGAAAATTGCAACTTGTCAGCTAAACCTTAATAAAATAAAAGGAAACAATCTTAAATATTGTGGGATTTTAACCACAAAATGATGACAACAACAGAGCAAAACAAAAAGGCCGTTCCTTGTCAGAAAGTCAAGTCCATATCCTCTGATGTTACTTAGTGAGAAAGTAGACAGTCATCGGGCCAGTGGAGGGGAAGAGAAATTTATTCTACATTATGGATCTATTTTGGGATAGGCTGAATATCCTGTCTCTTGCCATTTGCCACTTGCTACAGGGAAGCTGAGATAACTTTGTACTTTTGACTTAAGTTAGAATGGTTGGATCTTCCCAAAATATCTGTTAAAAATAAACTACATTTTTATCACAGCAGCATCAAGCAGTGCAGGTCAAATAGATGCTTTTTATTTTTTTTCTCCTGATTCCACTCTACTTGGTCCACTAAACATCAAAGTCATTGTGGAGAAAGCATCCTCAAAGGTATCAGAATTGAAGTAGGAGTTAATTTGTCCTCAAGCAGCCAGCTAGAAAAATTCTTGCAAAAGGTTGTTGCTGTCTGTCTGGGATGATTTAGGGAATGTAATAACCTTACTGCTGATCTAGTTTTCAGTACAAGTAAGAAGCAAAATAGATGCATTAACTCTTCAGGGCCTAACTATTTCCTTTTCATAAACACTGAAAGTAAACGATTGTCTGCTGCTGTAGACTCTAGAATCCAAATTTAGTTACATAGTTGACATAGATGTGTCCTTAAACATCAACAAGTTAATACTGCTGAGAGTAATCATAGAATAACTTAGAAAGGCTCTGCTGAGGTCATCTACTAAATTATTGAGTCAGTTTACACACCTAAATTTAAGCACATACTAAAGTACCTTGTTAAACTGAGACCCAGGCAACTACACTAGTTGTCCCTTTTGATTAATCCCTAAGTTGTGAGCCAGCCCTGTCACTGAACAGATTTTTTCCCCCTTCTCTGTTGTGATTGTCTGTCTCCACTGATTCTCTTCAGCTGATTATTTCCTAATTCTGCCAAGAAAATTAACTTATTAGGTCCTCCAAAGGGGTTTGCTTTTACCAGTATAACCGTTTCTGCAACTGTTTTAATTCTTATCAGCATTTGGCAAGATTAACATAATACAAGTCTTTTCTCTTTCTCCATTTAAAAAAAGCAAAATTCAAAGATAAATTGCTCTGACTATACTACCTCTTGCTTTTCCTGTCTTCCCTATTTCTGGTTTTAAACTGGCTTTTCCAAGTCTGTGTTGTCTTGATTTTGCTAGTATCTGCAAATTGAAGGGATCGTCTTTCCTTTTATTTCATAAAGTTAGTGGGGTCTTGTTATAACTGTAGTGGTTTTTTTAGGGGAAATCATGATAAAAATGAAATCAAACACACAATGTGCTCTTGAAAGCCAGATTTGCAGACCCTTGTGAATGCTTAAAAATTAAAAAAAGGACCAAGATCTTTAGTCATAGGAGAGCTGACATACCAAAATACTTCTACTGTATTTGAAAATCAAAGAACTCTTATTTCTTACTAGACTCAGCAAGATGGAGGACATATTGCAGAATGGAGCCAGGGCATAGAAGGTTGGAGAACCAGAAGGACCAGACCAAGCCCTGTGCTTATCAGGGTCAGCACAGCTGGGCTTAGAGGCATGGGACAACCCCATTCCATCACACCAGCATGTGGATTTCCACTTATGCTTTTATGACTACAGGGTCCTTTGCACGGACAGAATTACTTACTAGTAACAAGACTCCTGGGAAACTGCAATATACATCCCATACCTCCTTTCTCTGTCAGGCACGTTGCAGATTCCCACCTCCTCCTGCCTCCAGACTTAGCAGAAAATGTTCAGCCTCCTAGCTGGCCACTTCACTGCCTTAGTTTCCCTATCTTTGTGGGGCAGAGGAAGCAACTGGACAAGTTTAGGCCCAGATTACCCTACTGGTTCGGTTCCTTGAAGATGGCAATGAAATTAAATACCTGTTCTGTATGGCTTTATAATAAAAATACCAAATAGGGTGGCCTTTCCCCAGCTATTCACATGGGAGGGACAACACTAAATCAAAATCTAAGGGACTTTTTTCCTCTCTGTGGTATGATTCAATAAATATAATATGTAGCTTTTAATAACTTCTTTTTAACGTCACTAGTGATACTAATCTGGGAGTTTCACGTCACTGGTGTTTATTTGCATAACAGCCTTCCAGCTGAATTTGGCACAATTCCTATTGCTCAGACAAAAAAAAACAAACCCAAAAGTTGTGTGCTGATCAGGATGCACATTTTGGGGATGCCTTCAGCACAATTTTCTCCCATACTCACCACTGTATCAATAACACTTCATTTTTTCACGGCATAACACTAATCAGCATTCACTGCCTTTGTACTTTGCCAGTACTGCTACAAAACACATCCTGGTGCTGTATTTTAGAATATCACAGCTACCACAGAATTAGTGACACAATTAGCAGCCACCTCTGGAGACTTTGATTTCAGGTGACTTGCTCAGCAGCTATCCCTTCTGTCTTCAGGCGGATCACTGACTGACTCAGTCTATGACTTTCTGAGCCTCCAACAAGGCAGCAGTCTTGCACAGAACAGTGTTTTGCTATGCAGCTGATTTACCCCACAAAGTTCACCCTGGGCAGTGGCTGAGACAGCTCCTCCATCAACATAGTATGCAATCAAGTAATTAAGGATTGCAGTGTAATGCATAAACATAAGATGGCTGATTTAATGTTCATCAGACAAAAGTAGCTACAGCATTGCCTTGACTGGACAAGGCATAACCCCTTAGAGCAAGGGAAGAAATTCCCTGATGAGTCTGCAATGTCTTTTCATTGTACCTGGAACAGCTACTCTCAAAGGGCTCTGCCTAGCAGCTGGATCATCAGTCTCATAGTTCCTACTAAGATAGTTTTTTCAAGGCAATTAGCAAAGTGGTATCACTATCTACAGACTAAGAAAGGAAGCAGATGTGTGCATTAAATGGTGCCACGTATGTATTTGCAGAACTGGGTATATCCTCCTGCCAGGTGCCCATATTGCCAATCCAACTGATATAATTATAAGCAGTGACTACATTCAACCTAGATTTCTGCCTCGTCCCTACTATCCTTCAGCCTTTCCAGCATATTAGTTCCTTTACTGTACCTCAGAAGATGGCCTGGCAGTGTTCCTCAAATCTGCACAGCCTGGATAAGTATGCATCAAGAATTATTCTTGTAGGCATCCATAAGCAATAATAATCTTGCCATCAAATGGCGACCTGAAACACTGCTGTTTTCATGCTCTGTTTGAGTCCTCTCAGCTGTTACTTGTGGTGGGTCTGGCCTGACATCAACCAACACAATATCTCCATGGCTTTACTTTGTGGTGGTCTCTCTGAATATTTGGATTTGTAAGAAATTACATCAAACAGAAATTGCTTAGCTCATTCTAAAGGCATTTTCAGCTCCTGAAATTCTTTCCCACTTGTACCACTTTTCAATGAATTTTAATAGAAAAGAGGAGAGAGAAGCCTATTGGGGGGGAGGGGGGGGGCTAGTCCCCCTAGAAAGTTTAGTGGCAATTATTCAGGCATCTTGCACTTGTTTTGCTTCAATTTCCTGCTGATAAATGCATTTGCCAGCCATTTAGTTAAGGAGGAGATAATGCCAAATTATTTAGGTAACACCTCTAACTATGATTAACAAAGATGTAATTGAAACACTGCATGTCCACCCAGTCAACACACAGTTCCTTTAGTCTACAACTTTAATTTACACTTCATATCATTTAGAAGAAGCAATATACTGCTAAGTTAAAAGTAATATTGTGCAATTGAATGTTTTGACTGGGAGGTGTTCTTTGTTGCAGCAGATCAGCTTGCTTTTGCTTTGACATTTATTTTGCTCTAGAAGACAGTAAACCAATGATTGTTCAATTGTGCTGAATTAGATATGTGACATTTTTTACTATCTTGAATATATGCAGCTTTCTCAAATCTCCTTTTTTCATTATGCCAATCTGTGTGCCATTTCTGCATGACTAAGCCTTTTTGAGATGTAATTCCCACTCTTTTGCTCTTGGGTTTTGAAAATTTGAGATTGGTTGCTTATTGTCATTGCCAGTAATACTGTTCACTTCTGAAGTGCCTGCTTCCTACATTGCTATCTTTCCAAGGCTTGTTAGAAAAACGATCCCTGAAATTGTGAGTGGTTCTGCACTCAGCGAGGGAGGGCAGAGCTGGTGTCCCCAGTCGCTGCAGGAGTTGCAGGGGCTGAGGAGCACTTTGGGTTCAGTGGGAGCTCTGAGGTAGCTTTTTCACCCACGGCACCCCCAGGGCTGCTCTCCCTCAGCAATGGATAAGCCAACAGAAATGATGGGTGTAAGAAACGGAGACCAAGAGGTCAGCTCAGGCTCTCCAAGTTGTCTTTCAGAGGACCTTTCTTCTAGCACAGCCTGTAGAGAGAAACATGGAAGCTAGTCACCATCACTCAGCCATTTAAAGCATTTAACTCCTCAAAGTACCTTCCACATAAAATCAATAGAGCAAAGTCCCTACTGAATGGCATAAAATTTCCAGCTGTTCTTCTTTTTAGGATAACAGTTCTCCTCAGAACTGCATTGTATTGATGATCAAATTTAGCTTATCTCCTGGTGGGTTGAAAAAGAAAATCGGGGGGCAAGCTCTATCCCAGAGAGTATTTGCAGTGATCACTGAAGAAAGTACGATGCCAGGATTCCCCAGATGGCAGTATGTGAGCTCACAGGATCTCCTCAGGAAGATTGCTCTGAATGTACCATCACTAAAGCAAGCACAAGAAAAATCCCTACAGCAAATTACAGAATTTCTATTTACTTAATTAGTGTGTGCAACCAAAACACAATGAAAAATTGTCTTCGATACTGTATTAATTAAAGCCCTAGATAGGCACACTCTTGCTGAGCTGGCTCAGCCCTCAGCCTTGCTATGTAACTATTCCAGAATGGGAAACCCACGGTTTCAGCTCTTCCCTAGTCTCAGTGAGGATGAAAGTCCTGATGGAAGCTCTGATCTTGGTGCTGTGAATCATGCTTAGTACCATACTGAGCCATACCAGAACTTCAGACCCTGTCAGATCTGATCTCAGCCTGCCCTGAAGCCAGCTGGTACAGCTCAGACCATCACTAATGCAATCAGAAGAGGAAGGAAGCTGGTATTTTTAGACTTTTAAACTGACATAACCAATTGCCACTTGCTCAGAGTAACTAGAAAGTCTAAAAAACATTCAAAATGTGCAAGGGAACGCTCACAGACTGCCCTTTTATGAAAGTTAGTATCTCACAGGCAGTGAATGGATAGTATGATATTCTGGAGAGTGCTTCTTTCTGGACAGCATTTATCTCTCTGGATAAGAACACACACTGCTACCAAGGTAGTAAGGAATTGACTTTAAAGCTCTGAACATCCCTGAAGACAGCTGCTTGAGGTCAGTATTTCCCCAAATGTCTGCTTTCCAGTCAATAAGTTTCTGTGTTCCTACCAATGTAGTTTCACCCCATATCACGTTCTACATAGTTTAGTCCTCAGTGGGTAAAACTTAAGTTGTGAGCTCCTTGCACATACTCACACTTACTAAAATTTATCCCACTGCCTGCTGATGCTCTGTGCTGTATTCCTGCTCTTAAAACCCCCGTATATTAGTCAGGTTTCCTGGCAGACAGACTCTGTTTATTAAAAAAAAATAGCCTGTGGCATAGAAGTCTGGATAAATTAAATGCTCAGAAAAGGCTTCAAACAGTCATCTATTTCTTGGGTCACATTCATTTTAGAAGAAAAACAAGAGAAATGCTGATGTCACTAAAGCTGTGAAGCGGTCATGAAGCTTCACCCCATAGAAATGGCTTCTGCGCTAGTGCAGGGCAGGTATAGCCACCAGTACCCCCACGGCCTTGCTGCAGACGGCTTCAGCAGCCCCAGATGGTTGTACCCACCAGGGCCAGAGGCTAAAGCCATGCAAGGAGGGCTGATGCATAAATAATAGTGGTCTGTGCATGTCTGGGAAGCAGGAACTCCTTCATTAGCTCCAGCCGCTTAAATCAGAGCCTGAGCTTCTATACAAAATGCTTCATTCTCTCCCTGAGGTATGCAGTCCTGGGCTGGGGGAAGCATCTCAGGTAGCAGTGGCTGTTGGAGCAGGAACAGGAGTGTATTGGAGATTAGGTGCTTTTCTAGGAGTCTCTTTTCACTACCACATGCTTACAGTTGGGAGAAGAGGCTTCAGGACCTATGCAGAAAAAGGATGTCTCTAATTTGTATGAAATACTGCCTTTCCCTGCCATAACCTCCTTCCTCCTTGGAATGGCAGTGAGGTGGGAATGAAGGCAGGTGGGACTTCATACATTGATACATCAAGAAAATTATCCTCCTGTGGACCTAGGCTAGTGCTAGTATGTGTTTGTTGGGACCAGTATTGCACCCATCTTCTCTAGACATACCACACGCATTTAACAAATAGAACTTTAAGCAGCTATGAAGAAAATTGTCCAGACACCAGCGCTGCCTCCATTAGGTTCTTCAGAGCTAACTCCATCAGGAGTGTGTTGGGACAGATAAGAACTCATTTCCATATGTGTGCAATCCAGTCAAATAGTGCTGCTGGCAGAAAATTCAACTTAATAAGCCTAAAAATATGATTTCCTTCCTCAAACAAGTTCAATCAGAAGATGAAATTGGGGACTGTAACTGATGACTTTGTTTACTTTAAAAGGGCAGTTTTGAGCTTGTTGCCCCTCTCTACACCACCAGGCCTCAAACCGCTGCAAGGGGTTGCAATGAGTGAGATCCCCCAGAACTTCTGCCCCAAAAGCCTCTCTGCCAGCACATAGCTGGAAGCACTGTTTAAAGTATAATCCTGCTTGCCAGTGTCAATTAGGAATTTCTTGACCTTGGGGAAAACCTTCATTAAAAGAATTAAAAATACAAATCTTCAGCAAGAAATTGAAGATCTGGGGAAATGGTCCATACTGGATTGCTATTAAGACTCTCTTCCGTTCAGTTGTTTCTCAGTAATCTCAGAGGAGAGCTGCAATAAGACATGCTACCTCAGTTTCATGTCCCAGCAATTAACTTCCTTACTAACAGCAAAGACTGTTCCATATCAAATGGTTGCAACTGGCAAAGTACAAAGAAGCCCCTCAAGCTCCACAGACTGCTCCCCATCCCAGAGCTTCATGAGCCAAACTATTAACAATTTGTGCTTTATATATTTATATATATATTTCTGAAATGTAATAAACACTAGAAGAGAACCAGTCAGCTGGGGTGAAATTTGGATCATTTGTTTTGAAAACATCAACTCACTAGCCATTTTTTCCCCCAAATCTTCAAAATGACCTGTTGGAAGGCTGGGAGTTGGGTTAGGATGTTAAATAATTCTCACAAGAGGAAAGATAAGCTTGTCAGTGAATGCAGCCATGTTGGGTGCAGAAAGGGAGAAATCACAGTACTCTGTTCATACGTTTTGGGCCACGCCATCAAGCAGCAAAGGCCATCATGTTATTGAAGAGCCAGGAACACTTCCACACTGGAGTTTGTACCTTCATCCCCTCTCCAGAGGAGGTATCTTGCTACTGTGTTTTCACTGGACTTGCCCTGGACTACCGATCGCTTAAGCTGAAGAACAAATTCTTGTAGACCTGTTCTTCCTCTGAAGAGATAGGTCCTTCCTTTTGACTATGACACCTATGTACCATTTTTACGACAGGCACGGCATCTTTAGGCAATACTCAAAAACTCTTCTTGGCTGAAGAAGTTTTTAAAGCTTTTGCACCTGTTTCTTCTTAGAAGGCCAGAATAACATGTGAACCTCTGGAAAAAATTGTCTCCATTGGTTAAAAGGGAGTAGGGTATAAATCCTGAGTGTATTTCCCTGACTGAGGTCAGAAGAAAGGAAAAGTTTCTTCACCAAGCTCAAGATCCTTCAAGCCCATCCTCAGCACTTTATATCACAGGGCTTTAGCTCTATAGGTGGAAATGTTTGGCTAAATATGTTCTGGAGAGAAACTTGGCCTTGTTTCTCAATATGCAAAAGAGCTACAACTTCAGCAGAGCCGTACCATGCCTCCACACTACACTGCTTTCCTGCAGAGCCCACATTAGGAGGGACTCTTGGGGTGTGATAGGAGTTGCTGCCAGAAGCACACTTTCTAAAAGAGAAGTTATGTCCAAGAACAGAGGGATCAGAAGGACTAGCCAGCAGAAGGAAGGCAAAAGAGTACCCAAAATTATGCTACTTGCTCCATGACAGTTTGCTCTTCAAAGGAAACCTCTCTTTGGTCAAACTGTGAGGGATCCATGACTTGGCATAGTGGAATGAATGCCTTGTTTCTTCACGCTCCCCAGAGATGCTGTGTTCAATTTCTGCCAAAATCTCATAGCCATCTGTTTTGTCTGTATATCTATTGCTGTATTTTTTGAAGTCCCAGGAGTGGGGTGGAGTGTTACAATTTGAGTTATCTTCAGTGCTGCCACTGGGAATGTCAAGGAATCCTACAGTGCTCCACCTGTCTGAATTTCAGAGGGAATAAATATAAAATTCCCTTGGATACAATTAAAACCTCAGGCTTCAATAATGCAGAACTAGTTCTCTCACTTAATGACAGTTTATGTGTTGGCATTGCCCCACAAAGTTTTCAGAGGTAGCTTGTCTCAGCTTCCTTTCCATTCTTCTCCAGAAAGGCAGAAATAAAAGCATGACTGTGATTCTCCGTGTCCTTGTTGCTCTGCTTCACCCAAAAAAGAGATAGGTGCAAGGATGTTTCTTCATGTGGCTCCCTGTGTAAGACAGAGCAGCCTTAAAGCTGTTCTAGTTAGCACAAAGCTGGCCAAGAACAGGCAAAACATGGCCTCAGCCTCTGCACTGAAACCCCCTGGGGTAGCAAAAAATGCTGCAGGGAAGTTTTTCTGGCATTACCATGATGAGCAGAAAGCTATACTGTGCTGGGGCATTCCCTGGGAGTAATTTCCACCAGGTTAGATATCTTTCTCATGCAAATTAAGTGGTATGAGGGAATCAGAGTTCTATACTATTTCCTCATTAGTCTCTTGATAAATGCACAAAGCTATGAAGATGACATCTGAAAGTGTGTGTGTGTGTTTTCTCACTTGCTAATAATGCTCAGTGATTAATTCCTCTGTCAGAAAGAAGCAATGGTCCATTTCCCTAGGAAGCATTACAAGCCCCAGAGAAAGTCCTCATCTGGTTAAATAGCTCCCCATGAGTCGGGTACTCTCTTCTCTTTTCTTGAAAATAGAGAACTAGTTCAGAATTGGTAGCTAGTTCTGTAGGAAAGGGACGGACCTATAGTAGGAAAAAAGTAGTTTCCATTATCTGAACTAGAGCAATAATCTCAGATGGATTAGTAAAATCCAGCAGTTCCTATCCCCACAGGACAGAGCTGCTGAAATGTCTCTCGCCTGCTGGTCCCATGCCAAAGAAGAAAAATACTTTCCATGCAGTGCAGTTCAACAAAACTGACAGGGTGGAGTGAGGGAAGGCCAAAGATGAATGATAATCTCACAAGATCTAAAACCCACTTGGAGCTCTTGAATCACCCCCCAAGGAAACAGTAGAAAAGCTATTTCTGCTTATTCCAGTTGATTTGGTTCTGTTCTTCATCTTTTTACCTCAAAAGCTGCATTTTACTTTAAGGCAAAATTGCAGGAATTGGAGGTGGTGATAAGCAATACCTCTGCACTCCTTCTTCTTGGGCTCATTTCACTTGCTTATTTTTATCTTGCTTAGCTTGTGTCAGCCTCAAAAGGAGCAAACATATTGTCATTTTTTAATTTCCTCACATGTATACACAGGCATACAGACTCACACTCCTTTTCAAAACCAACAAAAAGCAGCTTCGATTTTAGTGACAGAAATTGCAATGAACTTAAAATGGCAGAAACTGGCTTTCTGCTTGGATACAGTTAGTGTGGCTTGGCAGAGCCCTAACACATTGTGGGGTTCTGCTTTTATACCATCTCTACGGTGACCTATTTCTGATTAGGAGCGGTTACTACATGCTGTAACATTCTCCCTAATAGTTCCCTTATTCTTCACCATCTCCTGCAGACTATTTTTCCTCATCCTATTTTATTGGAAAGTCTTTATACTATTCCTAGTCACTTGAGAAAATAGTTGTCTGAGTATTTTGGGCATTGGGCTAAAAAGTGATCTACATTTTCCATCTCTTTATTAACCCACACCCTCATCTTAGGTTCATACAAGGATTGCTGGCTCTGTCTTTTCTTCTTCTGCTGTTTATGGGGTAGTCTGAAATTGCTATTTCAGTGAAGGCTGGTGACACCACTTGGAAAGAGTAACTAATGCATGATGCTTCCCTAGTGGCAGGTCTTGAGCTGGTCTGCCACAGCCCCAGTGATACTTGTGCAGATCTGCCCCCTTAAAGCCTTTGTACAGTCATGGCTTAGTAAGCACAGACTCTATACTCAGAAAGTTTTACACACTTTTGCACGAGGAGGATCATGAAGCTGAAACCTATTGGGTTTTTGTGTATCATACAGGAGAGGAGCACACTTCTTGTCATGGCCAAGAAATGGCCCAGATAAAGGCTTGGGGTGATAAGTGGGATTTTATCTATCTTTGTGACTTCAACCTAGAAAGACTACTTCATATTGGACCCCAATGAAATAGTTCTAGCAGGGATCGTGTCAACACATGTGAATTGTTACATCTTTCTATGCAGCCTCATTGCCTCTTTGTTTCATTTCCTCAACATAAACTCCTTACTAACTACAAATGTCCAGAAATATCACTGAGCAAGGGAAACAAGTTTCATCAAAGCAGCAGATATGAAGTTTTAAAAATGCAAAGTCCCAGTATCCATGGCAGTGCTTGGCACAGCTGGACAGAAGCACTAAGGGAAGGTAGAGATGGAAATTAAAACTCTGATCAACACCTGATGGTGGAGAAGGAACTGGCAGTGTTGGCTACATGAGTGTGAACCGATGGGAACGGTGTGCAAGGAGGATAATGATAGGAGATGGTGTCCACTGAGCATATTTGCCAGCAACAATCATTACTGGAAGCATTCACATACCTAGCATCAATTGCCATCCTTTCCAGCAGGCGCAGGGCACACAGCTAGGTATCTTCTAAACAGACATATATAGCTAGATGCAGCCATGGTTTTGAATGACGGCTTTCTTCATACTTTCAACAAGATTTTGCAGTCACATTGCTTAAGTTCATTAATAACCCTTCCTCTTTCCCAGAACCTCTCCTCTACTGCTGTTAGCTAGCATTTTGCACTGAAGTTTTATGAAGCAGATGCCACTTTGGTCTGACAGTATGATTCATTTGCTCTGTTCATTCGCAGCAAACATGCAGTGCTTGCCTGTCTACAAGAGATCCTTTTTCAAGGTATCTGTTGACTCTCTCACTGATCAACCACAGGTTACTAAATACTTCATATTCGGGGAACTTTCTGCTTAGTGGAATCCCAGTTCCACATAGCTTTCTTGTGTCATCACCTCCACACACAAAGGACCACAGTTTGGCAAAACCTAAGAAGTTATTTTCTCTCAAGAAAAGAGACAGAACTGTAGTTTTTTCAGGCTTACTCAGAACTAAAACATTATTTTTTTCTACTAAATAAAATTGTGTACAAATGATGTTAGAATAGCTTGTGTTCATCATTAATGTGCTATAAATAAAAAGAGCTGTACCCAGGGCTCTGGCCCAAGTAACATGGCTCTACCAGTGCTATTACAGTTCCTCCTGCCATCAGACTGGAATGGCTGGGATTGCCCCAACTAGGACAGAGACCATTGTTCAGTATAAATACAGACCATCTATCTACATCAGACGGTTGTGATTAGGCCTGCTTAGCAGTTTCTCTTTACTGAATGATTGATTCCTGTGGGCTATGAGTCATATTCAGAGCCACTCAGAAAATGAGGGGTAATCATCACACTCAAAGTTTTCACAAAACATTACAGAAAGAAAAAAGATTTTGCCTAATATTTTTCACAGCAAAAAGATTGATATCTCTTTCTACAGGAACTAAAACATACTGGAATATTTTGATAAAACCCACAGTGTTTGTTTTTGCTGCCAGAAATGTTGCTGGGTACCTCCTCAATGTAGCACACTCCTACACAGATGCAGAAATCAGCTTACAGAGAAGTGGATCACCCACCTTGGCTCAGCACAGCCACCCTGCGGAAGAGGAGGGACAGCTGTATCTCAGAGTGCCTGATCACACTCTAGCCTAACTTTCCACACCAGAAGTAACTCCTCTTCACTTCAACACAGAGAATGTCATTCTTCACCCCTAAAACCTGCTTTTGTTTTCGTCCAACTAGAATTAAAAGCAACGATCAAACAAATAGGCATTTAAATAAATATAGATGCACTTAAACCAGCAGGTAATAAAAATCTGCTCATGCTGCCTGAATGCTATTACTGTGACCACCATGAAAGCACTGCTCAGATCTGGTAAAACACTGAGGTCAGAAGCCAGTGTCAATGTTATATGTTGTTTTACTCATGTGGAAAAGTTGTCCGTGCTGAAGCACAAGTTGGAGCTCTGCTGTCACTGCCTTCTGCTGATCTGAAGGTTCAAGGCAGTGAATAACGTCCTGCCACTGTCAACTAGCATTACATTGTGTGGGGAATAATCTCACGCTTCATTACTCTGTCCTACGTGGGTGCAGTATCGGCAAAGGCTGAAGGACATGATTAAATGTGCTGGCTGAGCAATCTGGTGCAGTCTGGCAAATCCTGTACTCCTTGTTCAGCAGCTAGCTAAACTAGCATCTTCACTGGGATATGGCAAGACTGCCTTTTACTGTTCTCATAAAGTGAGCTACAATTATTGAAAGAAAGAAAGAAAAGGATTTTAAAACCAGTGTGTTTTCTTTGCACTCTTAGATGCAAGCCACATAGTTTAGAACAGAATGTTCTGCTAATGTATGTGTTTCTGTACTTCCAAATACTGTAGTACTTCTTTCTCAATGACAGTTAGCAAGGTAAGAAAAACGAAATTGAACTTTTCTGTTACGAATTCACCAACAAATTCTTTTCAGTGGATGCTGTACTTTTTCTCTCTGCCTAATTGTGGATATTACATTTCCACTCTTAGTGGAATTTATGCAAGTGTCCCACTAAGGGATCTGAGTTTCAAAGTAAAAAGTAGGGAAAGTATCTGCATTTTTTCCACTGTGAAGTATCTTGTCAAATCCAATGTTATTTTTATGGGATGGAACTTCCTAGAATGAAAGTGGCACTTCCCCCTTTCTTTACATTTTCTTTTTCTGTTTTCCCACGTCTCATGAAATATTCACTTATTCACAAAGTGTGGAGAAGATGAAAAATGCTTTAAAAACTGAAAGCTGCTAAGCATTTTGAACCTTTTCTTAAAATCTGCTGAATGCTGAGGTCTCATAGTCCCAACTGAATTAATAGAAAATGAAGATGCTCTGAAAATTAAACCTGTTTATCTTCAATTTGTTTCTTCTACCTGTCTTTCAATTCAGAAACAAAAAAAAGGTTGAAAACCTATAATCACCAGTGGAATGGAAACTTCCCATTTTGACCAAATTCATCATGCTTAACCACGTAAGTGATAGTACCAAAATTCCGTGTGTTCATATATCAAGCTCAGTGATGTTTGATTTAAGTCTGTGCTTAAAAGTTTTGCTAGATCAAGGTATATCTCAGGAGAGTATTTAGCCTTGTCGTTAAACTAGTTGACTCAGTTGCACTCACTGGAACTCATAATCCCTCCAAGAGCTCACACCATCCACTGAAACTTCAGTGTTCAGCTGCTGTCCGTTCTAATTTCACAAAGGTTTCAATTTTGTGAATTAGCCTTTAAGTATAATTGAATAATTTTTCATTTCAGGACATTATTTTGTATGGAAAAACAGAATATCAAAATCAGAGAGTCTCACAAACAAACTTTCAAAGAATATGTGACTTAGTGTGTGATTAAATCAGGATGGTATTCCCTCATCTCTACCCACTGGACTGTCCCTAAGGGCTGTTTACTAATTGCTAGTGGGACTTTGAAATGAAGAGCATTTGAAGATTGCATAGGACACAGCAGTTCACACAGTGCATGTAGCCCTAGGAAATCAAATTAATGCCTGCTAGTGGGAAAGCCTGTTTTCCCTCCATCTTTTCTCATTGCCAACTTGGAAAACCACTTTCTTAGTCCTGTGTATGCTCTGAGTCATGCCTCCATAATCCAGAGTAACCAAGATAAGAGCAGCCAACTACCTTCTAGTCTCACAAGTGGTTGGCTTGTGTCCGAGGCTCACCGTAAAATAATATCAGAGAAGGGTCAAGAGCAAAACATTTTCTCTTACAAAATCAAGAAGTCATTTGGTCTCTGTGACAGATTCCCATTCTTGCAATTTAGCAATAGTTCACTATAACTAAAAATAACAGTCAAACAAAGAAAGAAAAATCAATAAGTAAATGCACATGGCTTCTGTAGCAATGATGTATAGCCCTTAAATACAGATAAGAACTGCATTGCAGCTGGGAGTGTTGCAACTTTTTTCTAATAAACTGAGAAGCACAAACTTAGGAGGAAAAGCTGTACTGCTTTGCCTATGTTGGGGCATTCATCCAATCATCTACAGCTTACTTTTCACAAAAAATGAAATTTGTGGAGGAGTGAAAGTATTAAAAGAGTGTTGATGGCTGACAGACCTGGGGATTTCAGTACCACCAGCATAACTACAAAATGGACATGACAAGCTTGCAAATCTTGCCATGCTCACTTGGAGCAGTCTTGCGTGTAGGCAGAGGCTCTCCTTCAGTGTCTATTCCCATTCACCTGGTAACTGTGGTTGTCCGCCTCAATGCACGTAGTTCATTTAGAATCTTATAATGATGAAACAACTTAGGTTGAAGGGACTTTCATGGAAGTCATATGATCCAAACTCTGCTGAGAGCAGGCCAACTTCCAAGCCAGATCAGGATGATTATGGATTTGTCCAGGTAAGTTTTGAATACCTTCAAGGACAGAGATTACACAGTCTCTCCAGAGAACCTGTTCCAGTGTTTAACCATCCTGTACACAATGTTGTCCTTGTATCTATCTGGACTACACCTTGCTGCAACTTGTGTCTGTTAGCTTTTGTTCTTTCACTGTGCACCTTTGATGAGAATCTTGCTCTGTCTTCTCTAATACCCTCCCCTAGGTTAGCAGGGGTATAGGGATAGCGGACTAAATAGTTGCTACAATTATAAACATCTGAAGACTGAGATGAAATCATGCTCACTAGAGGCATTTTGGATTCTGGAATCCATCCTCTCAAACAGCCCAAGTGTTGGGACTTCATTTGCAACACAAAACTTCGTGTTCTCAAGGATTTCACTGGACAGTGAAGAGCATGCAGTGATGATTTGGGGGCAAGATGCTTCTTGTGCCAGCATGAGGCACATGCCTGACTGCTGTGACAGAGATCACTTCTGTGAGGGACTTATCATTTCAATAGTGTTTCTGAAAAATACAACCTGTCCTTTCCCCAGGAATTTGTTCTCAGCATACTTGATAACAAAAAATGATTTGTGAAAATAATGAGCAAGCACCATACTTATCTTTATAGATTTGTCTTGAGTAAAAACCAAGACATTGAGACTTAGAAGATCCGGGTCCATCCACTAGGCATTTTGGTTAATGTATGGCAGGACTTACCCTCCCATGCAGTGCAACACCAACTCGGAGACACCTTTTATGTCTGCACAGCACACCATCCATGTACAGATACCAGCTTGGGTCCCAAAACCAGTGTTGCCACTTGATGTTATAGCTGGGATAACAATCTAAGAGCACAGCCAAATGCCCTATCTGGAGAGCTGATCTGCCACAGCTCTGCCGCTTCCAGTTCTGGACCTATTTAATACTGCTATTGGAACAAATGCCAGTAAACGGCAAGTGAAGCTTTGTCGTGCCAAATCAACTCACTTACTAAAAAAACCCCAAAATAAAAAAAATATGATGACATGTAAAACCACAAAGGAACCTTTTCACTACAGGTGAAACATATTTTCACATATACAAAAATCAAATTAATCTCTGTTTCACTTTTTTTTTTTACTTGATTGACAGCATTCATAATTTCTGCAAAGAAAACACTTATTGTTTCACATTTTTAAATACATGGTAATTTCACAGAGGTCTGGCTACAAATAAGATTACATCTGAAGATCCTCGGAATGGCTTATGCACTAGACTGGAAATTAGAAATAGCTCTGAAGTGTTTCTAATATAAAGTAGGGAACACTGGATCATTAGAAACAGTGGGACTTGAGAAAATGCCAGAGGAATTCTACTCTGCCTTCTCTTCATGCTGTAAGTTAAAGATTTATCTGGTGGCATTGCCCCTTCCATTAGATTTGCCTGTTTGCAGGCGGCAATTTTGTCAAAAAGGGTCTCCAGAGAATATTTCAGTCACATCGTTTTAACACAGAAAAAATGTGCTTCAGAGGGAGAGAACATTAGAAGAGAACTTGTGTCTAATCAAAAGCTATGGCAAGTGCAAGAATATCTTTGCCAGCTTTGGAGAAGTCACCAGGAGAGTGTTAATACCAAACTTGTTAATTCTTCACTGATACAGGAGAACAGATGAGGTACTGAAAAATCTGAGCATCCGAATTTAGAGGTTACTGAGTAACTACCTACAATGGCACTACAAGAAAAGAGGCATCTCAAAAAGAAAAGAAAAAAATCATTAAAGAGGAAAACCATCATTAGCTCTAAGAAAAAGGTTCTGATGCTATCCAGTCCTCCTGTGGTGTCCTCCCAAGTCTATCACATAGGCTCCCAGCTACTTGCCCTCAGCCTGTGTCACTGACACACATCCAGTGGAGGAAGGCACATTACAAAGCAGCAGCATTGTGATAATTTTACAGGAGCAAAAGAACAGCTGTAACAATCCACCAGCTCAGTGTCTTGCCTCAGCAATGGACAATACCAAATAACTGGAGAAGAGAATACAAGCAATTTGAAAGCTCATCTTTGCACCTTGCCATCTGCTTTGATGTTGCAGATCACTCTTTGAAAGTAGGGAACTTCATTTGGAGCTGTGAGATGCTTAATCACTCGTCTTTACCTTAGGAACTGTCTTTACCATTAGCCCTGTTTGAAGGTCATTTCCTGACTCCCTGCTGTGATGTACAAACAGGGCTATTAATGACCATTCTCAGTGATATGTCTGAAATACAATATTAAGGCATCCTGACTCCTTACTCCCACTGTTGTCTTCTGCTCACTGTAATAAAAATGCTGTTAGTCAGTCCTTTTCTCTAGGGAGAAGAGATGCCAACACAGAGATGATTTACAGAAGACAAATGAGAAAGGTTGAATAAATATCTCATTTAAGGCCTGATTGTGCTATTGCTTGACACAGTTCTTGGCCTTAGCAAAGGCTGCAAAAAAAGGCCTTAAAAAGTCACGGATTTTTAGCAATATATGTGTTAAGCAAAACAGCTGACCTTAGCACAATGGTCCATTCTGCAGTGCGGCAGAGAGAGCTTTCCTTGGCACAGCCAGCATCTGTTGTACTGGGAGCAGGACAAGTCTTAGCTGTCAGTCTTAGTTCAACTACCTGTTAGGCTAATAGTTCACTGCATGGCCTGGCATCTCAAGAAGCAATATAACAACTAAAAAAGTCAAAAGGAAAATGAGATGAGTTGATCAACCTAACATTTTTTCTAATGCAGCCTGAGTCATTATTGTAGTTAGTAAGCCATATCTTACTGCTTTAGTCAAATGATTACTACCATTGTATATTATCTTAAAATCTATCACTATTAGAGGATGAATGCTGGAAATTCAAGCTCCTCATTATCCTCAAATGCCTCTGCATTAAGTCAAAGGAGAAACATTTCTTTTTTTTTCTATCCAAGCCATGAAATTGGGAAAGTTTATCAAATAGCAAAGGCTGTTGCAGCAGCTCTCATAGCGCCCAGCCAGACGTCCATTCCATGGTTTTCCTGAAGGCTGTGAAATATGCAAGGAAATGCAAAGCCCACCTTGCAAGCTGAGGCTAGCACATCAACCCCAGTGTTAATCGAGCTCATGCACTTCCGCAAAGATGGAGAGGAGTCTATAACGAGCAAAAGACCCTGGGCACGTGGCCTGGAAAATTCGCGGGTACATCATACCGTGTCGTATCACTGCACCGTGGGTATATATACTCATCACTGACTCATCTCTAGTAACACTTTGCTAGCACGTCCCGGTTTTGCTGTAAGACATATTAACTGTGAACAGTCTTTGATTGCTGTGAAATTTTGGTGAGGAATTTGGAAGGGGTGCTCCCAGGACTTTACACCACTTTTATAAAATTTAATCAGCTGTATAAGCCTCACTTAGGGAATCCCCAGTAATCTCCTCTCTCACCACTGAGTTTCTTAAAACCTTAATCTAGTTTTCTTATTGAAGGAAACTATCTATCTTTAAACTACCTTCCCCATTATTTAGGACTGCACTTTTTTTTTCCCATTTCTGAGGCTTCCTACCATCCCCTCAGGTCTACTTAGAGAATTTTTACTTCTCCCCAAAGTCCAGTAATTCACCTCCCTGCCCACCACAACACAGACAAAATTATTTACTATGAGTGAAGCAGGCTAAGACATGAATGTACATCTGCCAATGGTGGGATGCTTACTGTGGTATGGTATAGGACATGATCCTGAATCTGGGCAATTACAGCTGCTCTGTGGGGATCCCTTTGTTGATGCACAAGGAATCACTGGCATGTCCATACCCACAGTTCCTCTATCTATGCTATGGGAATAATAGCATTGACCCTCCTAGTACAGTGCTGCAGTGCTAAAGCTCAAAACTACTGGCTTCAAAACACACTAATCTACACTGTGAATTTCCCAGCCTTGGTGGTTACTTAATGCTATTTATGAATGTTTATGCCTGTATTTAATTTCCTGTGGTGCTTGAAGTCCTTCTCTGAGACTTGCAAAACCGGCATCATATATTTCCCAGAGAACCTTTTGTTCAGCATAAATAAAACATTATGCAGCAGCTTCAATTTCCTGATAATTAAATGGAAAACTTTTCTAAAACGCTGGATTCAGGGCAGCTATAGGAACAAAACACTGTGTTGCTGAGGTGACTTCAGGTCCAATTTGTGCACTGAGTTCACTTAAACACCTTGATGCTCATGTGTTTCTTAAAGCTGCACATTTAAGCACAGTGTTAGGAAGGCGGGAAGGTATATAAAGGATGTCGTGGTTTAACCCCAGCCAGCAACTAAGCACCACGCAGCCGCTCACTCACTCCCCCCCCATCCAGTGGGATGGGGGAGAAAATCAGGAAAAGAAGTAAAACTCCTGGGTTGAGATAAGAACGATTTAATAGAACAGAAAAGAAGAAACTAATAATGATAATGATAACACTAATAAAATGACAACAGTAGTAATAAAAGGATTGGAATGTACAAATGATGTGCAGGGCAATTGCTCACCACCCGCCGACCGACACCCAGCCAGTCCCCGAGCGGTGAATCCCTGCCCCCCCCTTCCCAGTTCCTAAACTAGATGGGACATCACATGGTATGGAATACCCTGTTGGCCAGTTTGGGTCAGGTGCCCTGGCTGGGCATGAGAAGCTGAAAAATCCTTGACTCTAGTCTAAACACTACTGAGCAACAACTGAAAACATCAGTGTTATCAACATTCTTCACATACTGAACTCAAAACACAGCACTGTACCAGCTACTAGGAAGACAGTTAACTACATCCCAGCTGAAACCAGGACAAGGAAAAGTTAGGAAGGAAAACAATCAGATCAGTGGAATTTTGTATGGATGGGGGGGAAGCAGGCAACATAAGTATTAGAAAGGAGAGACAGGAGGAAGAAGCCAAGATGGCAGAAGTGTTTTGGCTGCTTGGGTAGAGAAAAACATGGATCTCCAAAATGTTTTGAAGAAGATTTGAGCGGGTAGGTCTCATAAGAGACAGTGACCAAAGACTGAGTCAACAAGTTGTTGAAAGGATTTTTAATGTATCATAGACTTAAAAAAAAAACAAAGCGGTTTTTAATAGTGTAATTTCTTTGTTTCCTCTGCTGCTGCTGTGCTGTGACTAAAGAAGTTTTTAATCTCATCTTCTCAGTCTTCTCAGAGCCACAGCTGTGGCCTATGAAAAAAACAGTCTGGTCTCATGAAAATACCTGTGACTGAAATGAGGAGTCAGTCCAAACCCAGCAGGAGCAAGGACTCACAAAGACCGTGAGAGAAAGCCCTGGTTAATGCATTTGCTAATTCATTGCACTTTCTTTTGCTAATTAGCAAGCATGATGGAAAGAAGAAAAGCTAACAATACGGACCACATCCTGTAACCTGTGTAAACACTGATTTACACCAGCTAAGATTCTGGGCCCTTGATACTCCAAGGGAAAAGATTCTTCTCTGCTGTTTGGTTTGATATAAGTAGCAATTACTCTGTGGTTGACGAGCTGAATTTTAGAGTTATGGGCCAAATTATTTGAGCAGGCACATTCTGAGTTATCCATCATGCAAAATCCTTTGTGCAGACCTGCAAAGTTATCACTAACTGTGCATTAAAATAATCTCTTTTCATTTTAGTCATACTGTAGTGACTACATACATATTTTCCCTCTCGTGAAGCAATTCTGCTTTCCTGTAAGATGGGCTGCTTAAGAAACTAGTCACCTAAATAGCTCCAGCGCTGGATAGGCCAAAGAGCACCATGAATCATTCCTCAAGGAGAAAAAATATGCTAATTTGCACATCAAAAAGAGAGCACTGGTCACAACTAACAGTCTCTGTATATTAATAAGGAAATCTTACTCCTGTTGGCATTCAGAGCTGAGGTAACTGGCTCCAAATGAACTCAGTTCCTTCCAAGCAGAACATTTGCTAAGTTGGACAAAATAAGCAGGATACTAGTGCTTTTTTTCCCCATCACTGTTCAGTGCTTCATGCAGTAGCTGTGAAAACTCACTGTATGACTGAGCCATCTGGACGTGTGTTTCAGAACTATCACTTCAGAGAAAGATTCATGCAGGTTTTGTTTTTCCAACTCTATCTAGAGCTTGTCCAAATGGACAAACTTTGTGCAAGGGAGGAAGCTGGACTGCACATCAGAGCACCCTGGTAAATCCCACACAAGCACCAGTGCGGGAACATCTCTTTGAAGGATAAAAGCATTAATCTTTCTCAGTACTCCCTGCCAATAAAATTAGGTGCAAGTTACTTATTGACATAGTCACTAAGCAGACTGACTGCTTGAAATGCTTTCCTATTCTTAGATGGAAGCTGCCTTATAAACTCAAAGTATTTTTTACTTAGGTGACAAAATATGTTTTCATAATCATTGGTTCACTAGAAGTATCCTTAAGCTTTCATTCAGTGAAAAATTATAAAGACCAGTGGCTTGAACTTTTCTTAAAAATTACTATGTCTAGAAAAGGAGAACATTTAAAGAGTTAGAAATTTCATGTGATGAACCACATAATTCTGATAATTTTTATCTTAAGGAAGAAAAAACAGGGCCACATCTTGACATTGATGGAACTATGCTGATGATGCCATGGCAGGATGTGATTCATGGTGGCATTTTTTATCCTTTTATTCTCACTGTGCTTGTTTATTTACATTAAAATGTGGACTAGCTTAGATAAAAAGGCAGCTGAAACACATAATGTAGGCAGCAGCCATTTTCTTAAATCCACCAAAAGAGCTATTCCTGAATGAGCTCTCTGGAGCTGAAAGTCCTGCCTGGCACTCAAGATACGACACAAGTCATCAGAAAGGCAATTTTGTCTTTTGGTTATGGTCATAAATTGAAACATAGAGTATTGTGAATGAATGTAAGGGGGGGGGGGGGAATTATTAGAACAATTAAGCACTGGATCATATTGCCCAGATTGGCTGTAGGGTCTCTGTCCTTGGAGGCTGCTTTGTCTTGTCTGAACAAAACCCTGAGCAACCGGATCTGAAGTCAATATTGACCCCACTGTGAGCAGGAGGCTGGATCTGAGACCTTGTGTGGTCCCTTCCCACCACAGTGATTCTTTAATGCTATCAGGCATGAACAATCTTTGCTGTTTATATTTGCGTTTAAAAATAAAGCCAGAGAAAATGGGTAACTCCTCCACTGAGAATTTAGAGTATCTTAATATAGTTCTTAAAATTTCTATTCAACAGTTTCGACATTTTACCTAGATGAAAGCACACAGTGAGGATATCCTATCATGAACTCATTTAAGGTTTTTTTTTTTCCCCATAGGCTCTTGCCTTGAGGAAGGAAAAGGAACATCTGTTCTTTTGGCTCCAGTTAAGGGTTTAAGTCTTCCCAGTCTTGAGGAGTGCTTCATAAACAAAGTCTGAGATCACTGGATGTTCCCACAAAACTGTTTGTGTAATCAAGCTAAGATGGTTGCAAAAGCAGCAGCACTGAGGCTGCCACACAGTAGTGAGAAAACCTGCAGCAGCGTGCAGTCAATCACTTCAGAGATTTGCCTTTTAGATAATGAGGGGTCTGAGGGCATTCAGGACTATAAATCAGCCCTAGATTACTTTTTTGTTCTAAAAGCAGATTCCAAATTTCCGACACACTCACAAATACACAAGAATTGTCACTCTCCGGTCAGCAGTTAGCTAGGTAAGAAAAGGGAGTACAAACTGGTTGGCATTTGTATCTCATCCATCTTCTGAGTCTTCCAGGACTGTCTTGGTTACTCTGATGAAGATGAGTGACAGCAAAGCTGCATAAAACCCCCTCTCTCCCACCCTGTGACATACAACACAGTGGTTGATTGTACACAGGAGCAAAATGCCATGGCCCCATCCAACCCCTCCCCATCTCCTGCTACATGCCCGGCAGAGCTGCCCCAGCCCTTGGCTCCTGTTGACAGCCTGCATCTGCTGACTCTTTCTGGAGTGGGCCAGTGGGATTTAAAGTGGTCGAGGCAGCTTCAAGAAATTTACATGTTTCCTTCAAATATTGGACACAGTCTGAAAATGGGGCTTGAAACAAAATGAAGTTAATGCCCGTTGTGCTGGAACAGTTGCATTTTCTCATCTTCTCTGGGTTCGGGCAGAGGATGTGACTACTTTTTCAGTGTGGTTTAGGAAGACAGCAGGGTAATGCAGAAGGAACAAATTGTCTCTGGAGCTTTGGAGGTTTTGCCTTCACTCAGGAAGCAGCCTGAGTCCCCTCCACAAGAAACGCAGGAGAAAAATACTCAGAACTCTCAGAAGTTTCCTGGGTTTCAAGGAATGATTATTTAATGTCTCCAGATTCCTGACAGGACCACTGCTTTTTTCTGTGCAATTAAACACTTCAGACCTCAGTACATCTGGCAGAGAATTTCTGAGGAGTCCAGGGCCAATGGCTCAGGACCAGCTGCCCCAGGCCTGGGGACACCATTTCTATTCCCTGAGACTTTAGATATCGTGAGCATGTTTACAGAAAAAACCCCACATTTGACCAGAGACACTACCCACAAAAGGGTACCAAATTTTCCTGCTTTGTTTTATGACCACAAGGAGTCATCCCATGAAATGACTGTAAAACCAACTGGCACCCACCTCCCAGGTAAGTTAAACTGCCACCATCCTCTTTTTCCATTTTCCACTGCCTCATCCTGCCATGCTGTCATTGTCACCAAGACACCTCTCTCGTATCTGTTCCAAATGTGCCCTTTCCTTTAATACCATTTCTATCACTAATCGCTTAACACCAGCTTTCGTAATCTGTATTTTAACAGCTAACTGAGGATTCTTTGGAAACTCAGAGTTAGGAGGATTGCTAAAGACAGGGTAGACAAGATCCTGCTTCCATCTATGCTTTCATTTCCCATGGGCTCCAATGGGGCCAGGATGCCACCTTTGGTGTCTGAGAATTAAGTACCTACAAGCCATTTTAAAACCTGGGTTGTTGATCCAAGTGCAGTAAATCCATTGGTATACAAAAGAGATGCTGTTTGAACTGAAAATTCATGAAAAGCAGTCACACTTGGAATTTTGTCCCTCATTAAAAAGAATATGACATTTTCTTCTAGACCTAGCCAGGTGAATGCCATGATTTCTAGTTGGTTTGGTACAGTCAGTTTAACCAGTTGTTTTGGGATGGCTCATTCTGTGTGTGTACACAGATGCTCTAGAGCCATTGCGGTACTGTTTTTCTTTCCTCAACTACCAGGCAGAAGCCACTGTTGGGGTTTCCCAAATGACAGTGTCTGGAGAGCCTGAATGAAGCTTCTCATATGTGAAATTAAAGCCAGTGGTGTTTTTCTCATCAGGGAGCTATCTGGTGTGCATCATGAATGTCAGGTAGGTGCAACCCTGATCAGTTATCAGGAGACAGGATCGAGACTGGAAATTAAAAAGCTGTCTTTCTTTGCTTCAGAGCTGGCGGGGACAAAAACTTAAAGGATGAAGAGAGTAATCAATCCTGGGAATGTGCTGTGTGGACTTTGGAGAAGTGAGAGTAATTACTCTCTCTGATCTCTCCCTGAAGCCCTTAGCAGCGTGTGGCCAGATATTAAATGAGTAATTCAGGAAGGGAGAATATAAAGTAACCATATACACAAATACTAGGTTTAGTGAGTTTTCTTCTTATAAAGTTCCTTATTTCTCAGCACGTGGAGCTAGCTACATACCTTCAAACCAGCACTGCCTAAGGCCTTGTTTTGCCTTACTGAAATCCCCCAAAGAGATTTTAGGTCCCAGCTTTTATCCTTGATGCCTGCCTGTAGGGCTCACAACTGCATCTGCCACTGCTGCTGTCCTGCTGAGCCTGTGGACCCTCACTTGGACCTGTTGGGATGGACTGTGATGGGTGAAGCTGGGGCCCACAGGGAGTCCTGAGTACCGGCGCTGCTGGTGCCAGAGCCTCTGTGCTTGCATTGACTCCCAGCTGGGGATGGCCGGGCTGTGAGCCTGGGGGCACTGAGCACACCACGAAGAGTCTGAGGAATGGCTGGACATCTTCACTTGTGGTTCTAATCCAGACAGAGAGCCCAAATATGCCTTTTACGGACTGAGTTACTTTCCCAGCAGCACTGACCTCAGTGTTTACATTTTTGAACAAAACTCTAAATCTCTTTTATTGTCTTCTGAGAGGCAGAAAAAAGCATCTGTGATTATTGCACACATATTTTAAAAGACAATCACTATCATTCACACAGACCGGGGGCTTTCCCACCCATGCTGCTACAAGTGTTTTCCCCCCAGCCCACCCATATTTTGGGGCAGCAGAGAAGGAAGAACCCTATCTTTCCTTTAGCACATTTCACAGTTCCTCTTGCTGTTGTGTTTTCCTGCTCCTCTGGAAAGGGAACACTCCTTCCTTTTCACATAGCTTAGCCTTCAGTAGTCAAAAAGTCTCACTAGCTCTGATCCTCCCATGTTTCCACTTATTCCTCTGTAGAATAACCCATGTTTGAAACACAAGAGAAACTCTCAGGGTGTTCTATGACATAGGTATGATATAGAAAACAATTCATAATCATGGTAAAGTATCTGATGATACGATGTTATCCATCAGGATATGAAAAATAAATGTTTATACACTAATAAGATGACATGAATTATTCAAAAGAAGGCACAGTTGGCTTGGGGAAAGTTGAGAGGTTGCTGATGAACCCTCACTATCCACTTACTAGCTCCATTTAAACCTGGGAATTTCTCAGTGGGAATTGTTTCATCAGAAAAGACACATTTTTCAAAACCAAAACATTAAAAAAAAAAGGAGAAAACTGAGACTAATTTTTTAACTTAGGAAAAAAAAAAAACCATTTAAAAATGTTAAAAGTGAAAAATTTTTACCTGCAGAGATTTTATTTACAAAAGCCCTCCTATACCTAGGCTAGTAGTAATAGTGAAAATATTAAAAATTAAGAAGAGAGGCATTGGAAGATAAAAGCTTCCTAGCATTCTGAAAGAAAATAATAGTGTTATTTTTATTTGGGCATTGTACTTTTTTTTTTCCACACTTCATTCCATTTTCAGCTAGGACAAATTTTGTAGACACTTGTAAGTTTTCAAAGGCTAGGAAAATCCATTTCAGTTGCAACAACTAGTAGCCAATTAATTATAAAGTGATCCTTCTCAGAATACTGAAGTGCAAGTTCAGTAACCAAAGAACGTTATTTCCTTGGCATGTGCCAGAATAACACTCCTAGACTTTTTACCTAAAAGACCACCCATCCTTTCTGAAAAAGTGAAAAACAACAAAAGGCCACCATGTATCTGACTATGAGTTGGCAACTGGAAAAGAAGAAGAAAAGTGCATCAATAATAACAATTTTAATGTTTGTTACTTCCAACATTTTCATTGAAGATACTGATGATACAAGCTAGGTCCCACCTGTTCCTGGGGACCAGCATGAGCTGGAATCGCCACCTTTTTGCTACCTTTCAGATGGTTAGTGGTCCACAGACTGTAGATGGAGGAAGTTCTTGCTTCTGTTTTTACTCCGTTATCGCACAGTTTCCCCCACTCTGATACAGGACGGACAGACTCACCCATTGTTGCTCTGAGTTACTGCTCCAAAGAGTGATCTTCCCCTTCCCAAAAGAGTCGTGCATCACGTGGCTGTGGCGGAATTCAGAAAGTCCCTCTCTTGGTAGTGATTGTGAGCAACCATGAGCCGCATCCCTTACTTCCCCAGGGTGAGCCAGCAAACTCTCCACTCTGAGATGAGCCTGGTCTATAGGTGCAAGGATAACACAGAGTTACTCTGATGTACTCCCAAAGACAGCCACTGCCCTTGCATTAAATTCCTTTGAGATAAAACCAAGCTGAGTTTACAGCTTTGGTGTCAAGGGAAGAAAATCTGTGGTTCAGTTAAAGAAGAAAGAGAGAGGAGTAGATTCAGTGGAACATTATTAACCTCTTTTTTTTTAACCAGAAATGTTTGAAATTGAGTTAATGATTTTCCTGCTGTTCTAATTCTAAATATTTCTTTTACATCACTGAAAGGAATTCAAAACTTGCATTTCATAAATCCAGTATGTGAAAGGTCCTTTGGGCTGGTAATAAGACTTTTGAAGTTACAGAAATCAGTCTGTGAAAAGACATTCACCGGGTCCATTAACATGGAGTGTATCTTCAAAAGGGAAGGCTGACTTACTGGAAAGTAATTCCTTCTCTTGCTCAGATGAGACTTTGATCTTTTTTAATCCAATCATGAACCTTACAAAGCCATTCGTAGTAATTGCAATCCTTGAATAGTACACTGACCTTTCATATTTTAAAAACATAGCCCTAAAATAACTTCATTTTAGAAGTTGACTTAGATTTGCAGTGCTGTGGCACTATCAATGTGTTTTATCACTTCTTAGTTCAAAAAGTTTTCAAGATGAAGGTGGTTTGACTGAGTACGATGAGAAAAGACCTGTTTATTTTTCCTCTCCATAACTATTTCTATGTACTACTCCATAACTTTCTTCTCTATCAACCTATCAAAACCAGCATGATCATTGTTTCCTGTCCTCAAAGACACCCTACACTTGCAATTTGGGATAAGCATTAAGTGAAGGCTTTGAGAGCAGCTATTTTAGGAGAAAATCAATGCATGGAAAAAACTACTTTAAAAGCTCAAAGGCAATAGGATTCTTCTTTTCTAATTTGGGAAGTTATTAGATATGTCCTTGCTATTGTTAGTAGTGGTAGAAGCTCTGCTTGTTCAAAGAGCTCTCAGATGAGCTCGAGGGATATCAGGAGGGATGCCGCGCTAGTGCTGCCAGTTTCACCGCAGGGAAGTCTCCTTTGCTAGCCAAGGTCTGGTCATGTTGGAGTTGAGCTTCTCCAAAGCTCCTTCTCCCAACTTATTTCCCACACAGCCCAGATGTGACCTGGGTGGTAAAGACTGAGGTCAAGGCAGTGTCAGCTAGTGTAGCTGTTATACGCACTAATTTTACATATTTCCCACCATAGCCTGCAATACCCTATTCCAAGTGAACATCCCTACCATTGGGTCATCTTCCTCTCTCCAGTCTAGGAGCTGACAGCATTCCTACCAAATTTCCAAGCCTCCCTGCTACATTGATGATTGAGATGAAAATTGACAATGGGCTGGTACAGAAGTATGACTTCATTTGAAACTCAGATTAATTTCAGTCTTTGGAATGTGGCTTAGTTTTTGGAAACTGGAAAAACATGATTTCAAAAGCCCAGATAATTTGTAAAATTGTATCAACTTCAATATTCATTAACAACTTGCAAGCTATGCAGATCCTGTTTGAACAGATATGATCGTAAATGAGGTTTCAAGTATTTTCAGTAAAACTCTATAGGGTTTCAAAAAGGCTGTGAATAATGTTAATTGTAAATAATTTACAGTAATGGCAATGAACAAGTAATAGATTTAGTGTTGAATAAAAATGTACATTTCTGGAAGGATCCATACAGCCATTGTTTTGTAGTGGCAAGCATTTCTATAGCTGATGAAATGGTTACATACAGGGAAAATGAGGAGATACAGTTTCATGTCTCATGTAACCCTGAGTTTGCTAACACAAAGCCAAGAGATATTTCCGCAAAAGCCCATGGATTTGTGTAGAAAAAGCTTTCAGAAAGAAGGTTTATATCAAATTCTCGAGGACTTTTTGCCTAGAGCTCATAATGGTTGCATTTGTGGCTATTGCTGTCAAGAGAGCTGCTTTCAAATCAAAATCATTTGAACTTGAGGAGAAGGAGCTGAACTGAGTCCAGATGAAAGAAAGGCTGTTTTCAGCAACAAGGTGCAGCCGGTATCTGCATTGGTAGGCTGATAGCTTGACAGGATAGGAAGTCTGCATGGACCTAATGGAGACAAATGAATGCTGAATGGAGATTTATTTCTCTCAGACACTTCCAAAAGGAAAAGCTTCACATCACTTGCCACACATTGTACATGTCAGAGCTATTAGTGACTTCCAGCTGTAGTTAGTTAGGGAGGGCTGAATACCTTATGCTGCTGCTGGATTTCTGCCTTTGCACACAGCCCGTCTTTTCTCACCCGCTGCCCAGGAAACCTACTAAATGTCCTCGGCTTGCTTTTTCTTTTCCTCTTTATAGTGCTCTTTGCTGAGGGCTAGACAACCCTGTTAAATATTTGACATAAGTACAACTAGGAGAAAACAACTACTATATTTCCAAAAGCAATAAACGGACACATGCAGGGATGAGAGGATGGGAGAGAAAGCGGGGACATTTAAACCACCCGGTCACCTCCAGACTCAGAGAACTGCTCAATCCAGGCCCCTGATGCTCTTTGCACCAGGCTTCTCCAACACCAGGGCCACTTGCAGGAGGAGCAGAGGGAACAGCTGAATGGTTTGTTGCTGCATCCCCGAACCAGAGGTCCTGCCTGAAGGCGCTGTGGCAGGATACGTCCTCTGCAGGGTACATCCAGTCCTGCCAGCTGCCTGGTCCAGGCCTCAGGCTACCACCCCTCTGCCTGAGGCTCCCAGCCATAAATAACACTGCTGCTTCTGGAATGGATTTAACAAGACAGACCTAGGCCACTCTCATCAAAAAGCCACCTGAGTGAGACCCTGTGATCAGAAAAAGGGGATGTGAAGGAGAAAAACAGCACAAGCAAAGCCCCAGTGTCAAGTTTTTCTCTTGCATCAGAAACAGGGGACAACTGAAATAAGCCATTTAAAGTACTTTCCAGTGGCTTAGGTGGCTTAAACAACCTTCCCAAAAAAAGAGAAACATAAAGCCCATTGGCCTTATGATCCAAAAACCTATGGTGTTGTTGGAAAGCTTCCTTTTACTTGGTCTCTTCAGGTGCCCTGCTGTTTTGTAGAGATGCCTATGTCATTAAGAAAAGATGCAAACACATCTGGAACAGTCTCTTTTTCTCCAGACTAATTAGATTTACTTGCTTTCTTGTAAAACAGCCTGTAATAATGAGACTTGAACAACAGCTCTACCAGAATGACAATTTATGACTTTTCCAGATGTGTTTTGATATCCTCATATGAACTCTACCTAAGCCTTGGTGTTACAGGATTAAGCCATTTCTTCTATAAGAAATTATCTGCCTGTCTTCAGGTTAGTTTATGTGCTGACTCTGTTGCCAAGAGTCAAGCTAGGCACAGCTAAGTAATGCCTCTATAGAAGTAGAAATTATCATTTTCATCATTAAGTATTTGTTATGACGGTGTCCGAGTCTCACCTAAGAGTTCAGTCATAAACCACAGCCAAATATCCCTTGTATTTGCAAAGAAACATCCCTTGTCCCAAATAGTTTTTCCGTTACGACAGTGGAAACAATTACTGTTGAATTAACTGGCATAGATAGTGTGGAATAAAGGCTGACCTGATTGTTCAGTGTGGAAAGCCAAAATTTCATTTCCTATATTCTTTTTCACCAGGCTTTTTTCTTTTCCTTTATATGAACCAAATAACAATCAACAGTTCAGTGACATTTTATAGTCTTCTGCTTTCATCCTACCTCCAGTGTTAGACAGCTCTGAAGGCTGTGATTTTAGCATACGAATAGTCATCTTAAAGTAAACAAATTTGTGAATTGAAAGAACAAGTAAGATTCAGATAAAAAGTTGCCTTGGAAAAAAGCAGTAAACTAAACTGATTCTACGCAAAATTAAAACAGCCCCCCCCGCCCATGGCGACAGCAAAAAGAAAATGCCATGCATGAAAAACAACTTACAGAAAGATGGAAAAACATGTCACCATGCGGCTGACAGCAATATATATTATCCCTAAACAGTGATAATTCAGATGGAGACAGCAGCCTGTATGAGTCAGAAAAGTTTTATCTGAATATATCTAAAATAGGAAAAAAATAATTAAATACAAATAACAGAGAACTTAAGAGATGGAGCAAAATCGTCTGATCACATCCAAACTTTGGAGATATTTAAACCAGTTAAAAATCTCTGGACTGAGTCCAGTTTCATAGTTAAATCATAAATCTTCACAGGACCAGAAGAGAAGAAAATTAAGACATTCTGAAATTTTGGGACAGAAAATAAAGAAAGAAATGTAACCGATTTGAAGAAAAGTTCAAAAACCCAAATCTAAACTGGCAGCCAGACAAGAAAATTATTATAGGTTAGCAGATAACCAGAAATGATCAGGATTATAGAAATGCCATTTTCTAACAGATCTGCAGACACAATCCTTTAGCCTTGCACCAACAGAAGAGGTGGACAAAAATTATCATTGAACTGGAATCCTAAAACAGCAAAACCACTGCAACTGAAAAATGTTTCTGATTTACACACTTCTAGCATAAGAATAGTTTTAGTTTGAACAACCTCACTGAAGGTTTCTTTGCACAAAGAAAGCATCAAGCATCCCAGTGACGCTTCCTACCATATGTGACAGAGGAATAAACCAAACCTCAGAGAAAAACCAAAAGATTTCCTTTTGGAATCATTTCATACCAAATTGTTGCACTGTGACAAGAAAAAGGAAGAGAGACCTAGCTACTTTTTTAAAAGTTGCATACCCAGATTTGTACAGAGAGGACTGTCAGTAGCTGCGCCAGTTTAGGTTTCAGTGGTTGTGTGCAATGCATCGCAGTGGCCATCAGTCTGGATGATGCTGCCTGAGATAGACCTGTCCCTCAGTGCACACGAGCATAAGCAGGAACAGCTGACACAAGAGAATGACAGCCCCGGCACAGGGTGGGTCAAAGCGATACCACAAGGCTACGACAGGGAGTTGATTTAATTTGGTTGGGTTTCCTATGTGCAGATTCTCAGGTTTTACTTAGAGTTAGTTCTACACATTGATTCATCATTACCATCAGCTCAAACTGCTGCAAAATATTCTTGTGTGTTGGTGCAGCCAGGCAAATTAGGGAATATGGGATTGGCAATGAGTATTTCTTATTACCATCACCTATAGTAAACTGCAGTCATCCTACATACCAGTAAAGAAGATATGCAATAAAAATGAGGTACATCAAATATACTGCAGAAATATTGCTCCCAAATATTGATGAGCTTCTTGTGTGAGTTTGTGTCTGATATGCAAAGATTTAATGAAATATGACAGTACCTTCCTAATGAGGGATCAGCAAACTCAGTGTGTTTATCTAAATGACAGTGATACTTTTATATTTTTGAACTTTATCTTTAGCATCTTTGGTATCTTGGTAGGGTAAACCTACACATCAGACATGCAGAGCGAGGGCAAAAATAGATATGGCTTTGTTCATCCACTTCTGTGCAAAATATCATAGCCTGGGCATTTGCAAGCAGTAGAGACATGAATAGTGTTCTCTTGGTTTGGGAAAGTGTTTGCTGCCACATGAATCAGGAAGCCCATCTGGCTGCTCAGAGGTTGCGGAAAAATTTGGTTCCCGAGCACCTGGCCTTCAGGAAACATAAGGAGAGGAGTTTCCCATGCCAGCATAGCTACATCATCACCCTTTCTTTTCTCACTGTGCCTGCACATTACTCCAGGCCTGTAGGCTTGAGGGGAAAGCAGGGAGCAGCAATGCAAGACAGAGCACTAGCTTGCACAAGGAAATCCTGCAGAAAACTCATAATGGAAAAATCACTTTCTATCT
Organism: Haliaeetus albicilla; assembly: GCF_947461875.1. Lineage (NCBI taxonomy): Eukaryota > Metazoa > Chordata > Aves > Accipitriformes > Accipitridae > Haliaeetus > Haliaeetus albicilla. Next base: position 9,947,915 of record NC_091509.1, on the reverse strand, counting down.
CTGATCCTTTTCTGCTGAATGGCCTCTTCCTCCAACAAGCACTGAGCCCCGGCAGTGGAAGGAAGCACCTTTTCATGTCCTGTTCCCATTCACCTGGCTCAGGGATAGGTTTGAAAACTCTGGGTGGATAATCACATTCTGATTTCTATCTCTCAGAAAGTTAATGTTAACCAAAGGAAGCAACTGTTTTTAAATGTTGACTCTACTGTTTCACTGTCACAGAGGAATCTCTGGGATACTCTTAAGGAAAATAAAGGGGAACAGATTTGGGGGTCTGAATTAATCAAAGAACACGGTGCAGTGCAGTGACAGGAGAACAAGTTACTAGTACGCAACCTCCCAGCTGCGTTACTGCAGACCTTCAACTGATGAGACTACAACAGAAGCACAGACGCTTGAATGCCTGGAGTGAAGTGGAGATTTGGGAAAGCTCCTAGGAAACTCAGCCTCTGGTGGTAGTAAAATGTTTCAATGATGGCAAATTCCTGACTTAGAGGAAAAAATGCCAGGATCTGTGGTAGGCTTTAACAACTGCAGCAGATGATCTCCTTAATCCTTGGGAGACAAGATCTTTTAGTTCAAAGGCCCCTACTCCAGTGGATATCACTGTTTTGCTGGGAAGGGCCATGGATATCCTCTGTGAAACATCCCCATGCACATGCATTATGCCAAGATGGTTTGCATAGTGTGAGAAGAGATAAAAACCTTTTTGCCTAAAATTCAGATCTACTGAGGCTTGGCTTTATTGTAGTTTTCTCAAAGCAAAACTGAAATTTCTTGTTTCAGCTGGATATGGAAGAGGAACTTACCAGAATCCTATTAAAAAAAAGGTTCTTTTCATCGCATTTTTACCAAGACTAACTCAGGCTGTATCAGAAATCACAAAGGAGGATGAGCCTTAAAGAGATTTATGGTCTTACTGGCGGTGGATCAAGGCTGGCCCTGTGACCTGCTCCAGACAGCTGAAAGTGAGAGAGGAGGATATCAGGCTATCAGTTGCTTTATCCTCTGATCCCACTACTGGGGAAAAACCAATACTGATAGTGAGTTGTGTCCATAACCCTCTAGTTTGGCTGTCAAAGAGGGAAACAGTTATCTTAAAAGTTGCACAAGTAGCTCAGAATAAGAGACCTCCTTGGTTATTTGCTTTGGAGTTCTTCACAGACTTGAATTTTTAAATGCTGCTGCAACAGGAAATATTGAATTTCCCCACTCCTGATGTTAAAACAGGTTTCTGAAGAAGACAATGATACTCAGTAAATGCAGAAGATTGGAACTACTCAGGATAATAACAAAAGCACAGACTGAAGCTGTTTGGCCTTGAGAAATTGCTCCCTTCAAACTTATCCCAGCGTATCCTCCTGGTTTTTGTCACTTGCATCTTTCTGGTCCTTTTTTGCATGGCTTTCTGTCTGTTACATCCCTGGGCTTCATTCATGCTTCTTTAGTTCAATGATACTGGTGGAAAACTGAATCTTCCTTGTGAGCTGGCTACTTTTTCCAAAAGTTCCCCCCATAAGTAGAACTACTCAACCATCCTTTGCTTATTTATAAGGTTCTGCAATTGCTACCTGTAATTTCTTCCTGGGGTCTATCTATGTAAGTCTGTAACACGCATCTAGCTGAAAAGATATGCAACTGATTTTATAAAGGACTTTTTTTTTTCCTATATGGCTGACTTATTTTATTGGGTTGGGTCTTTTTTTTGCCAAAGTAATTTATTCATATAAACACAACCTGTCGTGTACAGAGGTATCCTGAGAACAGCTCAGCTATGAATGTGATGAAACTTTTTACACAGTGAATGTTGCTGAATAAAGTTGGTGAACTATCTTATAACTACAGTTCTCTGATTTCTTATGATCCTTGCTATGACATATATTGATATCAGGAATTTTACACATTGTGACTTATAAAAAAAAGCCAGATGAAATACTGCAGCTGTGATTTGCCTCTTTATATGCAACCTCTCACCAAGAACATGCTAGACTGTTTGATCACAAACTAAGTGTGAACCTCTCAGCATGACCACAATTCTAGCTCTGCAGATCTTGAAAGATGCCATGGGTGTTAGCTCTGCAGATCTTGAAAGATGCCATGGGTGTTTCGTGATTCTCCAGAGTGAGCAGAGGCTTTGGTTCCTCCTGCTTGGATAAGAAATGAAAATCTAAGAATGACATGGCAGCTGTCACAAACTGTGCCTAGGAGTGTATTTATAACCTGGCTATTCCGCCCTGGTCCTAACCCTAGCCAAAAGTCCTAGGAAGAAAACAGCCCTGTGACCTTTGGGAATCCAATCCATTCGGAGCTCTGGGCAGTTTCAGACCAAGAAATAACTTTTTTAGAAAAATTATCAAGCTTGTTCTCAGTCAGATGAACAATCTCTGTCCAGCGACTCATCAGTTACTGCCTTCTTTCATGCTATATCAGTTCACAATGACTGATAATAGAAGAAGAAACATTTGTCTAAAGTGCCCACCCAAGGCTATAAATCTTGATCTGCTTTCACAAATAAACCCCTGCCTTTTCCACCAGGTAGGCTAGCGGAGCCTGGTGAGAAATGGCAACCTCAGCTCAGTGAACAGAGTTTCCATTCAAAACGTGCTATTATTACTCCCCCTGTTAATGCTCCCATCAGACACTGGTCTGCTCTTTTGTCCCTAGAGGTCACTGCAAAGCAGAATTAAAGTGCAGTCGTGCTAAGGCAGTGTGGGGAGCAGTGCCCTTGACTCTGTCTTCGTCCCTATTCTTCCATTTACCCTCTTTCTCTACCAATACTGTGCTGCTAATTCTCACAAATAGTCAGGTTTTATTTTATCATCTTTTATACTGTGTTTATCACAAGTAACATCAATTTAAAAAATATATGTATGGCCATATGCTTATAAATAGCATGCATTCCTCCATGCCCCCTCCATGGCTATCATAAGGTAGCTACATGAGACGCATTTTGTTCAGAAGGGGCTAAGTTTTGTTCCCTGGGTGAGCTGCTCAAAGTTAGCATCACTGTAGGGCTGGGATGCCTTAGGCCACAGCACAGGAGTAGAAAAATTGCATAGGTCAGTTAGGAAGTTATTAAATCATTTTAATTCATTTTAAGCTATTTGTGTGAATGAAACCATCTGCAGGAGAATCATACTCACAAACCACAGACATACCAGTAGAGAATTGTATTCAGCCCCACACTTCCCAGAATCTCTTGTTGGATAGTAGTTATAACAGATCTTTAAAGCCTAATAAATACTAACCATTTAGCTCCAAACATTTAGGATTCTTCCAGGATCAGTGACAGCTTAAGGCATGATAGTGAAGCTGCCTCTAAGCTGATCTCTTCTAGAACAGTAAATCTGTGTTAATGCAGCCAATTATCCTCATCTGACTTTCACTTCAACTTTTTTTTACCTGCTTCTGCTACCCTCTCATTTTTTTTTGTCCCAAAGTCCGTGGCAGCTAGTTCTTATGACCACAGGGTGGTGGCATCACATCCCACCTTCGACAAGAGCTGTCCACAGAGCAGCTAAACCAAAGCGGCCACAGTCTCTGCTTAGTCCATTGGCCATGGATATAACTCTGCTACGTTTCCAGCTAAAGCATGTGGGACATCAGGCTGGAGATGCAGAAAGCAATTAAAAGACAAGAACATCTGACAGAGTTTGAGAAGGAACCAAGTTCTCAGTGAAATTGGCTAATTCATTTACATTTTAAATACTTACTCAACAGAATGCATTTTCTAATGCTGCTCTCCTCAGGAAAGCAAGTACTTCCCCCCATATTGCTGGAAGATATTTACTTCTGTCCACCTATGGCACCAACCAACCAAAGTCCACTGCTGCAATTATACATGTTCCAGACAGAATACAGACATCACTTCTTCATCAAACAGGGTGGCTTGTTATTGTAAACTGTGAGATAACCAGCCATGAGGGCTTATATCCACATTATGTTTGACCAAAGGAAAGAGTCTGCTTCTCCTGTTAGCTGCACTGGACTTTACTGACACATGGAAACATCACTGAAAGGAAAAAAAAGCAAAAATACAAAAGAAAGAAACATGAGTGTCAGATGTTGGAAGATAAAGAAGAACTGAGCATCAGATCCAGGATTCTCTTGTGGCACTGGAAGCCAGGATATGAGCGAGAGAAAGGAGGAAAACCATGAGATACTTTTTGTATGCAATAGCAGCCAGCACCAGAAAAGATGGTTGAGGAAAGGGAGAGCCAGTGGCACTTGATAAATGCCACCCTGATTCATAAGCAGCTAAGTAACGACTGAGAAATGAGTCAGATGTACTTTTCCCCCCATTTCTCCTCTGCCTTTTTTTAGTTGCAGGAGATTATTAAATCAGGTAACATTATGAAATCTTTAGAGTTCCTCTTATTTCTGCCCACCCTACTACATGCCCTCCTAGTGAAAAAGGTGAGATTGTTTTCAGTTCATACACATGGGTATGAAAATAACATGGAGAACTTTTGAAAGATTACTCACTGCCATGCCTGCCCCTTAGGGATGGGGCCAGCTGAGTGGATTGTTGCAGTGTTTAATTACTAAATAATTAATATAATTTCCAGATAATTTGTTCCACTTAGGTGTGGTTCGTGATCCTTTAAAACAGACAATTATTACCACACTGAAACAATCCAGTAAAGGAATGCTAGTGGTTACAATGTGAGCCTTAATCTCTAATTAGAGACATAATTTCTTGCTGTAAAAGACTCCTATGACCTTCAGCAAGCAACTTTTAATTTCTTTGTTCCCATTTGTAAGGAGAAAACAGTAGCACTTCCCTACCTCAGGGATGCTATAAGTATCCAAACATTAAATATTTGAGCTACACTGTAAGTACATTCAAGGGAATACCATCCTCTTTATATTCCCATCACTTGTAAATATTGTAACTGCTATAAATTATAAAGTTATAAATTCTCTCTGCAGAGAGAATTAGGCAATTTTCTGTCAATTATGTAGATTTAGCTTACTGTTTTCTGCTCTTCTAATTTTGTCTTTTTTTCTAGCAGACCACACTGAAAAGAAAATAACATATTTGACTGTAAGACCTTTCCATGGTTTTGACAGGTGAAAATAGAGCAATCTCCTAAAAGCGCTAAAAGAATTTTTCATCTTCACTTTCTAAAAAAAGAACACATTAAATATTATCTCTTTCTGTATAAAAAACTCATGTACTTTCAGTGAAAATGACTATTTTCTTTTGATGGAACAGAGTAAAAGAAAACAAAACTGTAAGTTTTCATAGGAGTGCAGTGTAGGCTGTATTTTAGCACATTTACTCAACTCTCAGATTAAATTATCTGTCCTATAAATAGGTTGAGAAAGAGTGCTTTAAAAATTTAAGGGATAATACAGAGAAAACGAAACCTCAGACACAATAGCTATTTTTCCATCCTATAAAAGCAGGCCGAAAGTCACAGCTTTCTGCAGTCAAGTTGCCAAGGTGATGGTAACGCTCAGCAGAAGCCAAAGGCAGTTCCTTACCTCAAGCCACAGCCTTGCCCAAAATCTCGTTTTAAAGCAGACATCTGCAGGAGTCCCCTCTGTGGCCAGCCTAGGAATCAGAGCGCAAGATGATCACAAGCAGTCATTAATGCCACTGCCTATTTTTATAATTGTCATCTGGTTTTGAACAATGGAGGATATGGAAAGACTGATTAGGTACAAACATGCCTTTTTAAAGCCCACTTTGGCCACGATGGAAAACAGGATGTCTAATTCATTTTTGGCCTCTCCCTTCTTCCCTGTCACTTGTGGTTTTTAATGCCATACCCACACCTATCCACTTCCCTTACCAGCTGGGGACTCCAGCCTACAATGTGCTGGACCACCTGCAGCGCTCTCCGATCTGGGATGGTCCCTGGCCACATGGGAGGTACCCAAGAACATCCTCAGATTTTTAGCATTTCCATACATATCCCAGTAACTGCTACCTTCACCTTACTTTTTAACGCTTTGTTGCTTCTTCACATGAAGCCTTTTAAAAACTGGGCATCTGCCCTGACACTGAATCCTAAACCCAAGGCCAGTGAGGACAACAGAGACAAAACCAGCTAGCCCAGAACAAAGCCCCATTACAATGCCACTACACCGTCATTCACTAGTAGCTCAGGTATCCTGTGGTTAGTAAAGACGTTTCTTTACTAAGATGAACAAAAGTGCAGGATCAGTAAGATGTAATGCATGAAGATTTAACAATCAAAAATGAGTATACTGGGGTCAGGAGAAGAGTTTCCCCAGTAAGCATTTATTCATTATTGTTAAGTGAGCAGTCTGGTAGGGTAAATGCACACACATACGTGTTATGACAGTGCAGTAACCTCCTTACTCTTTAAAACAATCTGTGCTGCAATCCATGCTACCTCTACACTTGAATAGATATGATAAATCTTCTTGACAATGGTGTCTCACATATTTACCTGCTGTACAAGAAAATAATAGAATATATTCATGTAAATTTTGTCAGGCTTTTAGTTTCTATCACATCCTTTGCAGGAAAGGAAGAAACAATGTCAAGTGGCCTCATGGAGAGATTCTGCTATAATTGAGTATTTTAGCACAAGCTGTTCCATTCCAGTTGAGAATACTTTCTAAAAGAAAACAAACTGAAAAATCATATTTATTTCCCAATTTTGCTTAACAACGCAAATGTTGTAGTAGATTTTTTTCCAAAGTTTTAAGCAGAAAGGAATATTTTTGACAAAGCAAATTAAATGTCAACATCACAAATTTTGTTCTCTGTGCTTTGCTGTGTGGAAACCAGACAGGGCTCTGAGTTGTGAAATCCCGATAGGAACTACCAAATGGCATGGAAATTATAGGTTTACTGAGCTCGGTGGTTCAGCGTCTGTTCATCAAAGAAATAGAGGTTCGTGCCCAAAATCTGGATGTGAACGTAGGCAGGTTGAAGGAAGACTGCAAATTGAAATTGGAATATTTGGATCCAGGGTTTGCTCATTATAAAGGACTAGAATTTTCTAGTTATCTGTTAAAATGCACCAATAAGGATTTACAGTTTGAGCGACAGAGGAAGGCTCAGGTCCCACAGGGCAAGTGAGGATAGGCTGTGGTGCACCTGCAGCTCTGTCCCATCTGGGAACAAAGCACCCTCGTGGGAGAAAATCACTCCTGACATTGTAAGAAACTGTATATGTATGGCCTTGATTTCACCTTGGCCTGATACCAGGTGAAACCGAATGTGAAGGTACTGACATGACATAATACATTTCCTAAGTCTTCCTTAGGCCATCTTTGCATCTGATAAACACCTAAGGGTCTGTCCTAGCCAGTGCTGAGTTACAATTCTCCGAGCTGAAATATAACATGACAGTAGAAAACCAGCACCCTTAGTGCCCTGCGTGAGGCAGGATGCTGCAAAATGCATTAATTCTAAGAACAAGAAATGTTCGGTATAAACATAAAAAAGCATATAAAACTTTTATAGCTGTTTTGGATCACTATGAAAACAGACTAAAAATAATTTCAAGACATTCTTAAAATGTACTTATTTTCTTTATTTTTAACTCAGTAAAAATGTCTCAACAGATGAAAATTAAATATGGGTTAATGAAACAGGTCAGAGACAAGGAATTCTAGAGACAATATAGACATAAATATGTACTTATTCTAGCCAGAAGAAATGTCCTTGGTTTAGTTTGATTGATTGGGATTTTTTCCCCTGATCACAATTAAAGTATAGAATATCTTAGATTGAAATTAGAATATATTAGCTTGAAATATCCATCAGTTCACCTGTCAGTGAATGAGATTGTTAGCCAGTTATTCAGATTGATGGGTTTGCAGCAGTACCTACTGCAGGAAGGATAGAAAGAGGGAAAATAAGAAACAATTTTAAGGGGAAAGCATTTCTTCTAAGTGGCTCAGCAGACAATATAGAAATAATTTAAATTGTTCCATAATTTGGAATTTATATTTCCTTGTAGTGTTATTAAGAAAAATGTCAAGAAGTGCTAAACTGATTTTAACTTCTAAAGTTTCCTATTGAGGACATGGTCTTGTAAAGAATGCACTCCAGGTCTCAGTTTACAGAAGTATTCAGAGAGTCAGACATTGCCATGAGCCTTCTATGTCTGACAATCCTGAGATAAACATTTTTTGAAAGTGGATTTTCTTGAGCGAAGTTTTCTTCCAGTGTTCCTCAGAATTCTTCTTATGTTTCTGTTTCTCATCCTAGTGGATGTCCACAAAAAAGCAATAAATTAAAAAAAATTAAAGAAATCATAAGTATTTTCACACTCTACGACTTCAGCAGGGTTTGAACCAGGCACTGGCTCCACAGAGGAAACTGTCTTGCTCTTTTGCCTTTGACATTTCTTCCTAATTTTCTCCCATTTCAAATATTTTGCAAGCTCCCATGTTTCTTGAATTTAGGTCTTTCCTGGTTTTATGTTCATTACAGTGCCAAATGAAAAACGAGTCACCATTTATTTGCATAAAATAAAAAGAAAACAGAAAAAAATCAGTAGTGATGTGAATTTTAACTGCAGATATGGGGACTAGAAATTTTCATCCCACTGCCTGCATTCAAACCAGCTTTCCTTCACACTTCTCACTTTCATCTGTGGAAGTATTGGTATTACATGTATTTAGCAATTGTTTCACAACCAGCATTTACTATTATCTTATACTGTGTATCTTATACACAGTACTATCTCAGCTTCATTTATACTAGAGACAAAAAATGGAAAAGTTGGAAGAAAAGGGTATTTGTAAGCCTCATTTTGTACTCATTTCAGATTTTGCACACAAGATGCTGTCCTAAAATCTAAGACACTTCAGGCACAAGCCAAGAAATCCTTGGGGGAGTTCAAGGGATAAACAGGGTGTTCTTTGCATAAGTCAGTTGAATTTCTTATTTCCTTTTATCTGTCCAGGGGTCAATACCACCTCAGAAGACTGAAGACTCACAAGTTGGCATCTGAAATATTCTTTAGCTACAAAGAATATTGAACTTCTTGCAGGAATTATCTTCCATAAGTAAATAGCTTCTTCTTCTTCATAAACTATCAGTCTTTCACAGGAAAAGCAGAATGAAAGAAGAAGGAGGGGTAAGCAGGACAAAGAATAGAACTGTGATGAAATAATCAATTAACATAAATATGAAGCTACTAGACCAATATAAAATGTAAGAGGGGTTGCAAGTATTGATCAGTGTCCCTGCACACAGAGTATCTCAGAGTGGCCTTTTGTGCAAATGTCTTCCCTGTCTCTCAGTCCAGGCTTTGATGTTCCCTGAACTACTCTAGTTAACCTGGAGTGCTAGCTTTCTCTGTGGTTGTTCCTGAGGAACAGTGCTTCTGGCTTTCTTCTCTGATTATACAGGGCAATTTTATTCTACAGTGTTCAACAACATGTGTCCTGTTAGGTCTTCAGTTAGGTTTAGAAATTGATGCTTTGTTTTTAAACCTTTAAAATTTTGCCTTTTCCAAACCTACTGTATTCTTTTTAAAATTCTTTCTTGGAAAGGTTTCACTAATAATTTTTTCTCCATCTAATAAAGCTCTCTGCAAAGTGTAACATTGTTCAGCTAACACTTCTCGTACTCCTTCCAGTATTTCTTCACACCAATGCTGTGGATGCAGTTACATTTTATTTTGCTTGCTGAATGAAAGAAATTACACTATCTGCATTGTTTGTTCCTTTTCTCTTTCCTACATGTGGTACTAATTGGACAATCATATGTTCATCAGTCAGTGAGCAAAGGGGAGCAAGCAGATCGCAAGCACCCCAGGCTGCTACCCTCTTGGCACTAAAGAACAAAATGAGAAAGACCATCTTACTGTACTCCACAGTCTATATCTGGAGCAAGTATTACCCTGAAGGTTGTTAAGAGTTGCATGGGGTGCAAATAAGATCAGCTGAACACAAGCTGTCCTTCTGTTGTCCTTAGCTATGAAACAGATTTGCTACAGCTTGAAAGTTCACTGAATCATAATTTGATCAAGATTGAAAAGTCAGTCTCTTGGAAGTGAACTTGGCCAGTATTCAAGCACTATGTACTTAGATTTAACAGCACACACCAATCCATCTCCGTCTGGGAAGATAGCAGCATGCCTCAGAATTGGAGAATATGAGAAATATTACTACTTCAAGAAGAGTAAGAGAAAAAAAAAACCAGCAGCTGATCACTCAAACTGCCAGACTTTCCTGCTCCACCACTACTATTCTCAGTTTGAAAGTTGTTTTATCAGCAATCAGACAAATTCTCTTCTTTTAGGAAAACAGAAATCCCCACTTGCCTTTTTTTTTCCTTTCTAAAGAGTACAGCCGTGCCACCCCCCCCCCCCCCAAAAAAAACCCCAAACAGTTCCCATCAAGGTTTGCAAGTTGTCTTAATTAAGTGTTGATGTGTGAGAAATTGCGTATTGTGGTTTTATCGCACATCTTGGCAGCGTCTTTCTCACACTGATATTCTCTGCAGTCAAGACAAAGCACAGATATCTGCCTCTGTGTGTGTGATACTTGCAGCATGAAAGCAGCAATGATATTCAGAAAGATTACAGGCATGTTAAGCCAGCTCATACAGCTTGATGCCATTAATTCAACATCATACATTTAAAGAACAAACATTGTTTCCCACGCATAGATGGTCTTGTGAATGTTAAATAGTATTTACATTATAATTATAGACTCTCAAAATACATATTCTCTTTCCTTTCCACATCCTTCATGGTGGAGCTGATACAAAACACAGGGTACGTGAAAGATCAGGGTAGATGAGGTTTCAATTCACCTTAGCTTTAGTAGCTGGAAAGCAGCAGTTTGAAACTAAACTAAGGCAAAGGGTCAGCTATGAAGATGCTGAAGATTTCTGGGATGATTTCATGAAGATTTTGCCCACCTGGGAAATCCTGCGATATCAAACATTACTGCACTCCTCACACTCATGGTTTAGGCCTCTCAACTTCCAAGATACCTAATGATTTTAAAATCAGCAGTTTGCTTTCCACATCATCTTCATCTAGAGCTCTCTAAGCACTCTCTAAACAGCCAGGGTAGAATAAGCAGTGTCTAACCCCTGGGAAGACAACACTTCAACTCCTCTTCAAGCTGTTGATTTAATATGGGTCCATCTTAATTTTCATTGAAAATATAGCTTCTGCAGCCTCTAGCAAAGAATAGCATGTTTGTGTTAGTTTTGCGTGCTGAAAGATGGCCAGATAAGTGGTGGCTAGAGGTGACAGACCTGAACTCAGTCTTCACATCACTTCTCAGTCTTAATCTGTGTACGTAATTATGAGGGGTTTACAGCCCAGCCAAATATTTGATGAATAAGCTGTCTGAGTGCAGTGCTAATGTGTGACCTGGCTCTGTGTTTGTATCCTCGGTTGTAAAAGGCCACACACAACTATTGCTGCTTGTAAAATGCCACAGAAAACTTCCAGTTGTAAGAGCAAGGAGTTTGTTTTAGCTAGTCATTCAGGTCACCAGAGTACGTCATGTTTTGAAAGTACCATTTCCAAGCTATGTATCTCCTGGGAAATGTTAAAAGCTATAATTTTCACTCTCTCACTCTGACTCAGTGTTTCACCACAGAATTTGTATACTTTTTATTGTTGCACTTTCACCTTACTTGGGATTTGCTTTTTTCTTTTCTTTCAGGTGGCAAAGACAGCAATTCCCCATTCAGGAACATATCTACCTAACATAGTAAACAGGGGAAGATGGCATGCATTTTCTAGCGTGTGCCCTCCCTGCGTTCTTTTCTGCTCCCTGAAGAATCATTCCCACTGGCATTTGATACATTTGTGCTAAGATATACTTTGAGTAATAAGGAAAAGCCCCCGACAGGACAGGCTGTTGATGCACATTAATTTCATACATGATTCCAGCCTGCTTCCTCAGCAGAGAGAACTGCTTTAGTGAGAGGGAACCCACAAGACCCGCATGCATGTGCGGACTGGCAGTGCTGCCTGCAAGTGGACTATGACCATCTTTGTTCCGGCTCCTCCAATAACTATAAGCTCATCAACCTTCAACAGCTTGCTTCATGGGAGAGGATCTTAGATTAAGTCTCAGCGGGCAGCTTGAGGAGGCATAAAAATGCCCCTGTCTTTTAAAACCAACAACATCTTCAATGGCCAGCTGTTTCCTTACTTGTAATTATTTTATGTTCTTCTGGCATGAATACTACACTTTATGTTATCATATATAGCATATTTCTCTTATTAATGCAGCATGGGGTTTTTTATTTATAGAACTGTACTTTGCAGTGTGCTCCAATAAATATTTGTGGCAGTGAGTTCCCAGAGTTAATCACATGTTGCGCAACAAGGATTTATTTTTATGTTTCCATTTTAAATTCAGTTAATGTTTAATTCCATTGACTGTCCTGTGACTCTCTGGCCATTCTTATGTTACTGCTTTCTGTAAAAATATATACTTCTCTGATTTTTAATTCCTTCTCCTGAAGAAATTTGTTCTATCCTTTCCTTCCAACTGCTGTGAAGCTCAGACAAAGATGGGAAGAGGGATGGCCTGTGAACAAATGTCAGGAAACAGACCTCTTTCAGAAGGGCCACACTCTCTGGGGATAGTTTCTTAGGGAAAAAACTTCAAAAATGGCTGTGCTGAGCTACCTTTTCCCTTTGTTTCATAAAACATAGGGTAAAATCAACAACTACCATTGCAAGTAATTTTCTAGGGGTGGGAACCATCTTGCCTGTCTTAACCATTAGAGTTAGACTTCCAATCCAAGCTAATTGACTTTGTTTCTCTGAAAAGGGTATCTCTACCCATGATTAAAACAATACTAGGACTTGACCATTCATGCCACGTTTTCCCTCTTTGTTATATGGTGGATATACATGTTGCACTTTAAGGGCTACTTCCAGGAAAGGCTCATTATAGGTGGGGAAGCTTTAAGACTGTGTGTGGTATGCCTGCTTTATGGTATCTTGTTATATAAGCAAAATGTAGAGCCTGATGAGACGATAAATTCATTAACGTTTGTAAAGTGCTGCAAAAGCTTAAATAGAAAGTGCTATTGAAATACAGTCACTCAGGAGGATATTCACTGAACCCTTTGGTTTTATTGGTCAGCAAACTGGCAATCACCCTCCCACACTGCCAAAGTAATAGAACTTTGCTTTTCCACACTCATGTTTCTAGTTTAATAGCAATATGCCCCAGAGCAGTGACTATGCTCTTCCTTGTCAGAGCTTCGACTGTTTTTCTCCAAAGTAACACTCCTGGAAGATCATTCCATTGTAACTAGATTTTGAAGGCAGTTAAGAAGCTTTGGTCAATTCCAGTTTCTTAATACCAATAAATGCAAAAGCAGATACAGAAGACCATTATCATATTATTTTCCACAGGAGTGAAAGGTAATGCCAGGCAATCAGAACAGGAATTTGGGTTCCCAGCCTGAACTTTGTACCATTTATTAACTGCTGCAGTTGCTTCAGATTTTACTTCCCAACCCACAGCAGCTGGAAGACAGAAGTTGTCACGTGAATTCATCTCTAGTTCCTGCCGTGACCATACTAGTAATGAAATCTCACATATTATCAGAGTTGATCTGAGAGCTGTGGAAGGATTTTCTCCAGTCATAAAAATCTTAGAGTTTGCAAGAATGGTTTGACTGATTTTTCAAAGGCAGTCACAACCACGTCTCCACCTTTATAACTCATTTTAATTTCATTTTCAAGTTTCTCATGAAGTAACTTGAGGAAAGGGGAAAGGAGGAGTAAGCTGAGCTATATGGAAATAAATTCTATTTAGCCTGAGACTATCTTGAAAGTTTTTACTTAGTAACATAATGCTACAGTTGCTACAGTTGTTGAATATGTCTGGCTAGGTCAAACTACAATCATAGTTGTCAGTTAGCACTTTCCATCTGAATACTATTATTATTACTATTATTAACCCAAAAGTTTTCCTTTTAAAAATCAGAACCCCCAAACATGTAGCAAACCAAATGCACCATTGCTTCAAAGAATATGTATCTGTTGTAAGAACTTTCTGTACTTCATAACAACAGCCCTAATCTATTACAAGTTGCACATGTAAAACCTGCAGTGGAGCTGGGAGGAGAGGATGAAGGGGGAGGCTCCAGGCTACTAACAGTCACCAACCAGCAACTGTGCTGACAAGACCAACTTCAAAGTTGCCTGAGCATGAGAAAAAACAGCTAGCCTGTGTTTATGTGTCTGTTTCTCCGAGAAATCAATGAGAAAAGCTTTTACAGAAATGAGTGAAAGAACAATCACATTACCAACAGTCCCTCCAGCCTGCACTACCTACAAGGACAAGCAGACAAGGGACCAGAATGTTACTTCTGGACTCTTCTTAATAAGGTTTAAAATTTAAAAAAAAAAAAAAAAAAGGAAGAATGATCTAGATTGTCCTCTCAGCTCTCAGACATGAGTGTAACTCGTGCTGCTGCTGCCCACTTAGTGGTCACAGACAGTTCTTTTATCAGTCCTTTGTTTAGGTAGAGAGGACCAAAAGGAGAAAGCAGCATGTTGACCAAGCTCCCTTAGGTCCTCAACAACTTTTCTGCCTCTAGCATCTTTCAATGTTTTCTACACAAGAGGAGAAAGTTCCTTCTACCATAGCAGCAACTATAAGGACTCAATGTTGGGAAATGAAGACAATATTCTCCATTCGCAGACTTATGCAGAGACTGCACCAGCCTCACAAGTGCTAAGATGCTATAATCCAGTTTCCCCGGGAACTGCTCATAAGATACCATTTTTGGCTCACACAAACTTTTCATGGCTTTACTAGGCACAGTCAACCCAGGGAGGAGTTACAATATTGAGTATGAGTTTATTCAACTCTGGTTGCTAGAAATTCCTTCAGGACCTATCAGGAAAGTACAGTATGCAGAGTAGACCTGAACCTGCTCTCTTCTACCCTGGGAGAATAAACCTGAATATTACTGGCTTAGGGGTGCAGGTGATGTTAAAGCAGTTCGAAGCCAGTTCTGCTGCCCAATTATTCTTCTAAATGCCAAATAGAACTTATATCAACAGCAGAAATGAAATTTGCCCTAGGCATTTTATTTATTAGATGACTGTAAATCAAGAAAACATCAAGAAATATTTTTTCAAACTATCTTAACGTTAAAAAATGGGAAAAAAAAAAGAAAATCTGCTTTGCTGGTCCAACAGTTTTCCTTGCAGAGTATATATACTTGTTAAGCTGAGAAAATTCATGGCTTCTGGCTACATATATCAACACCACTGAAGGTCTGCACAGCAAAGAGCTAATGTGTCTTAGTCTGTTAGCAGCATCTGTCCTCAGAACAAATCAAACCAATTTTATCAAAAATTATAATGCATAAAAGCTTAATTAAGTTGAAGATCCTAATTAGGCACATTTAAAGACATTTCTGGCAACAATGTCTGCCCTCTTTTTCTCTTTGAAGCCTAATGCAGTACAGTGAAGTGCTTTTTCAATTCTTTGAGCCCTCAGTGCTCCACCATCCTCTAATACCTTTATAGCTTATTGTTAATGTCTTGACACTTACTGTGGACAGTGTGTGGTTCACAAATAGCACAATAAGGACACCATTGCCAGACCTTTCTTTACACAATTGAAAGGAAATGTCAGATATTACAGTACAATTTTTTCCACAGTTTTTTAGGCTAATGTTTAAAAAATCCCAATTGCTAGCTTTACCTCATTAAACTTTATCTAGGTATTCTTATTTGCCTAATACTTTTGTCAGTTTTCATCAAGTGAAGTACCTTTGGTGTTTGGATCTTCTTAAATTGCAGACAGCAGACTGTGGAGCTTTGTGAGAAGGCGGGCATTACAAGTGCGCTAAAAAATCAAAGTGGAGTAGGCTGCATATAGCTGAGAAAATGATATTTTCCTGCTTCCTGTGAAAAACAGCATATGAAGAAAATTCATTACCTTGAAACAATAAGCAAGTAGTGAATGGATAAACACAATAAACCAGATGCTAGATTTTTCCTTGTTTTTGCTTCTCGGGCAGTGCAGCTACTCAGAAAAGGTGCATGCAATTCTCCTCTTCAAAGTACTAAAAAATAGTATTAATGCCTGCATATTTTGATCCAAGCTAAGCCTAGACCTTGCACAGCAAGGATTTGCATTCACATTATTCATGCAGTGACCTGAAAAATCTGCCATCACAATTCACTTATGTATTCATACCTTACAAAGCCAAAAGCAGCATTCTAAAGCCTCAGTAAAATTTCATATCACAGATGTGAGTGAATTTTTGTTTCTCTGAATATAATATTTCTTTAGAAAAATAGATCCATATCGATTTGATAATTGCTAAGAATATATAATCTGCTATAGCCATCAGTAAATGTTTTCCTCACTTTACAGACATGTTTGTTACTTCCAACTGGAATTTATCAAGCTTCATCTTCTAGGTAACAGAAAGGAAGTATCAAAGTTGGTGTTGTCTGTGGTTGATAGTTTCTTCTTGAAATTGCTGTTTGTAGCATATGATCAAGTCACACTTTGGCACGCTTATTAATAAAGAAGGCTGGGGTTTTATTTACTCTTTTAGGAATGATAAGGGATTTATTTTCAGGCCTTTTAATTTTTTGCATGGATTTTCTTGAACTTTCTGACTTTGCTGATTTTTCCTGTTCCTGGGTAGAGGTTCCTGGTAGGTCTGTTTCGCAATTCACCTTAGAACATATGTTTACGAACTTGCCTGCTGCATAAACAATTTATTATGCCTTGAGTCAAATATCTCTGCCAACATGAAGCACTTAAGATGATCTACCACATGGCAGAAAGAAGAAATGTTATAGAGCTTTGGAATCCATCATGGGCTGTCCATTGGCTTATACTGCTTACATTTATACAAATGAAAATACAGTTTGATTTAGCAAGAGCTTAGATGTCCTTTGACTGCACTTTTAAAGTCAGTGCAAGATGAACACAATCAGGAATTCAAGCACTGTGAATTTGTTGACTTTTTCATTACAGGGATTACCGAGGGAGGTCATCTGTCCTCAAAGAACCATACTTTTAAGAAAAGATATCTGAAGGCAAAAGACCTTTAACTTTAATGCCAGTTCTTTTAAATCTAACATCAGTTCTCTTATTTGTAATAACTTCCTAAAACTAGCTTCTTTTTTTCTGTGTGTTTAAAGAAATTATATTTTGTATAACAGGAAAGAGCTGAGAATAATGCAGCAAGAATATGTTTCTTGTCATGTGCCCACTAAATTAAGAGCATGACCACATCTGCCTTGACGTCAGTCACAGTTTTATCATCAACTGCAATGGGATTATTGCAGATCCAGGATCCTCTGTTTTGGCCCAGGGCAGCTCTTATGGCTAGCAATACAAAGACTGATTTTGGGGGGAGCTGGCTGGTACCTCATTGGAGAGATTCTCAGTTGGTATTAATCTCAGCTGATCCCATATTGCTCACACTACCAGGAAACCTGACTCCATTCTCATCCTATACTTGATATTCATTGCTATCAATTTCAAGCATGACCTGATCTTGGATTACAGTGCTAGTTAGATGTGGAATAGATCCAGTTAGACCTGCTTCTGATTCCCTGCTCAGTGCAAGGTGGTTGAACTAGATGACCTGTAAAGGTCCCTTCCAACCCAAACCATTCTATGATTCTACAATTTATACCACTGTAGCTGAAATCAGAGTTCCCCTGACAGCCCTTTGATATCAGCTCTTTCACCCAAATATTGCGTCCTTTCTACCATGCAGCATGCAGAGCTGCCTCTTCACTGTCATCTTCTCTGGCTTCAAAGCAGATTATCCATTTGTAACATCCCTATGTTCCCTCATCATCCTTAAAACCTCCTTACTAAATCCTCTATTGAATGTTATTACTACTGCTCATTCACAGCATTTGCAAAGTATCAGTCATGTCTTCATAGAATCCTAGAATGGTTTGGGTTGGAAGGGACCTTAGAGCTCATCTAGTTCCAACCCCCCTGCCATGGGCAGGGACACCTTCCACTAGACCAGGTTGCTCAAAGCCCCATCCAACCTGGCCTGCAACACTGCCAGGGATGGGGCATCCACAACCTCCCTGGGCAACCTGTTCCAGTGCCTCACCACCCTCACAGTAAAGAATTTCCTCCTTACAGCTAATCTAAATCTACCCTCTTTCAGTTTAAATCCATTTGCCCTTGTTCTATCACTACAAACCCTTGTAAAAAGTCCTTCTCCAGGTTTCCTGCAGGCCCCCTTTAGGTACTGAAAGGCTGCTATAAGGTGTCCCCAGAGCCTTCTCTTCTCCAGGCTGAACAACATTAACTCTCTCAGCCTCTCCTCAATGGGGAGGTGCTCCAGCCCCCTGATCATCTTTGTGGCCCTCCTCTGGACCTGCTCAGGCAGGTCCCTGTCCTTCTTAGGTTGGGGGCCCCAGAGCTGAACTCAGTACTCCAAGTGGGGTCTTATGAGAGCGGAGTAGAGGGGGAGAATCACCTCCTTCGACCTGCTGGTCATGCTTCTTTTGATGCAGCCCAGGATATGGTTGGCCTTCTGGGCTGCAAACACACATTGCTGAGTCATGTTGAGCTTCTTGCCAACCAACACACCCAAGTCCTTCTCCACAGGGCTGCTCTCAATCCATTCTCCACCCAGCCTGTATTTGTGCTTGGGATTGCCCCAACCCAGCTGCAGGACCTTGCACTTGGCCTTGTTGAACTTCATGAGGTTCACAGGGGCCCACCTCTCAAGCCTGTCAAGGACACTCTGGATGGCATCCTGTCCCTCCAGCGTGTTGACTGCACCACACAGCTTGGTGTCGTTGGCAAACTTGCTGAGGGTGCACTCAATCCCACCTTCAATGTTGCCAACAAAGATGTTAAACAGTGCCGGTCCCAATACCAATCTCTGAGGAATGCCACTCATCACTAGTCTCTACTTGGACACCGAGCCATTGACTGCAAGTCTTTGAGTGTGACCATCCAGCCAATTCCTTATCCACCGAGTGGACCATCCATCAAATCCATGTCTCTCCAATTTAGAGACAAGGATGTCATGTGGGACAGTGTCAAATGCTTTGCACAAGTCCAGGTAGATGTGCTAAAACAGTGATCAAAGCCTTTTGCACCCGCTGTCATTGTTGCACTTACCCCAAAACCCAGCTAGATATGGGAAGCAGAAGCAATTACATTAGTTGCTGGATAGTCTTGGAAAAGGTAATGCTGTATCTTGCTCTTGACATTAACAGTGAATGACAAAAGTGCTCATTTCTGTTTATGCCTCCTGCAATGTCTTAGAGAGACAGACACGGGAAGCAATATTCTTCTAAGTAACTCATTTCAGTCCACACAATCTATTAGAGTCAGTATTCTGTATGTGTCATTCTTCTAGGTCCTGGTTCAGCTTTGACCCTGACGGCTTCAAATTTGACTTTGTAGAACCCACATTACTGCAGTGCACTGGGGTTGAGGGAAGAGTAACTCCTAGGGGAGCAGGTGACATCTTCAGGTGGTTTTCTCTGATTTACTACCCCTTTTTCATATGGTTCTGTGGAGCTCTTAGAGCGTTCCTTAGAAAATATTTCAGACAACTCCCTAATTTAATACAGAACTAAATCTATTGTATAGCTTGTTAGATTTTTGTTTCAATCATTCTGGAGAATTCCAATGCATTCTTCTGTACAAGATAAGGCCCTTCGAGAAGGGGCTACTTATTACATGCCATGCTTTTGCCACATAACCGCCCTCTGCTCACTTTGGGGATTAAGAGGGCTGCTAATGCAGGAGAAATTCCTCTTTCAGGAAGAGTTTTGGACACAGAAAGGCCATGCTTAAGGCCTGTGCCACCGGGGACCACTGCATTAACCTGTGGTTGCTTTATGAAATGTTATTTCTCTTCAGTAAGCTGGCAGCCTCTCCAGCTTTTGGGGTTCAAAAAGCTGATCATGGTTTTGTAGAGTATTTAGTGTGTAATTGTTTGTGGAATTCCCAAAAAAACTAAAGCTGATGTTCCTTTGTGCTGTTCACGGAAAACATATTTTCCTTGTTTTCTAATACAACCTATGACCTTAACATGTGGTTGGAAAGGACATACTTGACGTCCTGCTTTTTCAAGATCTCATTTGATCCTTGACCAGAACATATTATCTGATGAAACTTTACAAGATACACTTCATGATGTCTCAGTGCAAGTTTTGTTTATTGGAATGGAAAAAGTCAACATTATATGAGTAAAATGAAGGATTAATATCAGCAATGGCACTCAAACTCCATACGCCTCTCAATGCAAGCCCTCCGGAGTTAGTGGGATACTCAGCCCAAACTTGTATCAAGTTGATAGATCACAGAGTAGAATAAATTCCTGCCGGTTGTGCCAAATTACTCATCCAGTTTCTCAGTGAACCTGAATGTTATAATGGCAACCAACAGAAACACAAACATTTGGAAGCGTAGGGCTCAATGCAAAACCTACTGTCAGCTGCTAAGAGTTCATTCATATCACAGTAGGATTCCCCTCAGCCATAACTGCCAAAGAAACAAACCACAGTCAGTGACTGACTCAGAAAAACCTGGACTGAGCTCCAGCTCTACGTGGCTAAGCAGTTTGCAGCATACTCTGATAGGTAGTCATCTCTCCTCACCATTACAAAAACATATCCAAGAGTTTTGGTAGAAAGAAGGGACATGGAACAGATATTAAAAATAAGAAATGAAACTCCATTCTCAGGAAGTCAAAAATGCTGTTAAATATTACGCTAAGCATGAAGCATTGGAACATAGGAACAAAAACTACTGAGGTTCAATTAAAACTTGGTTAATATTTTGTAACTTTTTTTTTTTTTTCACTTTCTGTGTCCTAATTGTCTGGGACTAGGAACAAGAAATTCCTGAATTCTAATCCTAGGTTTGTAATGGTATGCAATATATAAACCATACAGCTTGCTTAAGCTCTCTGTGATCATCTCTTCTAAAGATGGATGATGTAAGGAGGTCTGTTCAGAGGATGTTGTGAGGACAAACTTATTAATGCCTGTAAAGCACTTTGCCACTACAACCCAGTCCCTAGGTAAGACCTAATGAGGTCTAGGGAGGGGTAGCAATATTTTTATAAATTTTATTTGGCAATTCTGATTATCTTCATTGATATTTTGAGTTTTGGCAACATTTGAACAGTACTGATTGCCCAATATTCTCTTCTTCTTTCCTAGAGCCAGAAAACTAAAACAAAAAATCCCCAAACAAAACACAAACTACAAATGCACTAGGAAAGCCTGTCTGAGAAATGTTCTACCTTATGGAATGTATTTCAAATTAATTTCTACAGTCATTACTAATGTGGTTCAAAAGCATCACAAGAACTGTAGTGCACAGAAACTGCTCCAGCTTGTGGTTCTATATACACCTGTTTCTATGTACAGCCTATGGGGTAAGGGCAGTTACAATAGGAAAGAAACAGCAGAACTTTTCCATGCTTAGTTCTGGTTGTGGCACATATCAATGGCAGGTGTGGTGCATCTTATCTTTTATTTCACTTCATTCTTTCAAGCTACCTTTAACAGATACAAATAAAATAATCTTAATGACTGAAGTAAAAAATTGAAGACTATTTCCCTAGGGAGAATTGGTTATGCTGCTTTGTACTCCCTGATCCTACCTCCTTTAAAAACTATGAAAACTGACTAAAAACCTCATCACTCTTTTCACTTTTGCATCTGCTTTTCTAGAGAATGTTATTAGTATGCTCTCCAGCAAACATAACATGCCTGGGCTACCTGATACCACTGAAACTGCAAAACTACTTGCCCCAAATGACCAACCTGCCAAGGTGCAATTGCCAAATTGTGTACAGCTTTTGCAGTCCTTCTGTATCTGATCCAAATTAGTTACTGCATTTCAACAAAGAAAACAAGCAATGGCATTGCCATGGAACTGGTGCTGGCATATAAACATGGCTTTAACCTCTGCAAAACTTGAGCACTGCAGAATAGCATGAAGGGGGACAGCTGACTACAGTACCCCACTTCCCTCTCTTCGCCCCACTGCCCAAACAGACTTCTGCATTCAGTTGTGATATGCAGATAACCAAATGTGGAATTGGACCCACTGATCACAGCTATTTAGAGGGTGGAAAAACTACCAGGAATGCAACACTGTGTGTGAAGTTATAAAGAACTGCTCTGGTCTGAGTTTGTCTAATTCAAGGCAGATCCCTGACGACTCAGAATCTGGAGTTAAAAAGAAAATGTCTGTTCCAGCCAAAGGACAAACCTCAGTATCACTTTTGCTGTGAACTACAGTGGAAACAGACCTGAGACCTTCTTTTTGCAATAAGGAAGTGATATTAATGCTAGTGCATTATCAAAATTACAGTACCATTCATGTCCCTACTGTCCCACCCAATCCTAGTCACTGTTATCACTACAAATATTGAACAAATTAGCACATCCAAATCTAATTTTCCAGGTTCCTAACCAACTTTGGCACAGTGTGGCTGATTTTTTTCACAAATGACAGATGTTTTGCCTTAGATTTTGGTAGTGGGAGGGGTAATTCCAGAACCATCTGGATGAATCTGGCAAAATCTTTTGAAAACACTGATCTGGCTAAAAGCCAAAATATTTGGCTCCATCTATTGGATTAAAGTATTAATCTGAATTTTTTATTTATTTTTTTTTAACAATTTATATGTAGGCTCCTACCATTGAAAATTTTGACCTCTATATTTTTTAAGTAAAACCTAAAAACTTTTGTAAAGTTAGGCTGGCAAATCTATGCTTGCATGTCAAAGTATGGATTTAAAAGCCAATTTCAGATTCATTTCAATGAAAAAGCAGACAGAGACCCTCTAGAATAAGCTTTGCTTATAGACAGACACCATATCAGAGGCTCGTACATCCAGTTGTTCCCCCTCACTCCTACCTCTCTAACCTCAGGAACCCACTCGTGTGTTAATGAAAGACAGGAAGAAGGGAAAAAATTTGGCCCTAGCCAAATAATAAGCATCTGTTTTGCTTATTGCCTTAGCAATTCTTACTAACATTATACAGTAACACACTTCCCATGAGATTAAGATTTTAAGTGTTTTGCTTCCTAATAGTCTTTCATTTTCCACATAAACATTGTGTTAATGGATTAAAGCCTAATAAATAAGTTCTTCTGAATGCGAT
The DNA here is from genome assembly GCF_947461875.1 of Haliaeetus albicilla. Lineage (NCBI taxonomy): Eukaryota > Metazoa > Chordata > Aves > Accipitriformes > Accipitridae > Haliaeetus > Haliaeetus albicilla. The sequence goes on along the minus strand of NC_091509.1, from coordinate 9,924,822 downwards.
GATTAGTTAGTTATGAGTTACTTGGACCTTTTGGATGAGCAACATTTGCTGAAGTGAAAGGTCATCAAAATCCTGTGCTGTCTGTGCTGATCTCTGCTACAAGACCTGTGTTACAAGAGGCTCTTTTGGCAGAATTGTCAGTGGCAGATTACAATTTCATAAGTTTGCGGTAAAGCTGCAGAGTTCTCCCTAGCAAAGTACAGTATTTTTCTTATTCCTTCTTTGCAGAGACATTCAGCACCAGTCTAGGTGAGCTAAGTTCATAATTTCTATTCAAATTGTGATCACTTATCAATAGCTTTCCTGATCTCTACCACAACTGGGACATGGTCATGAAAGAGTAAGCTACTTCTATGCGGGAACTGTAGTCCCTGGTAGCAAAAGTTGGGAACAAGCTTCTGGCACAGGTCCATGCAGGCCAGCTAACTTGTGAAGACACTTTGGAGCCAGTATTGCTCATGACGTAGCTGGAGAAGGCTACAGCTGGATCATGTTGGACCATTTTTCCTACTCCAGAGTTGCCAGCAGCATGTGACACACCTCTTCCTTTCTGTCATGAGTCAAGCGCGTCTCCAAATCTGAATCAGTGCTGACCCTCAGCTTGACTAACTCTAGCAGACCTTTCTGTCTCCATCCCTTCTTGGCTACCTCACAACTTTGTCATGATGCTGCTGATAACAGCTGTCAGTATTTTGGGCTGACAAAATTATATGAGGACAGGCAGGCTGTCCCAAAATGCATCAGAAAGCATTTCATAAAAGCCTACTTTCAAAGGCATAAGCTCTGAAAGATGAGCATCACACAGTTTTTAAGAGTTGAGGTGGACACAGGTACTTGGCTTTCACAGAGAAGCCATTTGGATAGGTGAAGCGTATGATTTAGTTCACATGTCAAGCCTTAGCAATATATGGCTGCCCATCTATCAGTGTAGACATATCCTAAATATTAGGAGAATTCCACAAGCATTTGTCAAAAAAAAAAAAAAAAAGGCAAGTTAGTTTTCTAAATCATTGCATTCCTCTTCTGTCAACACTGGAAGGGATTGATTAAAGTTATTGAACAGAATATATCACGTAAATGCACTAAGTTCTGCCAAAGGCAGAATGATCAACATATTACACATGTTGGCTCATCCTTATTACTTGTTTTACAAGATAAACACCCATGACTTAAAGAATTTACCCTCTGTTTTTCATTCAGCAAAGGAGTCAGAGTAGTTACACATTTTCTATTGCTTTTAGATGTTCTGCCACCAAACAGCTAAGCATACCCACTGAATATAAGAATTACTTTGAACAACTTTGAACAAAGACAATAAAAATGCACTTTTCATGGAGAGTTATCTGTCACTCTCCTCAGTGCATAGAAATTAGAGTTGGAAAGAACTTTCAAGCCAATGAGCTTCTCTCCCTTACATCAATTAATCTAGACTCTTGCCCTTGCAAGATTTTCTTCTGCATTATATTTACTACCACTTTATCCAAAATGAGATAAAGACATCATAAATTACAAAGTTCTAGCACTTAGTCTGGTGGATAATTCCTGAAGTCTCCTATTGTCAGGAAGCTTTTCACAGATACTCTGCCAAAATGTCTGTGTTATTAATCATTAATCAGAATAGCAAATACTAGAAATAGAAACATAGCAAGCAAGCTTTTTTCCTTCTTTTACTATTTCTGTTGAAACTGCCAATGAATTGAGATCAAACTATTTTACAGATACTGATTCTTCCATAATCACTTGGGGGTCGTTACAAATCACAGTGCTTCTAATCAATAGCTCTAAGACACATATGAAAGCTGGCTCTCTTAGTAAAGTGCTTACAGAGTCCCAGGAAAGCTGGCTTTTCAGGTTGCCAGCAGCTTTTATGCTTTGCTCATTATCATCTTCATGTTACGGATACACCTACAAAGCATTTACAGCATTGGCATCCTGAATGTATAGGATGGAGCAGGGTGATGTGGTGGACAGGCACCAGCATTTGGGGTTGAATGGCACACACGCCTCAGAATGTCAGTACGTAAGATGGGCAAGGGTCACAGTGCTTATACCACCACACTGCCTGGGGTACAGGACTCAGTGGACCAGGTGCCAACCATAGGGTCCTGGAGGGGGACATATGACAAATATGAGGTGACAGTCGGAAAACTGTCATGCTCAGAGCATGCAACCAGACAGATCTGCACATGTGCATGGTAACTTGGCCTCTGAGTTAGCTCAGTAAGGGCCACCTGCAATTGCAAAGCAAAGTAACAGCATAGCTTGGAAGAGAATGCAGAGAGAAAATTTTTGACCGAAAGGCATCAGTGGGATTTTGGCTACGAGGTCCCAGGGGATCAGGATATCACCTGCCCAGGTTTTCAGCCTTTTCACTCTCTGAATTCAATCCACTGGAACATGCTGCTGTTTCATGCCTTTTACCTTTTAATTTACCCCATTCCCTTTAGTTATTTCTCTTACTCAATTCTTCACTTAGTTTGTGCACACATGGGTGCGCTTGATAGATTCTCATAAGCAATTCTGTTTGAGAAACCCAAGAAAGACAAAAAATTGTTTTTATCCCCTCTTATGCACACTACCCTGTAACCATGGCAGGAGTACAAAACAAAAAAAAAAAACTTCTTTAGTAGCTGAGAAAGCAGATCCAGATGCGAATACTAGCAAATTATTTGAGTGAGAAATTCCCATATTGAAACTCTTTCAAAGGTAGAATGGCCCTTGACACTTACTAGTTAATCTTAGTAACTTGTACTTAGTTGTTTCATATCAGCCTGTGCAGCTATTTCTGTAGATCCCCTGGCTTTCACTGCATGTGTTTAGTCTTTCCTTGTTGATAAATTCTCAGGCTGGTAACTGTCCTTCCCTCTTGCTGCTAGCTTCTCCCTATCCACATCAGCAGTAAAATATTAGAGTTCCTTATTGCACACTGAAAACAAACAAGCCTAGGATTTTACAAGACCATTTGATTTCTATTTATGATCCTAACATCCAAACACTCTATTGAAAATCTCAGTGTACAAGAACTCGTACTGATCCAACCTAAAATAGAGGGGAGAAAAAAACTGAGGGAGAAATATTTAGCAGAAAATGAAAGTTAGAAAACAGCAGAAGCCTGGTTTGTGAAAATTACAATGAAGTTTATTTCCTACCGTTCCATTTAAAATCTTTGGGTTTTACTAATAGAAACTGGAAAAGTAAATTCTTTAGCAGAAAGGTGGATGAGGGTGATTCTACAGAAAGACAAATTTTTTTGGTAGAAAAATTCAAGTGCACTTGTATTTTGTTATCCATCTAAACTGTACTCACAAAGACACACGGATTATTCCTTTTACTGTCCTGTCATTCCTGCGTTATGATCACAGTTGCACTCACAATACTCAAATTTCAAAATTACAGCCATTTCAAAACATGAATGACCTTCAGGGCTTTCCTTCATAGTGAAAACACAGCGTGGCCCAAATTACTACTGCTCTGAGCTTTTCCTGTCAGGTCCTCAGCAGACTTGTGGCCTGAGGAATAAGAGAGTGAATCTTTATCCGAAGACCTACAGTAACTTCAGAAGATTGTGTTCAACGTGAACTACCCACCTATCCCCTATATTTCTCTCGGGTCAGTACAATGTTACTCCTAGCCCCCCTTGAACAGAGAAGGCTCCCTGTCACATGTGCATCCAAACTTTACACATTTGGCCGAGCTTTACTCTTTGCTAAGCTGCTAAAACCTCAAGTTTTATCTCTTTTTAATCAAGTAGTGAAAGAGAGCTATCAGACAGAGGGCAGGGACCGATGGAAAGCTGGGACTTAAAAGGGGACTTTCTGATGGATATTGTTTACAGCTTTCAGGGCAATTTGGTTTCATCTCACTGCAGCAGGAAACATCCTCTGAGACAAAGATCTCCTCACCGCTGTCCTGGCAACACGGTGACAGCACCAGAGCACTGAATAGAGGCCCATGGAAATGTAACTCTAAAGGAAAAGGCTTATCATAACATATAATGTGTAATTACACCACTCTGGAAGAAAGCAAATTTTTATGCTTGAGTGAAATGCATAATCAATAATCAACAGGTCCTTTCAGCTCATAGCTCTCCATCCACACTGTGGTATTGAATAACAATGATGTTTCACTGCAGTAGCTCCAGGCAATGCTCTGAAATGCAGTTTGTTGACATAAATTCTTCTGTTAATCTTATTTTTCTGAGGATTAATGTATTTGCAGGTTTTCCTCAATATGAAATTAACTATACTTATGGTCTGTACTCAGGTTTCATATACAGGGTCTTCCTAAGTGTTAAATCTTGGAACATTTATGCATGTAAAAATAGCAAAAATAGGGCAAAAATTCTAATAAGCACTTGTCCTCTTTTGTACTAAGTGTGATTAGTCATTATGAGTTCTCATAAGCCCAGGATTATTTCAAAGCTAGGAAATTTAAACCATCCCTCTAGTTAGTAAAAACTCGTTTATTTGCTGATTTTTCAAAGTAGATAATACCTTTTCTCTTCATCAATAAAAGAATCAAAAATTAAAATTTGATCAGTTATAATCTTGACTATTAAAGCACAGCTAACATTGATTGGCATCAAGTGTCTGATGAACTGTTGCACAGTCAAGCGATTAAATCCTGGATTTAGCACTGATATTAGAGACCACCTTTTAAAATTCACATTTTGTATTTTGTATATTAATTTCTGTAGTGCTCCAGCCATAAAAAGATCTATAAAACTGAATATTTAACTTTTATATCACTCCTGCTTTTTTGTCATTTTTATATTTTTATCATTAACATCACACCACATAAAAATTAAGATAAATTAAGCACAGTAAATACTTCAAAACTAGTTAAAATTTGTTGCACATTATCTTTGTTTAGTATAAAATAGAACCTGTTGAAGCATATGCATCCTAGATGCATAAAAGGAATAACATAAAAAAGATGCCTGAATAAAACACTTGTTCAAATAAATGCAAAACTGTTCTCATTTATTTTGCAAATTTCTGTCAGAAGCATACACTGCCTAGGGTTTCTCACTTCTTATGTATTTGACCTTGGAGCTCAGGATGAGAACTCCTGAGTTGGTGGTTCCACAATAGTTCATCTATCTTTTTCATTGCACCACTTTAAGAAATAAATGGACTCAGTGCATGAGCAGTATGTTATCTAGAAATTCTCCAGAAGAAATCTTGCTTTGATTGTGAGGCAAGAAGCTTTTATAGTTCATACAGCTATTCTTAGCAATTGCATAGCAATTTCCATCTGCAGATCACCATAGAGATTAACTACTGATCTGTATCAATTTTCTCCATCCAAGTCTCCTCATGATTAATTGCTTCATAAAGAAGTTTCCTCAACATTCACTGCGATCACAAGCCAAGATACCTGATCCAGAGGCTTCCCTTAGAGGACGCCTCCCCGTGCTGAGCAGTCTCTCTGTCAGCATCAGGAGGTGAGCCCCTGAGATGGGCAATCCCAGCACACCCCTCTCAGGTCCTCAGTGCTCTGAAACAAGACCTCACACTGGGCAGCTAAGTCCCCCAATACTGTCTGTGTTGCCCGACTGACTGCCCCAAGTTTTATGAATGTGAATCTTTCTTACTTTCCCTGCATAATTTATACATAAACATTCTGCCCATGAAATAAAAAGAGCTCATCTGGGTGCCTATGCTCTCATAATTCATAACTTGAATAATATTAGCGTCAGGTTTGCTTTTTGTGAGCATTCATACAGAGAAGAAGCTCACTGGCAATGAAAAGAAGAGATCGGAACAACCAATAAAAGGAGCTGAATCAGATTATTTTTGTTGTATTGGCCCAGCGTATTGGATTGAGCGACCAAGCTTCTTTTACAAAGACACAGTTTATTGTCACACTACCAGCAATTTTCTTGCTACACTTGCAGTGCGGCTCCACAGAGGGAGGAGTATTATCCCAGTCTGCTCCCAGAGTCCCTTCCATCTCATGCTTGAAAGCGTTAAAGTTTTAATGCTACATTAAATGTCTTACAAAATGTCACTGGTTGCAGAGTACAGGTAATCCCATCCCCCCAGTAAAGCAGGGTGAAAGACCCCAGAGCCAGCTGGGCTCTCAGCAATGGACTCTAGTGTAATGACTAAGAATAAAATCCATACATATTATCTCATCTCTAGGCTGTAACAAAAATCTAATGCATCAAGAGAAATTACATCTTTTTTCCTTTAAAGGTGCGTATTCACTCTGTTAATTGAAGAGCAGACACTGGAAATAAACAGGTAATGGCTTCTTGCTGTAAATAATTTATTTGGCATTGTAACAAACATAACAGCCCTTTCTGCTCTCAGTCCACAGCTTTCCTTACCTAGCTACTACTGCTAGGCTAATTGTCTTTGCTTGCAAATATATTTGTATTATACGAGCCTTTCCATTAATGCTCTGAGATTAAATTTCATAAAATTAGATGTGTTTTTCAGTAACACTTGAAAATGTAGTACCTGAATTACAGCAATGGTTGCAACAGTGCAGCTGTAAACATGATACGTTGCCCTGAAAAGAGAGTCTGAAATTTTTTTATTGATCTTAAAATCTTCCATGTGGTTTAAAGTTAGTGTTACGATAGCAATAGCAAGATTCAGCAAAGAATTTCACCCCAAATCACTTCAGCATCTACAGCTAGTGCCAGAAAATGACCACAGTATATGCGGTTACCTAGATCAAGGTGAACCATAGTGCATATATAAACATACATACATATAAATGCACACAAATAAGAACTTTCTATTTTAAAATTGCTGCTCTTCAACTGATCTACTTTGTACTCTCTTAAGAAAACAGATAGGAGAGATGAAACAGTATCATATCTCCAGGATGCATTTAGAAAATATCTTTGCAGCTGAAAAAATGCAGTGTTATCTGCTAAATTAAGTGTGGCTCTTTCAAGGAGACAGTGGAGTTCCAGCTGCTGGAGAAAAGGAACATTTATTTAGGAGAGAAAAGAATGAGTGAAAATATGTTTATTGTATTACCCAGGGCCTTCTTCACTCATCTTTTCATATGTTTTCATGAGATCCTAGTGAAGAATTAGGAACCAGGGCACAGGGTGAAATCAGGAGCCCACCCAGCCCAGAACACAGTGCCTCGGAGGAAAACATGAAACAGGACGCTGTCTCCACTGTCCAATATTCCCTGCAGTACTTTGGTATTCAACCTGGTTGTTTTTCTTGCTTCCTGGTTTATTGAGGGCTATGAATACCATCTGCAACAGAAATCATAGTGCCCATCATGAACTGAAGGACCCCAAGCCCTCACCATGCACTCAGAGGCTGTCTGAACATGCTCCCCTACATGATGCCTCCCTGAGCCAGCTTCCCCTGCTCACTGCCTGACCACAACTCTCCAGCCATCGTTTTCCAGCTGTTCTGACACTTTTTTGTTGTGCAACTTCAGATGCAAGAGCAACAGTTATTGTTGAAAAAGGAAAGAGTAGAAAAGTCACAAGTATTATTATGAAACAATAATCCTGTCAAGAGCAATCTGAACATTCAGCATCACCAACCACAAAGCCCCTATCAAACCTCTGTTGGAGTACAACCCTGTTTCTGAGCCCAGAAAACAGTATTTTTCATCAGCTGAATTATTTCATAGGAAACATGAATGCAAATATGACATTAGTTAGTGAAGCGTATTTGGTGACAGCCTTACAGCTGTGTAGAAGAGTCATGTAACGTAACATTTTTTCAATTGTTCCAATTATTGCTCCCAGATATTGAAAACTGCTGGTTTGCACCTGGAAAATAACCAAAGCTGGAAGACATCTCTATTACCATACTAACTTTTTTTTTTTCCTCATTTTTAGAATAGATTTCAGGATTTAGATCAATTACAGTGGAAACCAAATCCTTGTGTGTCCCCCAAAAGCTACACATGTAGCAACAGCACTCAAGGGCACACATGCACCCTGAGTGAATAAAATGCTTTACCCTGGTCTGCAAGCTCATGCTAATGAAGACTCCTTCAAGATCCTTGAGTGCTGCTCTGCTGATATTCCCAAAAGAGGTACTAACTTTGGTCATTTTTCATGGACTGAATCACGCAACTCCAATCACCTCTTCTTTCTCTTTCTCTGTCATCTATAGAAAAATCCTTGAAGCTATCTATCCCTAATCACACTGATTATAATTCAGTTCCAAATTAGTGATTAAAAAACAATACAAGGACTGGAACAGGACAGAATGCTGGCCCAGAAAACCATAAATCTATGAAAAATAGCACTGCTCAACAGCTGTCCAGATTTAATTTTAGGATAAACAGTAGAACATATCACCTCTTGTTCTGCCTAGCATTGATTTAATAGTTGCAGTACTAATTTAAATCATTTAATTTGCAGAACTTTTAGGTCCATCATCTGTTCCCACAGCTCAGTCAATACCACGGCTCAGCTCACACAAGAAATTGATCTGCAGGCCACTCTTTACAAGACAGATTAATTTTTGTCAATTGATTGATTGGCCTCTGTGCACTACACATACTAATTTTGGACTATTTAAAGCTCATAAGGCTTTATATAGGGATTCATTGATTTCACAGAGTAATAAAATGATGAATGGGTGTTCAGCCAAGAGCAGACAACTGATGCAAGCTCAAGGAGAGAGACCAAAATAATCCCCACAGAGTGGAAAGTGCGGAGTTGCAATGCCCCCTCTGTTTCTGTTCAGATTTTCCCCGGATGGTTGGTGGTTCACTCTTCCAACCCATGCTGACCAAAGCAATACTTAGGACATCTCCAGGCACTTCTACCACATGTGTGCCTCAGGGGTGCTCTGCTGCCTCCCAGCCCTAATGTTCAGATAAACATCTCCTGGTTTAAACACAGCTGCAAAAGCCAGCCTGTCCCTGGCTCCATCATAGAGGGTAACAATGGACTCATTTTTTACAGTCTTTGCTTCTGCCTCTCTTATCTCTTAGTGGGGCATATTGAAGCTTTTGATCACTCTTTGTTAATGCTCTAAAAAGTCACGTATCCTTCCTGGAGATCAACTTCAGTATTATCATTATTTGCCTATGATTTCAGATACAAATGAATGCAATACACATGCCCAAAGGTAACCAAAATAACATTTTTCCTGATAAAATATAATGTCTTTAAAAGCATTTTCATGTGAAGAAATTAAGACATTTCTGGTGTTTGAGAAGGTTTTGTATTCATTCAGTTATCTCCTAAAATTTCCCAGTTGACTGAAGAACTGATCTCACCATCCATTTTTGTGTAGTCAGCCCTATCACAACACAGCTGGGACACACAAATCTGAACTTTTACTACAGTGCTTTTTCCAGGTAGGGTTTAAGGTGTTAACAAAATCTCTGGTATATATAGCACTGCTGACAATCTAGTCACTGCAGGATACCAGCTGAGACCACCTTCCTTCTGCAATTGCAGCTCAGTTTTCCAGTATGGATGGAGGACTGTTTTCCAGAGGGTGAGACTCATTTAGATCTTATTTCTCTTATCAGTCTGCTGTATTCAATGTCTTTCAGCTTACAATGTTAAGATGTGTGAATTACATCTTCAGTTTAGTCTTTGTACCTTGGCGGTATTGAGTCTTATAAACTGAAACAGGTAATAACAATGATTCTCTTCAGCATTCCACAGTATTTTATATTACAAAATCTGGATGCCTAGAAAATAAGAACCATCACAAATAAATAACAAACATATGAATCTGGAATATCAACCAGCACCTGGACACATGAAGTATGTCGACCAGAGGAAAACCATCCAGCTCATTCTCTGTTGGAATCTGCAGAATTATATTGGCTCAAGGAACCTGAACCAAAGCCTCTTTCTTTCTGCAGGTTATAGTGTCAGGATTTATTTTCAGACAGTCTGTTAAGTACTTTGTATGCTCCCCACAAAAATCTCCTTGGAAAAGAAGATTTCTCTCTATATATAGTTCTTATAAGCACGGCTGATTCATGCAGGTCTCCACAATACGCTGCTTTCAATTTTGTCTTGTTGCCATACCATATGTTTTTTGAACTACCACTTCAGCCCACTCCAAATTCCATCAGATGGCTTCAAAGGCAATGATAAATGGCCACGAAGGAAAGCACTTCAGCACAAAGTCTGTTCTGAGCTACACTTTGTAAATGATCAGTAACTCTTTTGATTTCATTGCAGTTACTCTGATTTCTACACCAGCATAACTATCTGGCTCTTCATTTTCCTCTTCCATCAGAGATATGTATACATTTTGTATTTAGAGATTTTGTCATGCTGAAAAATAAATCTTCCACACAACTTCCTGCTGGTTGGAATGCATTTGAAATGGAACTTATTAATTGGCATGCCATTGGACTATAGCCTTTCCAATTAGGAAATCTTTGGAACTTCAACTAAACTGTTAATTGATGTTACTGCCCTCAAATTACCAGATTTTGTAGATACAAATAAAAAGGAAAAATACGGAAGATCCAGAATTAATAAATAATAGCAGCAGGTTTTCATTTTTCAGACTGGCGTTTGTATCCTTTTAGGACAACTATACTATACTGGCTGAGTGCCCCAGGAATATATGTGTGCTTTTTTATTTTATTAATGATTATGTTGTCTTTGTGTGCTCTGAAATAAGGATACTTTCTCAAACATGGCTGTACAACCAAGTATTAACAGGACTCCTGGGTCTGCCTCAGAACCTGGAGCTAGAATTTCTTAAAGCCTGCCAAAAAGGAATGTTTTTCAACCTCTTCCTATACAAAAACCTTTCTGAAGACACAAGAAAAAATAAAATCTATCAGCTGTCTTCTGCAGCATCAGCATCATGGTACTCATTTACAAGCAAGTAAAAATAAATTTTCTGTTCTAGTTTATCAGGTTTACTTTTACCCATCTTGTTTATTTGCTGGTTGCATGCATAGGAAAGTGTGTATGCAGCTGTAGTTGCACATTTGCAAATACTTCACAGGCTGTTTTTTCATGTCTTACAGAAACACAGCCACAGCCAAAAGGTGCTGAAGCCCAAGTGTTATTATGCTGGGAGGCAGCTACGAGGTACAGACCTGGAAGCCCAGAAGTTCCACTGTTGCAGTGCCACTATGCAGACCCTCCTTTATATGTATTTGGGAGGGGAGCAAGGAGAGTTGAAGGCAGCTGCCGCTTCTTTCAACACATCAGAGGAATTTGTGAATCCTACCATCATATGCTGTTAGTCCTGCTTAGTTCCCTGTTGTTGAGAAAGAGAGAAGGTAAGGCTGGGACCCAGCAGGATAAGCCCAGCAGGTTGATCTGCCTGCTCTCACTACTGCTCACTCTAGAGGAATTCTTGCCCTGGGTGGCAGGCTGGCATTCCTGCCCCTAACAGGCTGCAATGTACACAGGTGCCCACTCTGTCTTTGCTCTGCTTGGGTATCTGGTCCTGAGCAGGAAGGGGTTTTGCCAGGATGCTATAATCATGCATTTACCCGGGTCTTTCCTGCTCTCTTCCAGAATCTGACAGTCTCTAGCTAGGAGGGGGAAGAGGTTATGAGCTGTAGTTAGACCTCTTATGACTCACACCTAATTTAGGTGCAACTACAACTAAAGGATCTAAAGTCATGGGAACAGTAAGACCTGTACAGTCCAAGGAGAGAAAACAGAGTGGTATCTAAATTGTACATTTCTAACAGTTAATCTGCTTCTCACCAGGATGCTTGTCAAGTTCTTGAGAGAGAGACTGACATACACATAACAGACCTGAAGCATTAGCCTGGCTCAAGATCCCATTACAAGAGCCTTCATCCTTCAAGAAATCAAATGGTGAAGATCTGCTGCGTGAGGGCTGCAGTCTGCCCACCCCGGCAGAGAGCAGTAGTGACATCCCCCTTTGCAGGGTGGTGGCCAAAGGAGGAATTCAGGGGTACCCACTGCAAAGCATGAGGGAGCAGAGATCTCTGCAGAAACCATCCCCCTTTGCACAGGAAAAGAGGCACCAGCCCTGTCAGAATCCTTGATGTACAAGAGTCACGGGAGATACTCATTTAACCCTTCCTCTTGATAAAGCAGCAGTAAGAGAAAAGAGCGGGGGATTTAGGGAAAACCAAGGAGGTAGACAGTGGATATGGGTCATGAAGGTCCAACATGGTGAAGACTTCTTTAATTGCATATATGTGCTTTTAAATTAATTTTATAGAATATATTAAAATTAATTTAGCATATAGACTCTAATTGTGCATCAGGGTTGTCGTGATTCTCATACCTAACTCAAAAACATAGCACTATACCAGCTACTAGGAAGACAATTAACTCTATCCCAGCTGAAACCAGGACAGTATATGTACAAATAGCTCAGTATCCTGCTGGGAAACTGTCTGAAGAGATTGGAGCAAAGGCAATATTGTGGTTCCCACCACAGGGCTTGGAGAAAGCTATGCTCTCCCATCCTGGCTTTGCCTCTTGGCCTCTCCAATCCTGTGAATATAGTTCCCTACTTTAAAAGGAGGATATTTAATTATAGCTGGGTATTTTAAGTTCAGGAGAGAGGAAGGAGGGGAGAAGCAAACAGTTTTAAAGATAAAACAATGCCCTTTTGTTTATTTTTTCTTTTATATGGGAATTCTACTGCCTTGCTCTTATTTACTCTTACTCTAATTTAAAGTGACATCTGTGTTTAAAACAAACAAGCAAAAAAGAATTTGTATGTACTATCAAACACTGAGAAAATAGAAAAAATGTTGACTAATAGGACCTTCTCAAAATACTGTCACAGATAGGGTAGTTGCCTGGGACTCAGAGATTCTGTGTTTTGCACCTACTCATATCACTGTTTTGCCACTGAGACACACAGAAGTTGAGATAGCATTACTGGCCTATTTCATGAATTGCTTGGAGACCAATGGATGAAAAGCAGATAAGAGCAGGAATATAATTAAATAAGGATCCAGCATTTTTCTTGTTCCCTTCCCCAGCTCTCACACCAGCATGATTTGGCATTAGGCAAATAGAGAGGATTATTCACTCTAAATCCCTAGTTAGACAGAATAAATCAACAGCTGCAAGCCATATGATAAAACCACGTCCCCTATAGCAAGTATTACCTTTGAGACAGATGTACATTTCTGGTTGGAGATCCACTGCATGCAGCCCGTTCCTCAGCAGGTTGGGTTGCCTTCAGACCACTTAAGGCAGCAATTACTAGCATATAGTTTGCAGACAGTATCCTGGGAGACCCTCCAGGCTTGCTCATGCCATGGGAAATAATGTATTGAAATTGAGGCTGACAGAAAAACACCATATCATCTGTGGCGTACTATGGGTTACATGCTGGTGATCATGGGTATAGGTGTAGAATGTGTGGAAAGGTAAGGGCAGAACAAATGCTCTCCATGGAAAGCTCTCCTATTCAGTGTCAAAATGAAGAGCACATGAGTCTGTGCTGCTCCACTGCATCATTCCCAAAATATCTGTCCTTTATACAGGCCTATGCAGAAAAACATGCAATGGGGCTGGGGATTTCCTTTTAGTAGGGACTGAAGTTCAGATTTAACATTTTAATTTCAAAACCTGTAAAACTGCTATTAATTGAAATGTTTATATTATAGTATGGCCAACAAGTGGAAATTCTGCAGAAAAGTTCACAGCTTTTTTCCTTTATTTTTTCTAATGAAATTACTGCAAGTAGTTGGCTGTATGAAACCTTCCTTAATCATTTCAATAGCATGCCACAACAGAATTTACTCTGCTGAAATCCACAAGACTGTGGATTTGGATACTGCTTCATAAATAGCATGACCTGAAGTTAGATAACTTTCAAAGTGGGCAAAAATGTCTTTCTTGGGCACAAACCTGTAGCATTGGGGAGTTACAAGCTGGGAACGTAACAGAGACTATTTCACAAGCCTCGTTATATAGTTGCTATTGCAGAATCATAAAACTATATATTAAAAATTTATCTGGATGGCTTTATTCTACTTTCCTTTCACCTCTCCTATAAATGCATCAGAAGCAGACACAATAAAAAAGGAGGAATATTTATCACCTTCATTCCTTTAACAAGATCTGGACATCAGCCTTTTCTAATAAAATTACAATAGAAGTGTGATTAAGTCCCAAGATATAAAATGATGGAAACAGTACAGAAATTTAAAGCTATGTCATTAATAATTGATATTTGCACAGTGCTGGACCAGATAAGATGGGGAGAACTTAAGGTCTCAGAACTTAAACCTGCATTTTATCCAGAATTCATTTCCTCTACTCATATTCTCAGCAACTACATGGCTATTTCTCTACAGTTGAGAGGCTTTGTTAGCCAATCTACAAATGTCTCTTGTATTGAAAAAGTGAAAATGGGCAGCTTTCCATACTAATAACATAGTAAAGAACTGAAAAAGCTGCAGAGCAGGCTTTATATTGTCAAAGGTGTTACGAGGATAACATCAAAAGTTGGGATGAATAAAAATTACAATTGAGGATACAGGAGAACCAAAATACACTGTCATTGTATTAAAAAGTACCTTCCCTAATGCAGTTTTCAAAGACATTTACAGGATTGTGGGTTGGCAGCTAAATTTTGAAGATACAGTATTAAATAGGAGCAGTAATAGAAGAGTTGCTTTTTTAAAAATTTTAAATAAATCCTATATTTCAGGGGTTTTCAGGTAAAAATAAGAATACATTATAACTCATCACTAATCACTAGATTGGCATCTGTTTCTCACCAAAATATAGTATGTCTAGGTTATCACTTAACCTCTAAAAATGAGATGTAACAAAGACTAAATAAATTTGATCATGCTGGGAAGATATCAGAAAAATATATACTGGAATTTTTTTTTTTTTTTCAGACACTCAGGTAATGAACATTTCATGCCCACATGTGATAATGCTTTTTCTGACATGATTTTTTAAATATATAGCCTACAGGGCTGTAACAGACCTCTAAAGTCAAAGGAAGGTTAAATTCTTGGGTGTCTTTAGTTTCTGACAGTAACAGCTGGTATATCTCCACACTGAAAGCCCATTCATCTGGTCCATATTTAGAAGCTAACAAACAGATGTCAACATCTGAGTTAGTTATCTAGACTCCCTTCAGTATCAGAGGGGAGAAACTGGCATTCCTAAAGGGCAATTCATTCAGTATTTTAGACTTCTACTTCAGGAGGAGAGGAATCATCCCATAAAGGTGCTGCTTTGTCAGTGAGGATAACCTGGACAAGGAGCTCAGAGCTGATGTATACATGACAGATATCTCAAGTCAGAGGAGATGAATTCTACCATAAACCTGTATGTCCAACATCTTACTAGTACAGGAGGCTCATAATAAATTCTTCTTAGGGGGAACATTTGCAGCTGGCAAGGAGTCCAACAGACAGCGTTTATGTACAGATATTATTCTCCCAGAGAGAGAAAAGTAAGTAGGCCAAAGATCAGCTATGTGCATTACACATCTCGCTGCACTGTGCTATTCCTATCTAACTTTTCACAAAACTTCATTCAAGGTCTTCTGGGACTACAGTCTTCATTTTGGGCTGAAATAGCTGTTCAATAAAGATAGGAGGCATCTGTGATTCTGAGCAAATATATGCTTTGGCTCAGAGGCACCAGAGTTCTGGGATGCTGAAAAGCAGCACGTCATTGGCTTCTGAATCTGGCAGGTGTCACTCCTGAAGGAATCTAAAAGAAATCCTGAGAGCCTGCTGGCTTTGATAGGCAGAGGTTCACAGGTGCACTAAAGCTGCCTCTTGGGTTCGGCTTACAGGAGGTGACAGACAGTGAACTGTAGACAAGAAGAGAAAGGCCTCCTTTGGGAAAAGCCTTCTGAGAGCGTTTTCATCAATGCAGAGCATGGATCTTCTCTACATTTCAATCCCACTGCTTATTATTCTATGGAACTTTCTTGCCAAAAATAACCTCAAAAGGGTCAGAAGCTAAGCCAAAGGTCCATCTAAGCATGGCTAACATTTACTTGTTCACAAAGTTTTCAAAAACATGCACATTACCAGCCGGGCTCTGACAGCAGAACTTCAGCATATGGAAAAGAAAATCCGCTTTTTCAAACTAAAAATAAACATGAGCTGTTCTGCTGCTTAACTTAACTGCCAGCATTTCTGAGTCTTCCTTTTGCATTCTGTAAACCCATATCTTAAATTTAGAATAAGGGTGATGGACAAATCAGGCTGGAGAAAAAGGGAGGTCCCACATCTCAGCCTCAACTTTGCCTCGCATAGTTTCAGAAAGCAGGCACCAGCCAGTGCTTTTCTTGTGTGTAAATATGGGATATAGGCAGCACTAAACTGAATGTAAAGTATCCCTGCAGTCACATGGCCAGTTTCCTGCACTGTGAGGAGAGAACTTGTACTGCTCTAGAAAGTGCTAACAAAATAACGGATGTTCCCTTAGCTTCTCCCCAGTAAAGCCCTGCTTTGTGAACACAGCTGAAAACCTGGGATCTTCATAAACCTCACCTGAAGTACAAGGGATGAGTATAGTACAAGCCCTCTGTTACAGTCTTTATTTTTGGAACACACTCTTCCAGCAGAAAAAAAGCAATATAGGAAGGCAGTAGAAAATACTAAAGCCTTTGATTTTGAAACAATCTGTATGGAAAAGGACACTTTTCTCATGTGCTGTAGTTTGTTTCTATCAGAATGGTTTTTTTTACAGATGGATGCGCTTACTGAGCTGGACCACCCAGGAACTCATGACAGATGACAGAGGAGAAGCCAAAAGCCTTGACTTTAATTTCTCAATGCTAACCGTGAGCTTCACAAATGGAGGTAGCACATTCATGAGGAGCAGAAGGGGTCTCCTCCGTGAATGTCCAGCAGTCAGTTTTCCCTCCAGAGGCTGCATAAGTGGTGCTCCAAAGGACTGTGCAAATGCGGAGCTAAACACCACAACCAAGGAGACGGGATATTCCACATTGTTGCACAACAAAGGACATGCTCTATTTACATTTTATTTCATCTCACTGCTTGGAAGATGAAAGTAATTTTTCTAATAGCAAATCTTTGTGTGGTGACATTTTTTACCTAATGAAGGCTGGAGCAGCACTGCCCATCATGAAA
The DNA here is from genome assembly GCF_947461875.1 of Haliaeetus albicilla. Lineage (NCBI taxonomy): Eukaryota > Metazoa > Chordata > Aves > Accipitriformes > Accipitridae > Haliaeetus > Haliaeetus albicilla. The sequence goes on along the minus strand of NC_091509.1, from coordinate 9,907,809 downwards.
TTACAGAATAGGAAAGTTTTGAGATGCAAAAATCAATTCAGAATGTTAGTCAGATTTCAGCAGCAAAAATAAAATGAAAAAAAAGTTATATTTTCTGAAACATTGTATATATTTATAACATTCTTTCCATTGTGACAGGACTGTGGCCAAAGCATTTTTCATAGCAACCCCTGTTGCCTCAGAGACAGTAACATCAGAAAAGTAGAGTTAGATCCCTATAATATTCATGGAATTATTTTATTTCTTAGTCCCTTAAAACTATCTCTAACTACTTAACCAGTAATCATCTCTGAAAACAGCTAGAAAATATGTTTGCATATTTTGACAATGTAATTATGTTTATATTTAAAAGTCATCATTAATAATGCTTCTGATTTTTTAAGTATTATGTTAAATGAAGAAACTAAATTATTGTAGAGTATTTCAGTTTTACCAACATAAATTAAGAAAAATACAATATCTCTAAGAAGTAGTTCTGGAAATAATTTTGGCAATTAAAAAAAAATTGCTTCCTTAATCATCACAGATTGCCTTCATCAACTTGAAAGTAGGGTGCTTCTGTCACAGTAGATTATTTTATGTTAAATGCACATGTATGCAAAAACACACAACTAATTCCAATATAAAAATTATTTTCAGCCTTTCTCTGTACGCAGATTAATACATAATTTCTGCAGAAACATTTGAAGCATCTAAAGAACAGCAGGACATACTTTGCTTTCATCCAAAACATTTTATAACTGTCATTTGTGAATACTTAAAATCACTCAGAGTGGGAGGGGAAATTCTTTCACTGGCTGTAATGGTGGATGAAAAATTTATGTGCTTCAGGGAAAAGGAAATAGTTCTAATATGCAATAAGTCATCTGAGGACAAGGGCAGGGGAGAGCAGGGGGCTGTTTGTTGTTGAACATTTCCTGGAAGACAGCATCTATAAACAAGCTATGTCTACTAATAACTAAAAACACAGAAATTGCAAAGTTGGAAAGAGTGAAAAAAACTCTTCAGTGTTCAGACACAGAGTTCATCTGATATTGGGCAAATACAATCAACTGTTAATTTTGTGCCATTTTCTAAAGTGTAGCAAGTGGCACTTCTTGCAGTGAATCCAGGCTCCTCAAAATCTATAAAAGGCCTTTCTTCCAGAACACAAATAAGGTATTTCAAAGAGAGATGACACTACCCGGAAGAAAACACATTGTTTAAAGCAACAGTGGTCCATATCATAGAAGTGAAATCCCTGTGCCCAGAGCAAATACAGAAGTGCCACTGCTAGAGAATAACTGCATAATTTCAGTTGGAAAGAGGCTCTGGGTATCTCTGGTCCAACCCCCTCACTCTAAGCAGGACCAGCCTTAATGTTAGATCTGGCTTCAAGGTGGGAACACATTTCTCAGGGCCATCCCTGTTTCAGGTGTGAATGTCACCAAGGATGGAGATTCTCTTTCCTCTCTGGGCAAACAGTTCTCATTTAAATGTCAATTGTGCGTAGTTCTATGTATGTGCACATCTCAGTAAAAGAGAAAATACAATGCTTCTGGAAAAGCAGAGCAGTACCATAGTTATAACTATAAACAGGGTGAAGCTCAGGTGCTGGGATGTCTTGGCAGGCATCTGTAGGAAGCTGAATTGCCAGTCGTGGCTTACCTTGGCAATGAAAGTCTCTGGCTTTATTCGGTCTTCTGCCTTTCCGAAGAGCACTGCATGTTCCGTATTTCTCTGTGCTGGAGACCTGGGGGAAAAAAAAATAAAAAAATCTATCAGATGAGCAGGCTTAGCATTTAATGAGGGGTTGGTGGGCAGCAACCTTCTTTTAATTAATGTAATATTAATATGTAAATTAGCAAACTGCTTAACAAGAAAATCCAAATAAAGCTTAATCAGCTTGTGCATATAAATCATTTCCTATTATACAGTCTACTCAGTCCTTGAAGGCTAATGTTAAACAAAGGGAGAGCTCTCTGCAGAATTTCTAAAATGACAGGTGCTTCCAGTTCCAGGTACAACAGACTAGTTGCTATTTTATGCCCCCGCTGTGCTGAAAACCAGCAAGGTTGATCCAAAGAGCAAATGGGAACATTTATGAAGACAAGCCAAATAAAAAACTTTTACCAGAATAGCGGGTAAAGAAATAGTTACAATGACTGGCAAGAGCATTCCAACTCAAGTGCTATTTTTTACTTCATTAGACAATAGGGAAATGGAATAAATGGTGTGTAAATTAAGTACACTTATTTTAGAAAATTAATTATAAAAATCACTTTCAAATGGGGCTATAGGTATGTGGAGGCTTATCTGATTGGGAGAGTGGAGACAAAAACACTGAGATCATTCATGAATCCCATTAGATTTAATTAAATTAAGACTGTGAACAAATATGCCAGGAAGAATGTAGAGATTTTGGCTTCTGTCCCAGTTATTTTCTTGGGGGCTTTCCTCTAAGGCATTATTTGTGTATCTCTTCTGCTGACTGAACTTTTTCAAAGTCAAGTTTTCTGGTGACCCTATGCCCTAATATTTACTATAAAAGAAAGAATAAGCTCATGCGCAACTGATAAAAATGATAAAGCTGCAGCATTTATTTTTGTGCTCGATTTTAGAAGGTTAACAGAAAATACTTAACCTTGAGACAGATGGTGGGGGGGATGAAGGAGGGTGAGTTTTTTTCTGCTTTAGAGTGAAACACAATTTAAGGTGACTCCTTCTTCCAGTGCCAATTACCTTTTATTCCACCCTCTGAGGGTTACCTCTCACTGGTTGTAAAACACCTCCAGTGGTAATTTTGTTAATATGTAAACCTCCTTTGGGTACATCTTGCCTTAGAAATTTTAAAAATAGGAAATACTATTCAGATCGTACACTCATACTCCAGCCCAGTCGAGTTCATTGTATTTTATCCAGTAATTCCTGAACACAGCTTAACAGACTGGAGCTGAATTTAAGACTATAGACAGCCATCAATTTGTAATTAATAGCCTTTTAAGATGAAGAAACTACCAGATATCTCAGATGCTGTTTCAGGGTCTCATTACTCTCACCGATAACATTATTTGCACTTCTTCACTTCTTGATCCTTTATTTATTACACAATTGAGGAGGGGAAAAACAACATTTTGTTTGAGCCAAAAGGTTACACAAGTCGTTCTGGAATCCCTGGCTAAGTTATAGCTCAACTTTCTGTCACGCTCATACAGAGTGGACTGTAAGCCTTCAGTTAGCTTTTACTTTCAACATAATACTACCTGACGGAGCAATCCAAGAAACGGTGAGGAAGAATGTTTAGTTCTAAATATATTTTTTTAATAATATGTGAGCTGATAAAACTCTCATGTCACTACAGAGAAAGGTGCAAGAAATCTTAAAATGGACAATTTTCTTCTTCCCAAGACATAATTTATACTGTGAAGCATGAGGGCTAACTGCTTTGTCGAATTCATATTAATTTGTTTTAGTATGATGATATCATTATTCATATCAAATATATTAATAAGTCAAACCTTTGGATGTTGTATTTGATAGTGCTAAAATTCTGAGACAGCTGTATGGGCTGTGGGGAATAAAACAACCCATTGACTCCAAACCTTTTCCATTAGATAACCAGAATAATATGTTCACAATATGCTTCCTTTATAAAAAATGATGACATGATAATCTTGTTTTTAATTCTGCGCTCACCCAGATGTGAGCACACAACAGAGGATAATATGGAAAACTATTTATGTTCCCTTTTATGAGCTCAGCTTTGTATCTAATTGAGTGATGCCATCCCACGGGTAACAAAGATACAAACATCATCAGACATCCTGAAATTCCCAGAATGCAGTTGTTTACTGGATAGTAGCTTATTTTGTTTTACTAGCTTGTAAAAAATACCAATACCCTCCCAACAGGCTATCCTAATCAAGATTCATTGAGTTTCAGTTTAAATTAAGAAGAATTAGCATTCCCTGTTTTTTAGATTTATTCTGAAAACAACATTTGAATGAGCAACCTACGGAGCTGCATATGTAAGATATGTCAGAAATGTGCTTGGAATCTGTACCCTTCAGCAATGAGATATACCCATTTCTCTTAACCTGTGCCTGGCATGTTTTCTGTGTGACACTCAACAAAAACAATACAGCACAGTGACCCAAAAAATCTCCTCAGTCCTGAGGGAGTGGGGGAGTTAGAAGAGGTGGAGGTTCTCTTTGAAAATTTTTTTATTAGAAAAGGCCATGATGAGGTGGACACAGGTTTCCAGGACACCTGCTGTTACCGCTTAGTATATCTAAAAATTGGTAAGAACTACAACAAATATTTCATAATACTTAATTTACAAAGGCATTTTCACGGAAAGTGGTCATATTTGAGTATCTTCCCCTGCAATTCTGTAAACAGTTCAAGGTACAATCAGATTAACTTGATAGAACACGTGGTGTAATTCAGTTTGTGCTCACACAGCAACTATTTTTGCCTTCAAAATGTGTGTTCTTTCTCCCTCATTGATTGTTTTAGGGCAGCAATCTGGAATATTCTCAGTCTTTCTTTGCCAGGAAGCACAAGTCTCTACTAAAAGTTGATTTATTCTTCCGCCTTTGACCTACTTCTGTAGATCATTTTTTCTGTGTTTGTTCTGTGCTCCTGACAGGAAAATTACTTGTTTGTATGTAGTACGCAGCAGAACAACAAAGCCAGGCCAGTGCAGACCCTGCACACTGGCAATTGTGCTGAACAAAGTGACATATTCAAAGGGTGTTTTGGCCAATACTGTCCTTTATGGGTGGTTGGGAAATAAGGAAGTGAAAAAGGGAAGAATTAGACTAGGATTTAATTAGTGCCAGCATCCAATATTTAAATACAGAATATTTCTATTCGATCAAACACCTGAGCTCAGGTGAGGTTGGTATTTCACAAGACAAATTTACTCTTGTCTAGTTGTCAGCATGGGGCCCAACAGAAACAGGTTTGTGACTGCAGGCAGGATAGACAGAGACAGCTTCAAAAACAGAAGGTGCAGGAATCTATTCTACTGCCCCTTCACACTGTCAAAGAACAGAAAGTGTAGCTCGGTGCACCACACATGCCATTCAAGGTCATGGGATCTTCTATGCTACAGCTGACATTAGGAAATTGCACTCTGAAATGGGTTAGAAATGTGGTAAAATATGTGCTGGAGGTCACTGCTTTCATTATGTGGGAAAGTTCACAGGGTGCTTTGAGCACAGAACTGGGAAAACTATATTTATCTGTTCCCTTGTAAATAGCCAGTAAATAACAAGGTCCTTACCTGCACACAGAGGCATATTTAGCACAAGCAGTTCCTAACTATCAGATTATGGACAATATTTCTGATTCTCTGTAACGTTTAGCTTCACAGTAAAAACTGATGCATGGATACATCCAGAGTCTTTACGATACTTGTTTTCTCTTGTTGCTTTTTAATTTGAAGTCCACATATACAGTGTTCAGCTTGCCACAAATGCCACAAAAATTGGCATTTCTAATTTTCCTTAGAAAGCATAGTGTAGACTGCAATTTGCAAGTTCTATGTACTTCTACGACTACAGCAGAAGATGCATTCAACAAAGCAGTGTTAGGGCTTCATAAAGATCAAGCTGATTTTAACAGCAGAAAACCCCTTCCTTGTCACCAGACTGATCTCCAAATACTCAAAAACCTCTTCATAGGAAAGAAAAATGCCAGATGCTTTCTCAAGAGCAGCATTTGAGTATTTGCTGTTCATGACACTAAATATTTATGATTTTTGAAAGATTTGCTGGAAAATAATAGTTGTCGGCCTGAGCAAGTTTCCATATCAACTGCTTGCATCACTGAGATGCTTCCTGTTTTATATTTTGGTCACTCACTTGACTTTAAATAGAGGATTGTTTCACAAATCACTGATTTATGCTTGAAGCACGTTGGTAAAGCATTGAACAACATCATTTGCCAGGCAGTCTATATTCTCTAGAGATACAAGACTGACTGAAGAGGTATTGAGAGAAACCAATTAAGAAGCAAAAAGTAGTGTTTGGTACTGCATGTTCACGAGCTGTCAGTGAGCTGCTGTATCAGCACAAGAAGGGCTTACCCGAGATGGAGGGCAGCATATGGTCCCAGCTGTTCTGCAGTACACAGTCTCTCAAGATCCTGGTCTTACTGCTCCAGCGCAGATTTGTCTGAAAACAGCAGTTAAAAAAAACATGATCCAGAAATATTTAACCCTCTTTTGCCTTAGCACTTAATTGCAAATGACCTGGTTCTAAAAGCAAAGAACTCATCAGTAAGTATTTTAGCACTAGACAATGTGATGGGATTGGGCCATGGCAGAATGAAAATAAAGCAAAGGGATAACTGTTTAAAAAAATACATTATTAACGAGATAAATTTAAATACCCAGTACACTGGAATCAGAAAAAGCACTCATTAACATAAAAAAAAGGGAATTAAAAGAGCTATTAATTTGCCATGAAATCAAGAAATGTAATGTTTAGCAGTGGTGTTATTTCATTTTTATAGTTTATCTTCTGCGTCTTTTTAAATATAGTTCATTTGTATTAGTGTAGTCAGTTTTGAGGCTGTAAACATTTTTCAGCTAAACTTTATTAATAATTTATTATTAGAAAAAGACATCTAAAATTTCCAAAGCCACCTCAATAGCTGAGATACCTAGTGACACTAATTTTAATGAAGAAAAAAATTCCAGCCTTACAAAATACAGCTATACTTTTCAAAATTAGATTGTGAATTTGGACATATTGTTAAATTAGGCTGTAGCTTTATGGAAATGTTAATAAGTTGCAGCAATATTTTTATCCTCAGTATTGTTAACAGTATCAATGCATAGCTGTAGCAAAGGTTCAACTGGCACTAGCATATAAAATCTCTGGGGTGTTTAACTTTATGAAGTCATTACGTATGGATTGATTTTTTTTCCTGCAAATTTTCCACCAAATTGATTTTTTTAATAATTTTTAGTACTGTGCATTTTAACAGACTTGCATTTTCTGATAGACTATGCCATTTCTGCCAGTTATTTCTGAACCAGGAAAATAAAATAAGAACAATTGCCCTGAACTGAGGCAGCTTTAAACCGAAGGTTTGGTGAGTGTATGTATTGATAAAAATCAAGTGTAAAGATTTTTGCGTAGAAACTCAAAACCCATCCCTTGGCTGGGATTTTGGTTTGGACTAAATCTTCTTGAGCCATCCCCCTTCTTGCCCCTTTGGCAAGACAGCTGCTGCTGAAAGTTATGGATCTTCTTCTGTAGAAGGAACATTTACACAGACTAGGAACCCTCAGCCTGGAAAAGCTCAAGAAACATGCTACAAAGAGCTGGTCACCACGAGTGGCATGGAGGGAGCAAAGCAGGAGAAACACACTGGATCTTCCAAAACAGGAATGAGGGAGCATCTAGCAAAACTAGCAAAGAGCAGATTCAAAATAACTACACTTCTTCATATCATGAACTTGAATTCCTTGTCATGGAATGCTGCAGATGCCAGAAGTTTGCATAGATTGAAATGTCATTGAAAAACTCCTGGGAGAAAATCCATTAAAGACTCACATCAGCTGTGAATGCAATGTCTGTCACTGTTCTCATTTCTTTTCCCCGTGAATGATCCCTAAGCAAAATTAGATATCAACTTCACTCTTTCTTTCTTTCTTTTACCTTAGCTGTGCATGCACAGCTTTTACATCACTTCACAGGAGTGCATTTTATGTGCCTTTCCAGCGAAAGGGCCTGAAGCTAAACCCAGTGCAAGGGCCAAAACAGGCTGCTGTAGAACTGCACAGGGAATTGGATCCACCTTTTCTCCTTAGAAAATTTAGGATTAAGGAAATCAAGTTTCTTCCAAGAATCCAAACTAACCCTTCTCTGGACAAAAACCTACCCCATGCTTGCTCAGTCAGACCAGAAAGGACTGCCACAAGAAACCATGAGAAGAAACGCTGGCTACAGAGAAATGGCTTTGAAGTGCTGGATGGCTCCCCCAGAGAAAGTGGCAGAGGCAGATTTGGCAGGCAGAGGAGATGTGTTTAAACAAGTCAAAAATCAGGAATTGTAAGTGGGGATGGAACTAAAACCCAACGAGCAGGAAAGCAGAGTTCATACATTATCAGGAAATTGTATTTCACTTGCATTTTAGGAACCACATGTAGCAAATAATAGCTATGGATTTACTTGACAATCTTTGTAAACCTAAGAAAATGGGATTCATTATCATCTTTAGAAGATGAACCTCTATTTCATTTCCTTCTGATCCCTTTCAGTCCTTAATTTCATTTCTTTCTAATAGCTGCTGACCTCGATAACCTAACTAAGGCAAGAAAGTTCTTTTTCACGCTTGAGTCTGTAGCTTCCATAGCACCATCAGGTCCAGACTAAAGGGTCAAGGCACTTGCCAATATTTGCAGTTGTAAAAGGAAACATTGCCAAGGTTTAAAAATTGTCATCATCACCCTCATCAGGGAGATTTTCTGAAGGACTGTGAAATGTAGATAGAACAAAATCTGTGGTGGGCAAGCAATGAGGAAAGCCACTAATAAATGTCCTCACTTAAAAATGCACAAGCATAGTCGACTACGGCCTGACTGGGGCATGACCCAGAAACATCCACGTGTAATTTAAGTTCTACGTCATGCCCTATGCTATACCTCTGCAGCAATGGTATTTCATTTAATATTAGCAATAGTGGTACAAGATAAAAACGGTAGCAAGCAAGGAAGCTTCTCCATATTTGAAATAACATCCAGGGCACTTACGAAGGACATATTTCATTTTGAGTCACTGGACTGAAGTTGAGGCCAGTTTGTGCTCTGCAGTGCAGCCAGCCCGGCAAACATTCCTCTGAGCAGGCAGTGCCAGGAGCAGGCTGAGACACAAGGGATCCAGCAGGACACAATCACTGTGTAATTCCTAGTAAAGCATTTTAAGAACCTTTCTTTATTCTGTGACCATGAGGTACCACTTCCAGCCAGTTTCTTGCTGCTCACTAAGCAGTAAAGATTGAAAACGACAGAAGTAGGTTTTCTGACATTATTTCTTTGTGTTGACTGTTACCACAGGTCACAAACTATCTGCCTTTCGATGTTGCAACCTTTTTCCTTTCATCATATGAGAAGCAGTACTGTTTTCCAAAACTCTGCCTAACGAAGGAGTTCCTGGAAAAAACTTGTAGCCCATATGGCTGCAAAGGGATGTTGTGCTACTTGAACAAAAAAAAAAAAAACCCACACCAAAATCAAGCTACTGCCCATACTATCTTGCTGTATGTTACTATTAACACAGTTTACACAATTCAGTGGCTCGGTATATAAACTAATCAACTTGAAGGAAGTTGTGCTATTGGCATTTTTTTTTTTTAGCCAGCAGTCAGAAATGGGGAAACGAGCAGACACCATTCTTGTTTTTTAAGATGTTTTGTGACTAAGCAGCATTCCCATTTGCTTACACTGGATACTTAATGGGTAACAGATTCAACAGTTAAAGTGTACTGTAAAAGCCATTTCAGGAAACTCGCATCATGCTATCTCATGATAGCTAAAAAGCCACCTTTAAATATCACGCAGGAGAGTGTCAGTGCATTCAACTGACGAGTTCCCCTTTCCAAACTCCCTTAACTTAAGGAAACCTGCCACAGAAACAGACCGGGTTTAGTTTGGCCTTGATTTAACTAGTTCATTTTAAAAAACATACAACAGAAGCCTGATCTTACTATTGATTGAGTAGGAACAAGTTTCAGTCTGCCAGCATTACGATTTCTGCAATAATGAAATTTTCCAGGTGTTAGGCAGGTATAAAACAGGAAAGAAATGACAATATCTAAGAATATTTCAGCCTTGACATTTCCAGCGCATAGCTTTCACTTCACAAGTCACAGAACTCAATTTGTTCAAGATTTCTAAAACTGACACAGATTCCCAGACATTATCAAACAATAAATTTAATAATTATTACCTATTATGGCACTGCGTTGAAAGAAATTTGCATGATAAGGTTAGGCTTTACTGCTTTTTCTTGATGTTCCATCACTTATACACACAATTTTCTTTAAATGTGGACTAAATTTGACATTATGAGCACCTTGCATATCTGACCTAAAAATATTGTACCTTGATGTATAAATACATGTATTTAATATTGATGATAGAACTACATTTTCAGGATTCCCTGCAAATGTTTGGTAGTTTATGTGCTTGAAATAAGCTACTCAGCTGTAATGATCAGAAGTCACTAATTCTTCTCTAGAAAAGGCCAATGTACTTAAAATTCTGGTCTTGAAAAATGCCTGGTGCTCATGGACAACTCTCCCAAGCATGTGCCAAAACCACATAATGTCAAACTCCTAGCAGAGTCCTGTATGGTATGTAAGTTGAGTTGAACCCAAGTATACAATAGCATTAGGATTTTCTATTCTAATTAGGCCATCAAATTATTTTCATTATTAAATATAATTCAGCTATTTCCCTACCCATATGTTTGCACATTTTCAAAATTCTGGTTTGTAAAATTTCATTTTCTGGAGTGAGTTAATTTGATCAGTGTCCCCATTCTGTACATCCTGCTGTGGATGTGCACAAACCTCTCTGTGTAACCTTAATTTTTAAATGAAGTAGCTTGAATATATTTGATTTATCCTTTTAAAATGCATCTTCCATCTGTCGTAGCTGAGACAAACTCACTTAGTGAAAGGAACATTTTCCAAAATAATGTTTAAGCAAACTGCAGAAGTGCTACTGAAAGCTCATATTGAATACGGGGTTCTGTGTATTGACACTGATTCCAGAAGTCCTATCAGCTTCGCAAGGGGCTGGCCCCTTGCTCCCGAGCTCTGCATATCAGGCCTGAGGACAAGCAAGTCAGCAACAAACTACCAGCACAGTTCTCAAAAGGTATTCAAAGGATAGGAGAGAAAAAAAAGAAATCAGCCTAACACCTACCTAATTAAGATAGACTTCTAAGGCAGTTATGATCATAAGGAAAAGCAACTGTGAACAGAATCCAATTGTTTTAATTTGGGGATTATTTTTTTTTTTTTTAGTTTTCACGCCTAAAGCAATGGGACTGTTTAATAAAATACTTTAACAAAAGCATGCTGCTTTTTGACAAAATGTGCTGGTGGTTGAGAAGTGGTTACTAATTACATTTTACTGACTGTACAATTAATGCTTAAAGGCGCCTTTTTTTAGTTATGTTAAAAATTTGTGTGCGTGTACACAGTACAAAAAAAATATTGCAGACAATATTAAGTTAACTGTTTATCTGTAACCCAATGCTAGCAAAGATAACTGGATAGTTAGACAACTATGGAAATTTTAATAGTTTTATTTCCTGATAAACTTCTGCTATCTTGGATGACTTTATACACCCCATATCTAACACTTGCTTGGTATGAAATTTCAGTGACATGTCTGTTTACATACTATAATCTGCTGGAAAATGTGCATTTTCTCTTAGGTTTTGGGAGTATTTGTTTTCTCCTGAAAGAATGCAAAAGAAAAGACAGAAAATCTTCTACCATTTTTATACCTGTGTTCAGCCTCAAATTCATGTATTATTAAACTTGACATTTGCCAGGTCTTTCTCAAGTGCCTTGTAGTTCAGGTGTCTCTTTACTTTCCTGGCCCTTGAATCTGCAGTCATAATGTTTTGGTAGGTTTCTGTTCCTGCTTCAGGGCAGGCTTACAGTACTACAAGAATTTTTTTTCCCATAATTTATTTTATGTCCTGAGAAAAGCCAGTACCTTAGAAGCACAAACAGGAAAACACAGTAAAGGAAGGGAAGAAATTAATCCATATTTTCAAAAAATCCACTTACTTATCAATAATTATTGTATCTTTACTATCACTCACACAAAACTTGCCATAAGTTTGAAGAATGAAAATTAAATTCTGGGGTGGCTGTCAGGCAAGACTGCTTTAACTGGATGGGAACGCACTACTATTTGATCAGAAGGGTGTGTTGACTTATGGCACATACAACTGTTCTTCACAGTATCTCTAGGCCAAACTGACATTCGAAGCACCTGTCCAAGTACTTCATGGGTTATTTGTCATCATCCTTACGTCCATATTCACGGTCTCTCCAGCCTCCCCCTCTGCCATGTCCTGGCACCCTGCAGCCTGTACTCAGACCCTGTCTATGCCCAGTTAGCTAATGCTGTGGACTAGGCTGTCTCCCAGCTTGGCAGCAGGCTATCACTTAGAAAGCTGATTTTGCAGCTGTTTTGTCTCCTTATCCCACCTGCCTTCTGCTCTGGCCCCACGATGTGTAAAAGACAAAAAATAATACAGCGGGGCTCTGGATGTTATTGACACAATTGGTTCTTGTCTTCTTTGGATTAATGATGTATGTGTCTGCCTTGACTATGGCGCCAAATCTAGTTATTTTCTTGCAAGTTGCATAGTAACTCCTTAAGGCCCCAACTGTGTAATTAAGTGAGAAAGCTAGCAGCAATTGAAAAGAAAGTTTCTAGGCTACACGTTTGTGGCAAAAGGTTTGAAAACACAAGGAGCCTTATAACCTAAGGCTCCAAAAAAGGCAAAGCAAAAAAGGTCCTATGATGTTTTCTTTTTTCTTCATGACTTCTTTTTTCTTCATGACTTCAAAGTTCATTTTGTGAATTTTCTGGGCTCTGAACTCACTTTTCAGCACATGGGTTTGGCATTGCTAATGTAAATACTCAGTAATTAGCACAAAGCGTCCCTTTATTTTGGGCTGCAGTAATTTAGTTATGAGAAGTATTTCCCAATGTGAAAATCTTCGTGTATTATAGCACTAGATGCTATATCAGTATTGTAGGCTCTCAAATAACAACATCAATCTTATAACTTTTCAGTTCAAGGCACTATGTTATAATAAGAAAGTCGAGCCAGATAATGCTTAAAGATCCATTGTGGCTAAGTGTTTTTTCAAATTCCAGAAACTGGTCTCAAACACTGATGCATTGTCATTTTTCATATTTTGTTTGTTATATTGCATTAATAAAGAAAGAAACTGCAATTCACATTAGCATGTCATTGTAATTCTAAGATACGAACTGCTTTTTATTGTAGACTGAGCCGAAATAATTGAACTGATTCCACTTTGGTTGGTCTTTTTCAGGCTGAAAAAGGTGTTTGTCTATTTTATCTCCTCTGCATGGTAGGACAAATACTTCTGCAGTTATCTATCAAAACACAGCTTTTTCATCATTCTCGCCTCTTCTGCCTACTAGCTGGTATCATACAAATGAAGACTTATAGAGAAATCTCTCAGTTTATACTCCACATTATCTTACATCCACCAACATTATCCCTTCTGGAATTATCCTGAAAAACGTGTAAGAATTCACACCAAAATTTCGAGGCTGGCTTTTGGTTCTGGGTACATAATTTTGTACATGTATTTGAGCAAAAATATTCAACCCTATGTGCATATTTGTGTCTAGAAGTTTCCCTTCAGCTGGTGGACACTGCACTTACTGGGGATCTAGCAGTTTCCAAAACTGAATCTGTTTGTTGCATTTGATCGTATCAGTTCCTTAGTACATAGCCACCATTCCTGTACCACTGAACTTTGTGCTTAGGCATTGCTAGAGACAGAAGTACATTGAGCACTGTCAGTACATGGAGCCTTTCTAACCAGGGACTCTGAACCATAAACCATAATGGCAAGCGAGAGCCCACTAATGCACATCTGAATGACATGAAAAATTAATGCTTTGGCCTGCCTGAATGTTAATTACATGTTTCTGAAATCATAGAAGACCAAGTAGGTTAAACACAGCCTTCAAGTTACCACATCAAAACAGCCTGATGAGGAGCACACTGAAGACACTAGCTAAATTCATCTGTCCTTAGGAATTTCCACATAGCACCCAAAATGTACATCACCTTGCTACATACAGCGTATCCTGGTCACGCCCAGGAGATGTTCATCAAGTTGCACATAACAATAATCGATTTTAGCAACTACCGCCTTAATTAGACTGTGTTAACTAACTGATTTGTTTATTATTTCTCCCCTAAGAGACAGCTAATTATGGCTGTAATATAGGCCTTCCTATAAAATCTATTGTTATGTTGAAATTTAAGGGTGTCTCCTGCAACATGACTGACCAACAACAGAAACTAGGCACGGTTGAAAGCAAGCCTACAGCTTTATACTTTGGAAGTCAGATTTATCCTTTTAATGTTGGTTATCTCAGGTTATACAATTAGTTCGTTGTCTGGGCACTCTACAAGCAATGAGGAGACACACTGCAAAGGAAACCTCGACTCCTGCAGGTCAGAATGGCATGACTCCCACCCCAGCGCCTAGTCTCTGCACTTGGCTCTTTGGTGGGACCGCTCCCAAGGCAAATGCTATGGATTGAGAGGTCTCTGTGACTTCAGTTTAACTCTGTTCACCTAAAAAAATTAAAATAGAAATATTAATTTTTTGGTAATGTCAATTTCTTGCACACAAAAAAAAAGGGGGGGGATTTTAAATGAGGAGTATAAATCCCATCCATTTCAGCTGAGACAGTAATTTGAGTGCAGTCCAGCACTTCATACTGAAATTGAAATCACTGTGCTTCCACAGATATCAAGTTGAATAACAAGATGCAACTGAAAGTTGATAAAAAGATTCCTTTGCATTCACAAGAGCGATTACATTTAATCCACTTACCTCCTATTACATGTTCACCAGCTATTCCCCTCCTTCAGGTGTCTTTCACTAAGATATGCTAGCCAACACAGTCCAGATGGAGGCCTGGGCAGGATGACGAAAAGGCAGGACAAACTGTCTCAGGTGAGGGCACTAGAATCTCTTCCAGAACACTTTAACATGTCTAGCAGAGATCCAGACACAGCGATAGAGTTAAGAGCTATGTTCATTGCAGAACACAGGAATACACAGAGAAGGAAGTTTACCTAGGCATACTGAACTCAGACGTGGGTAGTCAGTGTGCCAAGAGGAATATATTTTATTCTATCATTACAAGGCACTTACAGAAGTAATTATGATTAATATAGGAACTTATGGAAGCAAGCTATTATTGTTTATGGTATGTATATATGAACAGTAGGCCTTCAGTTCTTGACCTTTATCACTGGTAATTTCTTGCCTGTCTCCCTAGAATTTACAGAAAGGAAAACATGCACCCGTCTAAACGTACAATGGCACACTACTTGCTATCCTCTGCTTCTTAATGAAATTGTGACTCTGACAGTCATCCAAAAGCAAAATGTGACCCTCTGTATATTTATGGTATTTACAAGGCACTAGGTAATTCCAAGACAAGATGTGTTTGCTGAAATGTAAAACGATAAGCTGTCAGGAAGGCTTGGTGCAGGTCTTCTGCACAGCGCGGCATAACAGCACTCAGCAGTTTCAAAGCAATTTGCATCACTTAAAGAAGCCAATTTATGTTGTTGTAAACAGAGCTTTTTCCTGCATTACAGGAGGTGGTACATACAAGCAGACAGGCTCAAGACACTCTCTAAAGTTTTTTCATTTGCAGAAATACATTATCTCTCTGCTGTATGCCAATGACAGTAAAATATTCCACTCATTTCTAAGAGTCTTCCACTCCAATGCACCCTCCCTTCTTCCCTATGTCCAGCTGTCACTCAGTTCAAATGACATTGTTGTTATTCTAGTTGTCAAGGTTTTAAAAGGGCAATACCAAAAAAGGTATTCGGTTTGGAAAATATGTGTTCTTGGAACTGCATATAATTGGTGACCTCATGACTTTAAATATAAACTCTGAAACCTAAGAATTTATCTGAAGAAATAGTAAGATTTCGTGCACATTTTGTTAATCATGCTTACTTAGGGTGACTTGAGGAGATTACTTGTTTTGTTCCGTTTTTCTTAGAATTTGCTTCTCAGCAGTTGACAGCACTGGCCAGTGTTGAAGGTAGTGGGCAAGCACCCACATGCTTCCCTGTTGAGGCTCTGATCTGGACCCCTGTGCTATCCAGCCCTACCTCAGAGCAGCTCTGCCAATATGCTTCGATCTCCACCCACAGCTCCTAACTCCATCCCTCGCCTCTTCCACGTGTCCTTTCTAGGCCTTGTCATTCACTCTGCTGTTGGGATGCTGTCCAGGACCACAAAACAGATCTGTAACAGGGACACAGATGACTTCTTCAGGACTGCCATAATGAGCAAGACCAAAGTTCCACCGCATTCAGCATCTCCCAACAACAGCCCATAGCAGATACTTAGGAAAGGAATATTAGTAGCAGGACAAGCAGAGAAAGACTATTCCCAAGTCCCAGGAGCACTATCATCATGTCTTTAGCTCATGTGCAGCTGCACATGTCCTTATTTCGATATATTATTAGTACAGTTTGGATCAGAAACAAATTGTGACAGGGTGGCTTTCTATTACACCATGAACGCTGTGGTGTAGTAAAAATTGCTTTATACATAAAGCTACCATTCTCAAAGTCACATTTACTTATAGATTGCACAGACCATGTCAAGATGTTTACAGAGACACAAACAAGAGACAGATTCCAATGACTGAAGCCATTATGTGTTTTGGGAGAATACAAGACAGGACAGGACAAGTCGTCACCCCTCTTCTGCTCAAGCCCTTTGGAAGGGGAGCCGCTGTTGCTGTCCCTGTGGGGAACCCGCACAGCAGAGGGCCTGTGTGCGCACACTTGCTGAAGGGAAAAAAGCAAGAGAGCGGGTGCTGAACAAGGCCTCGCCTTGCAGAGACTTCCCCAGCAGTCTGCAGACAGGGCAAGCAATAGGCAAAATCAACTTCATTATAGACCGCTGCATGGACAGCACTGTGTGCAGAGGGAACGGCAGTTTAGTGTAAAAGCTCCACCTGCTCCCAATTTGACTGCATGTCGTGCCTGACTGTAATTCCAAGGAAGACTGTTCCTACTTGCATCAGCATACATGGAAAGGTGGAGGAACAGATTTCACTTTACCTTTTATTTGAATTTAGCTGGGGAGGTTTTCTTGCCTCATCAACACTGGATAGAATAAATAACTCTTGTCACTGCACCCAAACATACCATCCGTACGCATCACACATGGGGGTAAAGGTTTTCCTGCTCCTTCTAGTAACCACTGTGTGGTTTTAGCTTTAAATAGTTAATAGCTTCTTGTGTTTCCTAACTGGACTATTCTCACTCTTTCCACTCCGCAAGGTTGCAGTTGTTTAATAAGTGTAACATGCTCCCTTGAAAAAAAAAACTGGCTACTTATAGGCAATGTGTACACATGTACACACTTTTTTTTAAAAATTGCTTTGTCTCTTTGGTTCCTTGTATTTTTTAATTTGTAAATTCATTTCCCATTTCTTATTTATGTTGTTTAGTACTCAGTTCCTGAACTATGCTTTGCCTTTTGATGAACATGCCCTCTGGTAAAAACAGCAGTAAAACAGGCCAAACAGCCACTATCAGCTGAACCAATTCCTGAAGTTGGAAGCAGAGCCACTCTTATTAGTGTAATTAACTTTTGTAGCTTAAAAGAACATGCACCCTCACTGATCTACAGTATGCAGCTGGTGATTAAATTCCCAAAAATTCATTTCACCAAGACATTTTGTTCTATTCCAGTTCTCCTGGGATGATCACATGGTCATTCAAAAATTGTTGATATGCACCATTCTGTCATTAAAAGGAGCTGAGAAAGATCCTAATACAGAGACATGGATTATTTCTTTTGAACCAGACTACAAGAGACGTTCTAAAAATAGCTGAGGAGAAAAACAACAGCATCTTAAAAGCCAAAAAAGTAAAGTAAATAATAGATAAACCTAGCTGAGAAGCAAAAACAACACACGCTAAAAAAATTTCAAATAAACCCCCCAGACAATTAAAAAACCCAAGCAAAGACTGGAAAAGAGAGTTGTAAAGTGTCACTGGAGAAGTCACAGGGGATGGCGAAGTCAGAAGTGCACAAAAACATGAACAGAATAATATCTT
Organism: Haliaeetus albicilla; assembly: GCF_947461875.1. Classification (NCBI taxonomy): domain Eukaryota; kingdom Metazoa; phylum Chordata; class Aves; order Accipitriformes; family Accipitridae; genus Haliaeetus; species Haliaeetus albicilla. The sequence goes on along the minus strand of NC_091509.1, from coordinate 9,889,897 downwards.
CAGCTGTCTGCAGAGTAGCTGGTGGGGAAAGGGAAATCTGGCTGGGGAGACCATGTATCTACCTGTATCCCTTGTGGGTACAGAGGCACCATTTAAAGCCAACTCCCTCCCTGTAATTTCTGTATCCTGTGGGCACCGGATGTGCAACTGATGTTCAGTTATTTTTTTTTAAACTATCAAATAGGTGGGGTTTTCCCTGGCATTGCCGGACATATCACTACTGCTTCACTGAACTTTATTCATTATACATTTCTTCAGTGAAGGAAATAGTCACTGGCCTGAAGAAAAAGACAGAGATCATTGATAGGCACTTCTGCGTAATAAGTAATGATTAGAAGGGGCTCTAAGTCTCACCTGATTGTTAAATAAAAAAAGGAGAAAGGTAAGCCTTTGAAAGTCTGTTGAAGCTTTAGCAAAGACAATTTAAAAATTAGTTCTCAAGAGAAATTACGTTCTTGGATATTCATAAACAAAGAATTCTTCTCCAAAAGCATCTACTCTCTATGAAAAATGTGGCTTTTATTGCCATTGAAAAACTGCCTGAAAAGCAAATAATTTTCTCCTGAAAGCTAATTTTATCAAACAAAAGTCAGTAATTTTCACTCAGGTTCATCACCAGCATCACACTGAAGCTTAAGTTGCATAGCATTCGCCCCTCCTTCTTGCAGATGCAGGCTTTCCTCCTGGACGTCTTGGAGCAGTAAGTCCCACCACACGCTGCCTCCTCTCACCCAGGGACACAGCTTGGGCAGCACGCTGCCACAGGGAGATACTCAGACTACATCTCTCCAAGATAATTCAGATAACACTTCTTGCTTCTACCCTACCTTGCTGCCTGCAGGTCAGATAAGCATCCAAATGTAAATAGTTTTGTAATGCCAAGGGCTCACCAAAGACTACTATCTTCCTTTTGCACCATATGTGTGTGTATTGTGCAAACTCCTTGCCAGTTTGTCATCCTATCCTTTCAGCTCTTTCCTCTTGTCTATTTTTTTTAACAAATAGACCCCTTGTAACAATCTTCAGTTTCTTGTCTGACTGAGGATGCTGCTTCAGTCCCACACACTTCGTTTTATTAGTATTTTGCTCCAGGCTTTTCTTGACAGTTCACTCCAGGTCTTCTACTACAAATATTTATTTTGTCTCCATGCTTCTTAGATTGTAAGTTTTTTAGCGGAGGGACTCTACTTCATCCATTGTAGATTTCTATGCGTATATTGCATGTATAAATTTATGGCACAAAGATACTGAACAACTGTAAATCTTAATTACAAGTCATGGTATATTCCCTGTTTCATAATCACATTACATTATCAATCAAATAATATCTGTCTGACTGAAATTAAATAATACATGGTTTTGGAAACTCTCACCTATAGCCAAATGTCAGTCATTGTGGAATGCTTGCTTGGAAGGGGAAAAGACCAGAGAAGCCAACAGAAATATTCTACCCATTGGTGAGAGGTAAAATAAAAGACCTGGTTGCCTTAAAACTGAAACAAGCAAATAAATTCTCTGCTGCCCCAAACCCTGCCTAAACCTCAAAAAATGTTAACATCTTACACGTGTCAAGAGGATTATTTATGAAACTATTTTCTTGTCAGCCACTGCAGTACATTCCGTCCCTTTGCTAAGATACTGTAAATTCATGAATGATGAGTAAAAGTCTTACTTTGGCAGAAATATTTATATTTATCTGAAAAAGAAAATTATCAGCTTGCTTCAATGCTAAGATAGTCTTTCAGTGACTAGTGGTATGCAATTATACCGCACACTCTCTCTGTGCTAGGGCTCTAATTTGTAGCAGACAGTGTTTGTTAGTTCAATAAAGGATTTCAGTTCGGCTGAAGCAGATTTTCTTCCTTAACAGCTTCAAATTTTTCTTCCAGTGTTAAATTCCAGGCTTTGGGCGCATGCTTTCTGTTGCTTCAACTTGTGAACAACTGTTATTCTCCTCCTGCAGGGAGACCTGGGTGCTAAAAGTACCGTGACTGCCAGCCTGCGCCGCAGCTTCTGTGCATCGGTGCCCGAGCCGGGGAAAGCAGTGCTCTCTGCTTGTAGAGCTGTGCTTGTAGCTCACTTGCTGCAGTCCCAGCTGAGGCACTCAAAGCTGAAAGTTCTTACTGATAGGTTTTCATCTAACAGCCAAACACACTCTCACCAGCTGAGATAAAAGAAAGCATCCTGCCCAGAGTGGTGGTTTTTCAGTGCACCAGGATGATTTATGCCAAATTTATGCCTCTCCATGGTATCATGGGCTAGAAGGTGGCTGGTGTCTGGGAGACAATGGTTAAGTGTGAATAGGTTCCATAAACCAGTATCACAAATAAACTAGTCACACAGATGCTTCCACTAAAGCAAAGTATGTTTTGTTTCCTTCTCCAAGTTGTAAAACAAGCATTTTATTGTTTAGGGAACTGATGATCTGAAACCGGATGAATTTCTATGGCCAGTGTTAGGCTGGAGGTTGGACTCAATGATCTAATTGTCCATCTGCCCATTAAAGCTATGATTCTATGAAACACAAGATGTTTTTCAAAGAAAGAGAGCTAAACTGCCGCTGTTTGAGAATGGGCTCTCCTCCTATCACTCTGAAGAGATCAAACAAAAGGAACAAGAGACCACATTTATGCTGCATCCCAAACACATCGCTAGGTGAGGAAGAGTCCAGAACTGACTCCTCTGAAGCTAATCTCCTCCACATTTCAGAGATACCAGAACTGGACCCAAAACTTCTGGTTTTGTTTTAAACCAGAGCATAAGAATAGTGTTTGTTGTTAATAAAAACCAAATTGCAGCAAGCTTCAGCAGTTCACTGCAGTAATTCATCCTGAGTGGCGGATGCTCCTAGGTTAGCATGGACCCAGAACCATTACAAAATGAGCCTTCCTCATGAAAGTCCAATAGCCCCTGTCCCAGAAAGCGAGGTCCAACCAGGAATGGTGATCTCCTCCCTGAAAACTCTTGTGAGCAAACTGGTATACACTTGAGAATGGAGTGGGAAAAGTTGATATAATTGAGTTTCCATTAATGGAATGTTAACTTCCTTGCTCATCAGAAGGAATGTGGATCATGACTTTATAAATGCATGTCTGTAATTATAATCATAATGCTTTATAAAAAAGAACAACCATTCTGGCTGGAAATTAGCTGTAAATTTCCACACAAACCTGAAATCTATTTTAAGCATAGTGCAGTAACAAATGTGAATTTGGTACAAGCTTGCAAGAAGTCAGATATAAATTTGGGTAATGCTTTCAAGTAGTCGTTCACTAGCAATGAATAGAATATAAAAATAGGGCAGGGGGAAGCTTTCCCTTGGACTGACCAGAATTCCAGCTCATTAAATCCTCATATTTTTTTAATGCAATGTTTGTTCTCATTATTTATCTTCATTTCATAACAGAACACTTGTTCTCATGAAAATATAACTTTGTTCTCACACCCTTTCACAGTACATGCCAAACTTTATTTCTGACATATTTAGTTTTGTTGGTATTCCACTACAACTTGGAAAAAGTAGTTACTGAATGACACGAGGCAGCCATAAACTTTAGGACAAGATGATCGCAATGCCAACAAGTTATCTGTAGGATCTGTTACAAAGTTAGCTGAGCTTCTGACCATTTGAAAAACAACCACTGATGAAACTCTCACAAACAGCATACATTTACTGATATCAGAAAATTTTCAATATTTAGACAGGGAAACAACCTCAGATTTATAAGCATTTTCTCACAGTGCAGACCTTCCATTTTTAAAAAATGCAGTAACCAGGTAAACTTATGTTTGTAACTTGGAACAGATATATCTGTATTCACAATTTATACCAAGTAGAACAGTTATTCTTTCATGGAACGCCCACTAAAAAAGATGTGCTTTGGGAGAGAAGGGTTTGAAACCTAGCTGATGATTTCCAAAAAGCAAACTTCAGCTCTGCTTAGCAAACCCTGAGTTCTGTAAGTTAATATGAAGAGCACCATTTTCAACACTCCCAAGGCCAAATGCTAAGAAGGAATCTCTGAGAACCTCAGCTTTCACTACTCTTCCCAGTGTTGTTGATTATTCTCTTTCCAGTTTGATGAATTTAGACTCTTTTTACTTATTTACAGATTTTAAACAAACAAAACTACGCCCACGCAATATGCAATACCCATGGGATATAATTGAGGCTAGTGATTAAGATAAGCAAATCTAACCAATACATCATTCCTGACCTCCCATACATTAAAAAAAAAAAAAAACAAGAAAAAAACCCCCAAACACAAACCAAAAAAAACAACCCCAAAACAAAACAAATACAAACCAAAACAAACCCCAGCAACTTCCAGAGACATTAACAGAGGCTTACTTTGCCATTTAAGAGTTCTTTCTAAATATAGTTTTAGGTCACTTCATAGCACAAAAAGGAAAAGCAGCAATGAAAGTACCTCAAGAATTATCTTAAGTGTACTAAGTACACTAAAGTACATATAACTGTGTTATGCTACCCTGATTTGCATGGCATAGTGATGCAGAACAGTTGTGCAACTGGAGAAACATCAATTATTGTTTCTATTCAGAAATAAACACAGGGGGTCTGAGCCAAGCTCTCATTGCCAAGTACCACTGATACATACTTAAACATGAATTCCTCATTCTCCTTTTTCCTCCCCTTTTTTATCTGAATCCAGAAGATGAATCAAAACTATTCATTTCCCTAAAATTTGATGTTTAAAATTCAAGTCTCATTTTTGTGTCCCAGCCCCTTTCTAATTAATATCTGTTTTACTGTTTTCATGTTTTCCATTTCACTGAGCAAAACAGACCGCTGATCTGTCCATCATCTTCTTGAAACAGATATGAAGCTGAAAAACAATATGATCTTCTCATTTATTCAATCACCCAAAAAATTGATGGCCCTGCACTCTGTCTTTAAGCTATCATTGAATTTTACTCTGGCTGGAACATTTTAATAATAACAGATATTGAGATTCCTGTAATCAGTGAATATTCATTAATACAAAATCACATAGCAATTCCTTATAATTATATGAAGTGTCCAAAGCATTGACCATTGAAGGAAACTTTAATTATAAGTTATTAAAATGAATTAGAAAAGGAGATAGTAATTAAATCCCAGTTGCTAGAATGTAAAACTGCTCTGAGATTAAATAAAATGGATTCCTCCTCCAGAAAGGGGAATGTTGGTAACATTTCTTTCCTTACAGTTATTCAAAATTTAAGCTAATGTTTATGGTAAGAATTGTTTTCTATAATAAAAATCATGGAATAAAATTCTTTACTCAATGAAGTTTTTCTAGGAGGACTATCCTGCTATTTTTTTTCTGTGAAACTTACATTGTTCAAATCTCCTTTACAAGAGAGACCACTTCATTAACAGGCCTGGTAAAACTTCATTGTCTTACCACTGGCTGCAAAAATAACAACTCGGTGGTAGAGTTAATGCTGAAAGAAAAGCAATTTCTCAGTGAACTACTCCTTTTTTCAAATATAAGTGGTAACGACTAATACTCTTCCTTATCTTCATCTTGCCAGATTTACTGCAGCAAAGATCTGTTTTCATTTCCCCAATAAACATCCCCAGTAAACACTCACAGCAATAGGCTATGTTTGCCAGTCTCCCTCTGGTTCAGTAAACAAATTTTCTGGTAGCATACAAAAGCTCAGGCTGCAGCAGTGGACTGAGAGCCTTTCCATGCTAAAGGAAGGGAAGGGCAGGCAATTCTGATGGGAGGAAATCCAAGGGCAGCTCCCAAGCGCAAGAGCAACTAGAGCTAGATTTCTCTGCTTCGCTGAGAAAGCAAGCTAAAATTTGCTCAATCTTAGTGCATAACCTCAGTCCACTGATGTAGATCTCTTGTGTTCTCCTCCACGTCAGGCACCATTTGCTTTCCTGAATGTCTTTCCAGGAAACAGTTGCATTTTCAAATTGAATCTGCTCAATGGGAGATTCAGTCCTGTATATATGAAAAGAAATTTTAGATCACTACTTTATAAAACATGAGTGCATCTTTGTTTGTGTCTCCAACTGACAAGTTAATCCTAGCTATCAGAAAACTCAGCGCTCCAATCCGAAGCTCTGAGAAGAAAGAGGTGTATATATAGAAGCTAAGTAAAACGTTTTATTTTCCCGGTTACGACAAAGTCAGTCTGTCATTTTTCAAGAAAAGTCATCCCATAGTTGCATAGACTAAAAGTGGTAAATTGCATATAAAAATAGGAATTAACTGTCTTCTAGGACTTTCCGCATTGATGTTAACTACCTGTAATACAAACACAAAAGTGTGAAACTCATGCTGCAGGGCCATGAAAGACTAAAGTGTATCTTTATGTGTAACAAAATAACTTTAATGTTATTCTTGTGACTACTGATGGAAATATTGATTTATTCCCCATTAAAATAATTGGAAATTATTTTGGAAATTATATTGGAAAAACATTCATGTTAAGGGAAGAAAAAAACTTCCCCCCATCTCTCTGTCAGCCATGAATTAAAGAAAATTATAATAAATAATACAAACGCCAATTAACCATGCCACACAACAAAGTTTAGGATTTGTGTTTAGCTCCTGTATCAATACACTAGAAGGTCTGGTCTGCACTATGCATAATTCAGAAGCTAGAAAACACACCAATCAAAGAGACAGGAAAGAAATAGGCATTGATAGAGAAATTAGCAAGGGTCCGTTTTGAAGATTTTTGTCAAAATTTCTTGAGGAATAAGACTCATTTGAGTGATACAACTTTTGGAATAAACTGATGCAAACTTGTCCAAATTCTTCATTAGAGTCAAGGAATGTTTTAAGGGGAATATTGCATGTCAGCATGTTTAATTTCTTCACCAATGAGAACACAAGGAGTGCTACGTGGTCGAAAAGCCACTGGGAGTGAGTGGAAAATACTGCTCCACTTTGGTACTGTGTGTCACTGTTTTATGGACCCAGAAGTACACACAGCTAAGGAAGAACCTAACTCATCAAAGAGCCAAAGATGTTCACGGGAGAACCTCCATGAGCGGCTGGCCTTCTTAAGTAAGAGTGAAGTATCTCAGGTTTTGTTTCTCAGTCTGATTGGTAAATGTGCAAGCAAAAGCAGTAAAATGGAAGCTGAGCTGATGAGGAGCAACCAGCAGGTTTGGACAGCTATGGAAAAGTTTTCAGAACACCTTTATCTATTCTGTGCTTACATCCTTATCTGTTCCTTATCTCCAACTTATCCCATCACTTGAGCTTTAGATTTTGCACTCAGATCTTCCCACCACTTGTTGTCACCCAGGGCTTTCTCCTTCCTCATCCCTCCCTCCCCCCAAAGAGCAATGCTGTCCTTCTGTGCAGCATCCCCTCACTTGGAGCAAGGTGGAAGCAAAGCAGAGCTCTGCTGCCTTGGAGGAATTGGGCACAACCAACCTGTGCATAGAGTGCTCCAAAGGAGAAGCCAAGTAAACCATAACAGCGTTATATACCTGTCCTGGGAATGATTTTGTGATATGCACAACCATTATTCCTGCTGTCACACTTACCAGCTGAACAATGGCTCCTGAAAGCCTGGAAAAAAATGCTAAGGCTAACCCTGTTCAGAAAGAATTCATGTCAGTAGTGTTTATGTCCACAAAGGCCTCTAAAAGAGGCCCAGTGTTGACCAAAATATGCTTGTTGGGGTTTCTTCAATAGGTCTAGCTGTCTTAAACTTTCTTACGTCAGCTAGATTTGAATATGTTCCCAAGACTGACTCTATCTTCTTAACAATGCTATAATTTCAGAAAAATTATCAGGAAGGAAAATCAGCCCTTGTGTTGGACAGATTATACATTAAATTTTATGTGGAAGAAGGCAGCTTTTGAAAGCAGAAATCCCTACCACTTTTCCAGGCAATACTTATTGAGTTTACATGTCCATGTTTACAGTTCTTCACCAGCAAATCAGCCTGAAATTACATGTCTGAAAATATGTGCCCTGTTTACAGTAACCGCTATTACCTTGTAGCCAATGAAAAGGCATTCAAGCACTATAGTTGTTGGTTACCTTTCCCTGGAATATCAGCTCAAAGAACAAAACATGGTGAGAAGTTTTCTTGGCTTCTGGATGCTAATCCAAATCCTTTGGAAGCTCAACAGTCATCTTATTGTTTGGGAAGAAAGATAAATTCTCATACTCCTTTAATGAAACTGGACTCTGACCACTTTGTAGTGTACTCTCTGCTAAATGTTAGGCTGTGAAGAACAACTGATTTTTTTGACAGGTAAATGCACAGAGCAGATTTCAGAAGAGCTTTTACTGTGACTGGCATATGTTGCAACGCCACTGTTTTTGCTTTAAAGTCAGTAAAACATGTTTAATAGTTTCAGTGGCAGATGACAGTGCCATCCTTAATATTAAACTATTACAGAAAACTCACCATTGTTAAAGATGGATTTCCTATAGTGTGATATTGAAAACAGGTAGGATCCTTTCTCTCCTGGGAGAAGAAAGATTCTATTAGCTATGTTGTTGACTACCTTACATTCTTCCCTTTCGAAAAATTATGTGTAACTCAGTTTACGGAAAAGATCTCCAGCGAAACTCAGTGGCTCCTATAGCTGTAGAAGCATCCTTGCTTGAAACAAGGCATGTCTGAGTGATAATATACTAATTACCATAGACTAAGGACCATAAAGCTGATGTAACAATGGCTTTAAAAAAGCAGTCTTACTAGTAATATGTCATCATAAACTCTCATGTTTTCAGTGTATTAGCTTACATTGTTCCTATTGTCTTAAACGGTTTCATTCTTTGGAGAAGATAAATTAGTGTCTATGAAGGCAAAAGCAAATAAATGTTCATGTGGTACTTTGCCAAGAAATCCTTTCTACTAGATTTTGTATTTTTGTAAGTAGCTTATTTAGAAAATCTAGCATAGTCACAATACATTTGACTCAGAATATTGAATACTATATCTTGATTAGTTTGAAAACCAAACTAACTCTTTCTGTGATGTTTTCTCCCCATCCAGTCCCATGATCTCATCCTGATATTCAAAATAATATTTTCCCACAGGTCAAGGGATACAAAAATAAATATATTTCCACAGACGCAAGTTGAAACCATTTCAATGACTATACCTCATTGTAGAGACATGCTCCAACAGAAGTTTGCACTGATCACTAAAACAAAGCAAAGACACTCTAGCTATTTTCAGCTGTTGGAAGAACAACTACAAAATCATACCTTAGGTTAACTGTAGCAGCAGATATAGCAATAGGGAACAACCTAGTGAAATGATGGTTTAAAAAAAGCTTTTGACTCTTCAGGTGACTCCCTTATGTTCCCAGAACTATTTCTGGTAGCTTACCCACTGATATCTTATTCAAGTTTGGGTAAAGAAAAGGCTAAGATTACCTCTATTTCCTTGTAATGACCAGAAATGTTTCAAATATAACAAGTTTTAAAAGCATGTATTTTACTCTTTGGCTTATTTGTTAAACACAATATACTTTGTATGTGGTAAAACTGCAAAGTTTCTCCGATTTTTCTGTTCAGCTCTGTCAAAAGCACAATGATGTGAAAACTAAAATGAAATTACATTCCCCACCATAAGCAGTGAGCCCTCTCTCTGCCAAGGGGTGAAGTTTTGGAAGCAGCAGTCCATAGAAATACATCATCAGCAAAGCTTCTGTAGGTCCCTTGATGCCACTGGGTCCAAGAAACAGCATTTAGGCAATGAACTTCCACAGAGGTCATGAGATATCTGTGGGTTTACAGGCCAAAGCCAGCTTCTCTTCCTATTCAACAAGGGTCAAGAAGATCCCAAAGGAAATGACTGACATGTGTTGCCTGGAGCTATTTACTTGTACTATTAATCCACCTCTAGTTGCATCCTTTCTCCCACATAGCCTCCCAATTTTATACAGAATTTTTATAGTATTTTAATCTCTAAGGATTTCATTCATTCAAATAAAGCCAGCCTGAGGGCAGACAGTTCTGCTGGATAAGGAAGAAACATCCAGTAACTGTTAGCCACAAACAGGAACAGAGTTAGGAGTTTTACTTTCTTCCACTTACATTTCTCTTAAAAACCTAGGTACTGCTGGTCCCTAGGATTTTGTCATTTTAGGCATAGTTATTGAGACTCATGGCAAACACACAGAGGAATGGCAGACACTACATAAAAGGTTCTAGCAGAGTAGCAACAAATTAGTCAAAAAAAGAATCCCTGGTTGCATTCCTTGATAACTTTGAAAACATATTCCTCAATAGCTTTGACACTAGCAAGCTTCCTGCAGCAAACTTGTCCTACCACGCTAGTTCAGGCCCACTGAACCCAGTAAGTCTCTGTGCTACCTGCAGTAAGCATTACAGTAGCCCCTGATCACAATCTCCAGCATCCATTATCCCAGGAAAACGTCCTTCTGAACACAGCACCTATGTAAAGTGAGATTAGCTTTGTAAGACCTACATCTGTAACATGTAAAATCCTTTGAATACACACAGTGCTCTTAAATCAGAGTATCAAAAGGAGACAAGACTTACCCTTACCCATGAAAGAGCACACCACCTAGCCCCAAATTCAGCCTGACAACAGCTAACACTACCTCAGCTGCCAGACTGTTAATTGACTCCTCAGGTGGAGTGAATTTGAGGATAATCTTTCCTAATCCCTGATTGTTGGGCTGTGGTGTTAGCCAGGAGAGTTTGTAGCCTTCCAAATCTCTCCTTTTTCCTTCCAGTGTTTACTATAATTTTCTCATTTCCTATTATCATTATACTCCATTTACAATCGCTGGCTAAAGTCTCATCCATGCTGCTCTTACGCATTTTGAAGATGTGAAAACTGCGTGTGGGAACAACAGTGAGTGCCTGGTCTCAGCCCTCTCTTCGGTTTCTTGTTATACGTAGAAGAGAATCCCATTTCTTGCTGTCACTCTCAGCCCCTTATTTTGGTTGCCAGCAGCATCAGTACAAAACATGAGGATGTTCTCACACTCCGAAAGCTTCGATTCACCTCCTTTGACATGAATGCTATTGTACCACTATGAAAAGCTTAACGTCTACTAAACTGAAGTATGGAGAAACATGGTGACTTTCCTCACAGCTGCAAACAGCTTCATAGTTTAGGCTACAGGTTTGATCCCTGACCTGACTCCAAGTCCTCATGATAATTAGTAGTCTACTTTTCCTCAGCTTATCATATATACGCTGAAATAAAATTTAAACTAAATTAATTTAAATTGTAAAGTCAAAACTCCTAAAGGTTATAAATGCTACATGTATTGAAGCTGGAGATAACTTTTTCTTTCTTTGTTCATTCATTTTGAAAATTGAAGGAGACAAGGGTATATGCTAAAAGTAAATGTAATTGCTGCCACACGATTATGATAACACGAGACTGATAACTCCTACTATGACTGCTGGAACTGCATATGTGATACAGATAGATTAAAGGGAAAATTCATCCCACCTCACCCTCCTTAATTCGTTTTTCCCAGGAACCTCTACTTCAGATGTTGTGCCAAAGTGCAAAAGTGGGAGGCAGGAGATATGGTGGGTGTATACTGCTGGTAAGACTATCTGAATCAGGTCTGTCCTTATACCCCTCACTGCAATTTGTACTGCTGCTGACCTCAGGGAAGGGGGATCCAAATCTGTGTCTAGCTTCAGTGTTTGAAGTTATCAGCCTACCAATATTGTCCTGGAATTCTTAAGTGAGAGAAGGGAATTCGTGGTTTTTTTTGCTGTTGGTAACACAGCCTAACCAGAACTGCCTAGAAGGTGGAAAGATGCAAGGACTTTTCACCCCGCTGAATGTCAAGCCTTATCTGCAAACAATGGAGAAGTTAGAAAACCTTTTAAAAATAAATGAGTTTGCAAGAATACTTCTATAATCAAGACTGTCAGACACTTAGATGCTGAGAGCATGCTGTAGCAGTGCCTCAGGAAGATGGCTGGAGAGCAGTGGCAGCCAATATTGGTAACTGAACAGCAATGATCAGTCACCCAGCCTATCCTGAAGGTACCTGGGGATGCACATGAACACATGCAACAGGGTAATCCACTCCGCTGACAGATACAGATCTAGTTATGTGCTAGAGGCAGTGCCTTGGGCCCTCAGCAAAGAAGCCAGCACTGAAAATCTTGTAGGACACTAAAGGAGTTTCCATGGGTTACTCTTTCCCATGCCCCCATCACAGGCCAGCTCTGGACAGTCCTCAAGACGAAGGGCAGCCAGCAGCATAGCTGTTGCTTGGCTCAGTTGCTTTGGGAGACCCAGTCCAGCTCAGACACTGGACAGAGTCTGAGTATAACCTGGGCACCTCTGTTTAGAGAGAAAAATATGCCTTCTCCCCCAAACTGTAGTCCTGCATCACCAATATACTATCTGCCTGTAACACTGACTCTTACTTGTGTCATTTTTTGCAAGTCCCATAATCTTGGAATCTTTTTCACTTTTCCCAGATACTGTCTTGGCATCAGCACAAGATTTCAGTGTGCTGAAATTTCATTTATCATCCTTAACTGATCAACAGTAGATACCAAATGTTATTCCTCACAGTTGGCTAAAATTCTGCACTACATTCTCACTTGTAAAACAAGCATTTAACTGCATTTGTGTCCTTCTGGCCTTATGTCATGGTGCTGAGAAAGGAAGCTCTTCCTTCTTATAGAAAGAGGAAATTTGCAATGAACTTTAAGCTATCCTGACCACAAGTTTGTAGATAGTTACTGCTCCATGCAACCACAAAACATTAACTAAGTTTATTTTAATAAAATGTTCATTAAGTTGCTATTAGATATAACCCAGAACATCCATACCTCTGTCAAAATGTCTGCCATAAGTTTGCTGCAAACTCATCTAAGTAAAAACCCATCATACTCATTATTCGATCCATAAATGTCTGAATAAAAAGTGAGAGAATGATGAATCAGAAACAGAAGTCTGTAGAAATAGCAGTGCTCAAGCTGTGAGTTGCACCAGCAGTCTCCTCATCAAACGTAAATCACTGCTGTGTTAAACCAGCTTGATGTAGCCATGACTTGACTGAAGTAATAGGAAAGAAAACAGTAGTCATTACAGCATAGAATGGGTAAAACACACAAATGAAACAATGTCTGGAGAAATTAGACCTCAGGGGGGTAATAAACTTGAACTAATTTCATTAAACAGAGTTTGAAGCTTTAGGAGGGGAAGCAAGAGACAGTTTATAAATTACATGAACTGAGGGTTGAAATGACACTGTTGGGTTTTTTTCTGGCACCAGTTCTTAAATAACATCAGTTTCTGCCAGCCTTTCCACATGAGCTCGGAAAGCTGTCATTGCCTCATGACTCCATACTCTAATACCAGCACTTCTAGCTCTCCTAGTTCTAGGATATGTTGAGTCTCTTTGATGATTTTATTCAAAGTGCATCTGATTTTATTGGCTGCCACGACATCAGTGTGGTCACAGACTCAGACTGAGAAGCCCAGGACTCATACTTTTTCCTCAGTAGCTGCAGAGTTTGGCACACCCTGATCTGGCCTAGACCTATACAGGCAGGTCATGGGAATGGGTACTACTCAGGATGAGACATAGGTGACATTTTCAGAGGATCATGTCCTTCAGGGCACTGACCTATGCAGATGCCAAGCTCTTCTCCATCCAGATGTTCTGTATCAGAAGTGCTACATTTATATCCCACCTGTGAATCAGACATCTGAATGCCTTTGCAGGGCACCTCTCCCAGCAGCATTGGCAAAACACTTGAAAATACTTCTCATTTTTGGCTGGCCTTTCTCAGCAGCTCTACAGGTCAATCAGCTGAAGTCCCCTGCTAGATTCAAGTAGCATGCTTAGCAAAACCCTCTGAAATGTGGGAAGTCGCATGAACAAAACAAGCAAAAAGCAGTCTGCATCATATCCTTTGGATGAACACAAATGAAGCAGACCATTTTGGAGATCCCCAGTCTAGTATAATTTCTGTTTCTGTCAAACCAAGTAGGTCAGCAGCATGTCTACAGATGACACAGCATGTTATCATTGCTTATACTTCCATAAAACACAGGACAGCTGGCATAATGCTTAACAAAAATAAATATTATGACATGAAATGCTAGCGTTGCTCCTTATCTAAGAACATTAATAATGCTTTGCATATATTCATCCAAGTCTAGGAGGCACAAAATATATATGTATATCTGTTAGAAGATAAAACGATAAACTCAGTAACAAAAACTTAGCAGGGATGATGGAACAGAGTGACAGGATAGGGAATAGACTTTCAGTATTCATTAAATGCTGCACTGCAAAATTAAACTGAAAGCATTCTGAGATACAGAAAAGAAACTACAATATATATGGTGTAGTATAATGTTACATCTGAATGTTGCTTGCAATTCTTTACACTTATTGTCGTATCTACTTTCACGTAGAGTAATCCCATTTCCTTGACATCTATAAGAACAGGAGCACTGAGGAGCACTGGTGTTTTATTCATACAGATTCTTTTTTTCTTGTAACTTATCTATGCAGAATTTAGAAGCAATATTGAAATCATCATATACAAATGAAACACTGCATCTGCTTATTGATGGGCACAGAGAGATGAACAACCCAGGTTCCAAAACCATTCTCTGATTAAGGATGCTTCCTATTTAGGAAGCTGCAGAGAAGGTGTCTCTAGTCAGAATGCAAGGTTTGCATATAATGAAAACTATACCATCATGTTCTTTAATTTGTCTAATACATTTCTTTTAAAGATTTTATTGGTAGGACGTGTACCTGCTATATTTAATAAACACTTTTCCAGCTAGCCAATTACATTCACATAGGTGGGAATAAAGAAATAAAACAGTCTTCAGTATGACATGAATGATAGTCATAAGAAAATAGCTTTATTATTTACTACCAGTTGTTAAAAGACTGTCATTTATGATTATTAATTTTGTGGAGCTTATCCTTATTCTACTAACTAAATTTGGTTTTAGTAGATAAGGCAACAAGAAAAGCAGTTGGCAAGTAACAAGCACACCTTTCTCCTTAAAATGCATTTTACATGTAACAGTTATACTAAAGTATTTTTAGGGTACAGAGAGATAACATTTATAAGTAGAAGAGTAACATATGCAGGCCAATTATTTAGTTGAAGATAGTGTGTTCAATTAACTAATTTCATATATATAGGACCAAACACGTTCTTTTCAATAAATAGAAAAATCCATTTACTATAGAAAACTATTTTCTTTCTAAGACACAAATACACTAATAAGATCCATTTTTCCTATGAAAGTGTTTTCAGCTAACATACAAAAGATCAAAGATGCATAAGAAAGTTTTGTGTCTTCTGAAATGAAGGTTGAGTCTGATTTGTGGAAAGTGTGGCTATAGATAAAAGGAAAAAACCCACTGAAATTAGTGTAATGACAGCATCACAGCAAAAATGAAATAGCTGGTAAAAACAGTTGTGCAGTGACATGTTTTATTTCTGACCCCTTTAGTTCTTTTTCTTCAATAAATTAAAATATTAGTTCCATTAAATTTCCACTTACTTACAGGGCCAACATTTTACCTGGAAAACTGGAGTTAGATTATGCAGTTAGAAAAGTCCTAAGAAAGACAAAGAATATATTTTATGATGAGTGTCCATAACCGCAAGATTAAGAAATACGCAGGCTCTGGCATAAGTTCTCTAAATACAACTCTACATCTCAAAGCAAAATTAACACTATGGATTTGTACTGCTATTTGTGAGAATGCCAGGAACTGAAGCCACATCTTGTAATTTTTGGAAGATCATTTGGGGTCAGACTGCTCTAAATCATCACTGCCACAGCTCTGGATCTCCATGGACAGCAGCTAAGCAAACAGCTGCAGCCTTTCAGCTAAACTTTCACTCACTCACTTACGAAACAGGGAAGAGGAGTAAACTGTAACTAGACTGAGAACTCCAGCACTCATCTCAGCAGTTTGATCAGTCCAATTCTGAATAAATGCCAAGAACAAGAATTTTACCAAAGTATTGTTATTTTTAATTTCACCTGAATAGAATAAATAACAAGCCAATCAAAATAAGTGCATAATGCTAACCCATGAGCCTCTGTTCCTCTCTATGTCCCTGCATATTACTTCCTTTCTAAACCTGTAATAACTTCAGGCTAATGCAGTCTTCTGTATTCAGAATATGTTTAATCTGGCTTTTTTCACTTGCGTGAATAAAAAACCCCACTCTTAAAGATATTTATTAAAGATGTATGTTTTGTGAATATATTCTTATTAATGTTTGCAAAATACTTTCAGACTCTTGACTAATAATTGCAAATAAGAACTTGGGAGATGGAAAGCTGCAGAAAATTGGAATATGCCTTGAGTCATGAAAATTTAATGAGGTTCCTTATTACCACCTACCAAAAATCTCAAAATCAATCAGGTTCATTGTGCAATGTTTAATGATCTCTTATGTTACTGTTCTTTAATGTAAGTTTGGACATGGATCTGCAAATTATACAGCGTTTCTGCTTTCTACTTCTCCATTTATAATATGGAACTTTTTAGACAAATAACCCGCTGCTCTTAATTTGCATAACACATGATCACAGTTGCTTGCTCTGGGGCTTCCCTTGCTACTGCAGGAATGATGTCTGGGCCGTCATTTAATGGATGATAGAAGATCACCCTGGAGATACTAGAAGCATAGTTGTTAGACTTTCAGCAACAGCAAAACACATTAACTGTCCATCTGACATTTCCCACCAGAGGAGTAAGAATTAGTCAAACACCACCCTGCAGTGGGAGTTTCTAAGCCTCCCTCCCAGTAGGCTTCACCCATTACAGTCCCCCCCCACCCCACTGCTTCCCCTCAACGCCCTCCACAGCCCATGGCTCTGCCTCACTTGTAGGCAGCAGTTCCTTCTCAAAATACAGCAGACACATCAGGACAATCCTGGCAACCTTAGGGCAAACCTATCTACATGCTAGCAGTGACCTCCACTCCAGCTCTTGCCATGATCATGGATCAGTAGCTTCCACCATGTCTGGAAGTCTCTGACAGCTCCCTTCCAGTAGACACGACTTCCCATATTCCTGGACACGTCTAGCTATTAGCCAAGTTTACAATTTCTTCAGTCTAAAAGGAAAAAAAAGCCCTAGTTTTGACCCTGCTCTAGGTACAGCTAAATGGTGAGCTACCCCTTATCTACTCGCCACTCCTACATTTATCCAATCCTTCTGCAAGCATGCTGGAGAGCGCATCTACTAGCCAGGTACCCAACTGAAAGCATTCAAAGAATGGTGCCAGCCAGGAACAGGCAGGCAAAAGGAGAAATCTGATGGAAGGAAAATCTCATTACAACCATGGGAAAGAAGTGAAATATGAGAGCCATATGGGTGAGCTGTTGGACGTCCCACTTTGAGACAGGTAGAAGAGTAATTTGAATGCTGGCTTACCCATAATTCAGATTAATAACTTTGTCACAGAGCTATCTCATGATGGGCCTTCATTGCTCTGATACTGATCAGAACTTCCACTCTGCCACATAACAGTAAACAAAAGCTTAGCAAAACCTCCATGTTGCTATGGAAAGTTTGGATTACAAAGAATTTAAAAGAATTTGTAAAGATTTCAAAGGGTTTGTGATGAAAATCTGTTTCACTGGAGAATACCGATCAGCATCTCTAAAATGTTTGCTTACCAGGGACATAGTTTAAGTTTCAGACATATGGAAACTGCTTATGGTACAATCCAGCAATAAACAGTGAAAAAAAAAGCTATGATCCCCTACTTGGGAGTTACCTTCCTTTCTTCTAGTAGCAGTTTACATTGATCATGCAGCTGCTGCAAGCGAGACTTGCAGTTTGAGACGCATCATATACTCGGCAGCACTGAGATCACAGTGACGTGCAAAGCAAGGCAAGAGAATAACCCCTTCATCCATTCCAAAAATACTCCTGTTACAGCCAGCAGGAGCACACACTGCAGCTGACACATCCACCACCAAAAAGACCCAAGTTGTATTTCCAACCGCTCCATTTTCCCAAGACTGAAGGACGTCACAGAGACAGGTACATCACTAAAGTTCTCAGTTGCTCATTTGTTTTTAAACATTGATGTTATTTCTCTCTGTAACAGCCTCAGAGTCACACAACAGATGAACAGGCACTTACCCTGTTAGTATGCGTAAAAGGCTACAAAGGCTCTGAGAAAAATTCACTCTAGCGGAAGCAGAGACACAGGAATCATGATTGTAAGTATAAACAGAAGAAATCACTCTTGTACTAAAGTGGGTCTGAAAATATACATATGCATGTGGGAAGGGGGAAATCTTGGGTGTTCACAGAATTGTATTTTCCTCCCAGCTAAGAATAGTATCTTTCTGATATATTGCTTTTCAGTTAAATGTCTCAAGGTATTTTACTTAAAAGACTAGCATCATCATTTCCTTGTGAAAGGTAGAGAAACTGAGGCACTGAGAGAGTGCATGACTTGTCTAAATTCACTCAGCAACCCATTAGAAGAGCTCAGACTACAACTACCATCTCCTCATGCTCAGGCCAGTGCCCTACCTAGTTGCAACACTGCTTCTCTACACCAGACCACAGAGGTGGGGTGTACCAGAGAATTAGTCTGATGAGAACAGATCGCAGCCCACAGGCTGAGGAATGGTGTTGTGACATTTGTGATATTCTTAATGTACATTGTACTGCTGTTAACTTGATAGTGCCTTTCTGCTACATATATAAACAGGCAAATCATTCATGTAAAATCATGCCAGCCTTTGTTTTCATTAAATAACATGCGTGACAGGAACTTTTCTCTCCTCTATCAGCTCTGGAGAAGTCCAGGATCTATGTTCTGGCTGCAGTTACTTCATGATCACAGTCAAGATGAGAGTGACAGACATGTTACAATGAGGCAGTCTGATTTTATCCTTGCAATTGTAAATACTTTTTGTCCCTGAATATATTTCAATACATTTATGGTAGTATCACATTCTGAGGTGGTAGGACTGAAGACAGACAGACAGACACAAAGATGAGATGCAGACCATAGTATTATTCTGAATATTCTCCAGATTTGTAGCTGTTTCTATTCTAGACATCTACTGCACTACTTAGAGAGAAAGGCAACAAGTGAAATGTGACCTTTTCTCCAACATATATTCCAAAAAGACTTGCAGGGTTCCACAGAATTAAAACTGTCTTAGCTCTTTTGCAGTTTTACTACCATAATGAGCTCATTTAATTTCTGATGGAAATAGCACGTTTGAGTTATCATTATTCATGACTTTAGCTTCTGCAGTTTCATTTGTCCTGCTGAAACTCTCCATTGAGTTTGCTTAGGCTATAAATAAAGATCTCTTGGGATCCTGGATCTTGCCTTCTGAACAAAAATTTCAGTGACTCATTCTCATACATATTTTCTTCCATTATCTTCATCATGGGCAAATGTTCATGCTCATTCCAAAAGGTCAGAAGGAAAGAAGCTGTGACTAGCTTCCTGTCAGAAGTAGGTCAGAATGCTCTTTCCTTAGATGTCCTTAAACAAAGGTGAGTTATTTTTTAATGAGACTGTTGGAGTAGTTTCAGGTTACAACTAAATCTCCTTAAGCCACAGAGATGTTGGGTGATTCCTACCCAAAAAAGGAAAGTTGCTAATCAGAAGAGTGGTGCCAGACTGACTGACAAGTCTAATGACTTCATTTGGCATCACTAACTTGTAAGCTAGTCGACGCCTTATTGAATTGTTTTTTCTAATGGATATGTATGGTGATGGAGTCAAGAATGTCATTCTTAATTACAACAAATAGTAACCTGAGCAACAGACTTGGAATGGACAAATCTGCAGAAGCACTGCCTGGAGGGGACACAAATTATCCAAATGACACCCCATATATCAGGTCATCAACAGATTATTTCTAAAGCGTAATTTCCTATTTGTTTGAAACATGTATTTTGTATAATTAAAAAACTCAGGGACCAGAAACCATTGGCAATAACTCAAAAAGTGAATTTCTGAGGATGCTATCAAGTGCCTAGTCCTTTTCCATACATTGCAATGTACCATACCTATTGATGTATTCAGCTTTTCCAAAAGACTTCCATTGTATGTCCCTCCACATACTCCTGACAGATTCATTCAGATAGTTTCACTCACAGAGCTCTCAGGTATTTCTCTGATCTTTCCCCAGACACAGTTACTCATAGTCCTCCTTTGTCATTTAGTTCTTTACACCAAAAACTAGCAGGATAATGAGATATTCTCCAGGACAGGTAGTTATGACTGGCTGTGGATCATGCATTGCCTGATGACAGTGGGGGCCAGCTTGTAGAATGATCTTGCAAAAACTCTCTGAAAGCGAAACTATCCCTGATGGGCCAAAACTGCTGCCTTTAGCCCACTTTTATTTCTGACTCACCGTGACTTCTGACACTTTCAAGAATATCTCTTGCAATGCGCATGTAAAAAATGTGAATTCCATCAAAATCCATCAAAAAAATCCATCAAAAAAGTATTATCTCAGTTAAGCAATAGCTTGACGCAGCTGCATTCTGCAGCACCACACTGCTTTGCTTTAGGTAAATGAACTCAAGAGTAGATACTCGTGCGGTTATAGGCCTTTTCAGGAAAAGGCCCTTATCTTGTATGCCTGTTGTTACAGCTATATTGTTTATGGAAGAAAATGACAAATCGATAACTGTGTTTACCTTTAATAAATTATTAATAGCTCTGTGAGGAATCTAAAGTAGAGTGCTACTGAACTACACAATCTCTGCTCTACACTAAGCTCTACACTGCTGCCAGTAAACCTCCAGGTGTTAGTCAAGGTGCTGGTTACAGACTATAAAGTTCTTAATAGCTTGAATTCCATCAGCTTTCCTTCCCTGTCCTGCTGTACAATCTGCATTTAGCACTAGAATGCTTCAGGCAACTGTCCCAGTGATGAGACTTCACAGGGTCTGGGACATAGGGTCAGGCTGCTCACAGGAGCCAGACCTCCTGCCTGGTAGCATTAGCCAGAGTTGGCAATTGGAGCATTGTTCATGTTTCTGGATAATGATCAGATCATTTTTCTCCTGTTGGAGAGTATTTCTTGTTGCTACCTGGTTTTAGTTGCTGATGCTAAAAAGGATTATAGAGCATAAACTCCGTGTAATAGTGAATGCTTCTGACTCCAAATTATGTGTAATGAATCTGGGCACTGCACTGATAGACACAATATACCTATGCAATCCGTAATAAACATTTAGACTGCTTAGACACCTGTCAAAGTAGTTAAATAATCAAAGTGAGACCTGCAAAGGTGGTTTGTGGGTTTTCTTCTTTCTCTCCTTTGCAATATGGAGAGATCAGGTGATTTCCCTGGCTTGAAGCCATTTATGCAATGATTCTAAAACCATCTGCACTCTCCTGATCTGCACCGCCACAGGACATGTGTGGATAAGCAGCAGCCAGATCTTGCATGTCCCTCTGTTAAACCACAGGAATATGAAAGCAGCAGACATTATTTTAGTTCTATAAAATAAAGCTGTTCTCATTTTTCTCCTACACTACCATCAACTATTAGACAATACACAATGCAGTTCACTTTTACATCTAATGCACACTTAATTAGAATTAAATAGAATTAGGTCTTTCCCAGTTGCTTTAATAGTATACATAATTATTTTAAATCTTGACAGGAAAAAGCCAAGAAATGGATGTTTCCTTTCACTTAATTTTTCTGTGGAGAAATAAAGAGTGGTTATAGATTTTCATGGCTTCTCACAAGAACAAGACATGGAAAAGGTAGCAGATCATGAATATTTAACATTAATTCAAAGAAGAGTTCAGTGTTCATTTTAACAGGAAATACAAGCCAAACTCTAATTCTTTTCTTTCTCACCGTTCCACCATTAAGTATGTGTTCTAGCTACTGAGTGTTCAACTGTCACAGGGTAATACTGAAAAATTCATTTATTTCTCCTCTTACACTCATCTCTAAAAGATGGAGTAGCATGCACTTCTTTTATTTACTCTGAGTGGCATGAAACCACTAGGGCATATTTTAAAGTATTATGAGATGTTTATATGCATTCAAAATACTATTGTGAAGGAGGAGAATCTGTAACACTTAAATACCTGGCTCACAAGCTGAGTCTTAATAAAGTACTATGGAAGAGGGAATGTCTTGATTCACTACTTAAACAGAAGTCTCTAACTGTCCTTAGAAGAAAAGACACAAAAGAGACAGTTTCTCTCAGCAAGTTCCAGACTACAGAATGGCGCAAAATGTTCTTCCTCCTGCTTAGGTGAACAGACAATTAGGAGTGGCACATTTGAAGGTATGAAAAAAGTCACTGTTACAGTTCTTTTTGCTATGTTTGCTAAAAAGTTCTCTTTCTTTCATTCCCTTCTGGTAAAGAGGTCCTCTTTGTCCTTTACTTCTTTATTATCTTAATGTTTTCAACACTGGACCAAAGAAACTTTCTATCCATTTACAATACTTCTCCAAGCAATTCTGCCATTTAGCATTATCATTATCATTTTTACTGCAATGAGTTCAGCAAAGGAAAGACTGGATAATTATTGAGATATGGAGGAGAAATACAAGTTTCCAGCTTCTCTAGTATTTTTAGCTGGAGAGGGAACCAATAGGACAGGAAGACTAGACTTGTTTCCTTTTCTCAGAGATATCCATATTTTAACAAAACTAGAAGTAAAAAATACTTCAAGAATAAAAAAATGGCTTGATTCCAATAAAGATATCCTGGAATATATCTAAATACCAATTTATGAAAAGGAACAGATCAGATTAGATGATAAATTGACATTGATTTCTTTGAATTAAGATCTAGAGTCTATATTTTAAGGCCTGTATTATTGCATACATAAAACTCAGTCACTGAGTCCCCCAGGCATTTTCATCAAGGCAAAACATCAGAATGGGTTGGTATATCACCACAGCAAGATGAATTTCAGTGTTTATCAACAGTGAGTCCCCATCCACTTACTGGCAATAAGGTACTTATGCTGCAATTGCAAATTCTGAACAGCATAAAGATGTAATGAAGTACTGTGCACACCATGATCAGAACTTAATGAAATGGAGACAGATGAAAAATACATTTATGTTATTTTTTTAAAAAGGAAATATTGGTCTTTCACAAAAATGCCCCCAACCTGTAAAATTCAAGTTTTGATTTCAAATGCCTCAGTACTTTAGGACCCAAATTGCTGTGACCTGCTAGAGGCAGAATAAACCATCTGGATATTTAAAAACAAAGGGAAGGCTATCATCAGGCTCAGAGGTAATCCTGGCTCTCGTGCACAGATGGGGGGGGGGTAGTTTTCAGAAGTTTCTGAGGGTCAATAGGTATTCTGGAGCTTAAAGATGAAGGTCAAAAATATCAAGACAGCACAATTCCCACTCAGTGCAACTACAGCATTGAGCCAGCCTAGATATCTCTGAAAAATCTCTTTCCCAGCCACAATTCTGTTCTGTTAAAAATATTACTCTAGGCCTAGCATCTAATTATTAGAATGAATAAATGGTTCAGAAGAAGGCACAGAAATGAGACTAATTACTTATGACATAATCTGCTGGTTTGAGAAGCTTCTATCCAGCCTGAGTTTACCTTCAAGTTTATTTCTTGAGGCATGGAGATTTATAACACTGCGGTCATCTTAGCTAGTTTATGAGTGATTGTTTTGTTAGCCACATAAATGTCTAATCTACTTCTAATCTTGCACAGCTCTTGGCAGAATGTTATTTTATGACAGTGAGTAACATGACTTATGTGTTGTGTTTAAAATGTTTTTCTTTTTTCAACATTTAATTACTGCCCTTTTAATGTCACATTAAATATTTTAAATGAATACTAGTTTATTTAATGTAAGTAAATATATCCAGCCATGTGCCTTTTTTAAAAAAGACTGTGCAATCTGTATTAATTTTAATTTTTATGATCTAGACCAGACTACAATATGGAGATTAAAACCTCAAGTTCATTCCATTGTAATTCTATTCTAAAAGAGTTAAGTTATTGGATAGCTTAAATGCATAGGAAAGGAAAGGATTCTTTCAGGAGAGCCTGGTATCCCCATCCTGCCCCACCACCAGAATTCAACTGCTTTACCTAGGAAGCTCAGGCCAGCATCCGACAAGGCCTCTTATTCACCAGTAGGACTTCAGGAGAGGCAAAGTTGCTCAGAGCCTTGCAGAATAGTTCAAATAAAGTGTGGCAACTTTCTAAATAAATCGTGATGGCATTTAACATGGTGAAGTCTGGGCAGGCATGGACAGATCTGTCTCAATCCACTCATACTTCACCTTGGCCAGGCTTTAGCAACCTCTGGCCAAGGAGCCACATAGCCATCTCCCAGATATACCAGACATCAGTGTTCAGGCTAAAAAGCCTTTCTGGGAGAAGCAGTGGCCTAGTTCAGCTATCACAGCTGTTCCACTGCTGGACTGAGCAGGCTAACAGTCAGCCCATGCAAAACACAAGCATTGAAACTCCTCTGGTTCCCACAAATGTTCCCTTCTTGGATTAAAATCCTGAAAGATTGCACATGTCAAAGATTTCACCAAGGTTTAGGACTCATCTCCAGCCAGGATCAGGAAGAAATCCTCTTTCCTCAGTGCAGTTTAGCACAGCATTGTAAGGGATTTACACTTTCTTTTGGACAGCTTCTGTCCAGGTTATCATTGCAGATGGGATACAGACCAGCCATGACCAACCAGCACACTTTTGCTACAGGTCTATTTTATTACACTCACCAAAGACAAAATCATTCTTATTGTAATAACTTTCTCATAGAACACTTATTCTGTGTTCTGCTATGTTTTATTTAAAGTATGAGTCCTTCAAATGGCCCAAGCTTTTCAGTCACTTGCATGCCAAGTGATGTCTGTCATGAGCTGGCAACAACTGACTTACAGCCAGGGTTTCTTTCAGGCACCTGAGCCATGCCAAACTTTGTAGTATATAATATTTAGACTGCTGGAGCTTAGATTCATTCTCAGCTTTCTTATGAAAGAATCTAAACATACTTTAAAAGTCACAGCCAGGATCGAGGGAAAATCTGACTATTAAGGAAGGATGAAAGATGAGAAGAAAATGAAATAAAATAGGACTTCTGATCAGCCAAAGCATCAACCATTATTAGAAATTAATTACAGGGAACACTGTGTACCCTGCACTGCCAATTAGCCAGTATTCACTGTGGCAAGTCCATGGCCTTAAATAAAGCTATTTAGTTTATGTACCCAAAGTTTGATCCCTGTGAAAATGGCTCCTGAAGACTAAGTTAATTCACTTTTACCTCCCACTGCCGAGTTGAGAATTCTTAGATTATCTCAGTGGTTTGAGAAGGCGAATAAGCTCCTAACTAACTAACTGAGTCTTGTGCAATTAGAGAGAGATTCCTGAGTCTAACACACATTTTCCTTTCATCTCTTTTAATTTCAAGGCATAGTTAATAAGGACTATGGTCACTATTTTGGGGTGGAGACTCGTTTTTCTACAAGGCATACATATCTCAAGCAACAATTGAGAGGGCACAAGAAAACCCTTTGAAATGTTTCTCTTTCTCTTCCTGCATTTATGGCTTTAATCCACATTGTTCTGGTTAGCCACACTGCAGTATGATAGCAACTAAGTGACCAAATTTCTAGATAGAGAAGAGGAAACCAGTCAAGACTGCACATTGTATAACCAGAGCAGCAGCACATAGAGTGCAGAGGCAGTTCTATCATACCAGCTCACCAAGCACAGGGCAATTTTGCAAGCATATTTCCATTGATATTCTATGACAGATATTCACTATTTTTGCATTCATACAAAAAATCAGCACAGCTCTATAATCCTGCACGTGTCAAACATAGCTTCATAGCTTTTTCTTATTTTTAGTAAAGATATCCTATACTTTATATGAGTAACTTAGTAAGATTTATTTTTTACTGCATTATGGTTTGTCAGAACATCTTGTCAGCTAATATTATCTTCCAATAGCTCTGTGATCTCTCCACAGTTTGCAATCAACTCCAAGCCAGTGTGACTTCCTGGAAAAAGTCAAAGGAGACTTAATAAAGTAAAATTTTCTTCCACCACAAGAATTTCTTTTTATGCTCCCAGAAATGTGCTATTGTTCAATGCCAGTAGGTGGAAACACTTAAGAAGAGACCTGCAATTTATAAAAGAACAACATGAGTGATTGTTCCTATAGAAACTTTTTTTTTTTTTGAAGTAGGGGATGTTACAGGATAGAACCACGTGTTCTGTTTCACTGATAGTCCCAGTGCAACCACAAGCAGAGAATAAGTTGTCTGCATGAATTGATAAGAGGGTCATAAATAACAAGAAAATTATACCCTGTACGCCAGCCTGCCAGCAGACCACGAAGAAAAGTCAGGACTTCATGAGTTCTCACTTTTTTCCTCATCCTCTGGTGATATTTGTCTGGCATTTATCTAACTCTGTGATAATTACTTCTCCAGCAGTTTTAGTCCTCTCCTGAGAAGATGCCAGTAGTACTACCTTCGAGCAGGGAGAAGCGTTGGGTTTTTTTTTTTCACAATCAGCAACCCAATGACCTAGTTCAAGCCGCCTGAAGGAGCCCATTTATAGCTGTTCATCGGTGCTACTGGCTAAGTGATGCTTTGTTTTTGTAGCAGCAGAGTGTGCAGGCTAGAATTGCTACCATCGCTACAGGAAGATGATAAGAGACCGTCTTCTGAGCACTACTGGTCTGTCCTCTTCTTTTTCCCCAACTCCAGGGAGGAGAGGGCAGGTGGCAAAAGAGAGCAAATGGTCATGGACCACATGATCAAAACATGCAGGTAGATAAACAGAAAAAATGAAGAGTTTAGATAAAGCATAGAGAAAAGGCAGAGACACTCAGATGTAGCACCTCGTTACTCTTGTTTTCTCTTATTTTCGGGAGGATGAAACAGCTTGCTGTCATCTGTGCTTCCTGGATGCTACGGTGATACTATGTTGTGATACACAGAGGAAGAAAAAGAGATCCTGGAGCCTGCTGAGATTAGCAGGTCCTCCCCCTGTCTTTGCTCTTTGTGGGTCTGTTTAGTGCAGTGTTTGCTTGCAAACTGTGTACTTTATGAAACAGAGGTAAAAGTCTCGAAGCAGAAGACACAAAACAGTATCTGTCCGTCTACATGATGGTAACGTGAGCCATGTGACAAGATGGCAGCCTGAGGGGAACCTGTACACCAAATTAGCCCCATGGTTTCTGATAAAGTGCCGTTTGCATTAAAAGACTATAATCCCCCCAAACTGTCTCAGAGACCTGTAACACCTAGGATTGCCTTTAGAGAGGATGTAATTTGCAGTACTGTGAATTCCACATTGGCATGCCTTTTTTTTTTTTTAAATTCAATTGCTCAGTGACATTTTTTTAAAGACTGACAGCATTAAGTGGGTCCATGAGCTTCCCAAGCATTTTCAATGGACACATGGACATGCACTCATTCCTCCTGCTGCTAGAAAGAGAGAGAGGCTGTTATTTTCCTCCCTCTTTAAGGCAGGGACATACTTTTTCCAGACTTCCAAATTCTGATTTTTTACCAGACCTAAAGACATAGTCCACTACCCTCTGCCCAAAAAAGTTGAACTGACATCATCCTCATGAAGTCTGTTTCTGAGATGGGGCCTATATCAGTAACTGGTAATTTTGGGAGTCTTTAGCACAGCTCTAGCAGAAATGCACAGCTAAAGCAGCTTGAGAAAAAACATGTTTTAGTGTGGGAAATGGACCTGCAAAACCTAAATCTGGAAGAGGACTTAAGAGCCAGTGACAATATAAAAAGCATAGTATTTTTGTTAATTGGCTATATTTTACTTAGAAAATGCTCTTTAAATTCTATTTACATAAAAATGACAAGCACTGAATCACCACACAAAAAAAGATTATTCAAAATTGCAAATGTTTGCAATCTTCTTTTAGCAAGTTCAAGCTAATAACCTTAGCTTTTAATACAATCCTATAATATATTTTTCTTACTCTGAAAATAAACCCACAAGTTTTAAAATATCATTACTGGACAACTGAAAATTAGCATTTTAAATGCATTTTTTTCTCATTACGGAAATTGACCCTTTCTTGAGGTTCAGGGTATATGTGCACACATTCAAAGGAAACTAGATTCTGCTTAATCATGAAATGTAAGGAAACTATAATCCTGTGTGTTTCCAGTGTCTGTGGATATTTTTCACAACTCTGGCTAAGCCAAAGAGGTTTTCTATGAAGGACAAAGATCTGCTAATCAGCAGTAATGGAAATAAAGAATTTTTGTGGATCACACTGTCTGAGGATTTTAAGTGTTGTCCAGTGGTCCTTAGGGAAAGAAGACTTCAGAAGGAACACACATAGCAAAACAGTAGTAACATTTTTCACCATCTGTAATTAATAAAACAAGCAATAAAGTAAGTGTAGCTATGCAACTAACACTGAAGTTTCTACAACAGACAAGAGTTTCATCTTTTTATCAGTATATTTTCAATGACTGACACCATCTACAGAGATGGTGTATTATGAAGAAAATCATCTAGTGCCAAACAATCAGTGTCTTTCACTTCCTCTGAGCTGCAGATACATTTTATGCATCACATGAGTCTACATACCAACCCAGAGTCATACAAAAAAACCTTCCCCAAGCCCACATCCTCACTGCCCTTCTTTGGAATGTTTTAGCATCTGAGACAGTGGCAGAGAAGTGAGATATTTCTACAGCTGCATCCAATGCCCTCCTCATTGCTTCTTGCTTTTCATACTTCTTTCATGGGAGGAAGGCTTTCTGATTTGTGCTGGTATGACAAGAACGCTTGTATCAAATACAAAAGCATGTTCACGATACTGTTCAAATCAGAGTGAATAAGCTAAACTATTTCTGACACTATAGCTTTGTTGTCCTTCAGTCATAGCTGATTGTTTATTTCTGTGAGTTATCAGGGTTTCTAATTAAATCAAAGAATTAAGAGGAATTATATAAAACTATATGTAGCTATACTCATTTAAATTCTGTATCAGTTCATACTCCCATGCCCAATTAGGAGCAGGCTGTATTGTTATTCACTGGTGTTGCAAAAGTGCTCTGGAAGTGCTTCTGCCGTGTTTCTGAAATCAGATCAAAATGCCAGTACATATTTTTAACATCATTTTGTAAAAGAAGAATAAAAGGAACTCAGCTCTTTACAAAACTGAGCCATGACAATAGGACTCCTTTTGCATCGTTTATCTGATACAACAAAATACATTTTAAAAATCCAGCATATTTCAAATTTTGAACTAGTCTAAGAACATATGAAGGTGTTCTCAATGTTTCCTCAAATGTATGTTCTGTATCCAGTCTTTTGCTGCTTCAGCAGGCTCCCAGCAGAAGTACCTTGAATACCTCAAGGGCATCCTGTCTTGCTGTACATCATTATTGAAATAATATTGAGTAGAATCTCCAGGCTATTAAATTTACTTTTTCATTGAAAACTATGATTCATCTGAATGAAAGCAACTCTGCAACGAATACAATCTGCACTTCTCTGATCAGATGTTTTCCACTGCACTTGCTTGAAGTGCTACCTTGAACTTGGCAGAAAAAGTAGCCTATTTTTCACGGTACCAATTCTATCATTCATCCAAAGGTAGATAAATAGTTAATGTTCATGTCTGGGTTTCAATACAGTCTGCTTTATTATAGCACCTGGCACTGAAGATCCCAAGGCAATTTGTGAACATTAATCAGCTGAGCCTCATGACTATTCAGCCAGTATGTTATTACACAGACTGATAAACAGAGCTGTGAAAACACATCAGATTTCTCAGTAGGGATGTAAGAGATGAGCAGTAGCTTTGTCTTCCTCTTTGACCCCTAGAATAGGACTCTTCTGTCATTTCATCTAGAGGGGCACAGAAAGCAGCACTAGTAAGAGAAGCAGACTGGTTCCAGTACTCCTGTCAGCAAAAGACACTGAGCAAAGAAACAGGTTTTAGTCCAAACACTACCAGTTAGAATCCCTACTCCCTTCCCTTCTGTCCTTTCCTGCCACTGCTGTTGACCCAGTGTCCTGGACCTTGCCAGGGAAGCTGGAACTAGCTGACTCCTGGAAGTGGCTGTTGAAAGGCTCTTGAAAGATCTGGTTCCTCGGGGCTACAAAATCTTAACGTAGTGTGGCTGAAGCCAGGAAGGAGTTACAAGTCACTGTGTTATTCTTTGCAGGCTGGGCACATCCACATGTTGCCAGCTAAAAAACTGAAGTAGATCAGTTTACTCCCTCACTGATCTTTTCTTATCCAACCTCTCCACATTTTGCAGTGATATTTTCTTACATGCCAAAGGCTGTAACATCGTTACGTCTGGACCTAATGATCTGATCAAACTAGTTTTAATCAATTTAGCTCAAGCACCAAGAGTGGGAAGATGCAGGCTTCACTGTAGGCTATCCAATCCTACCAGGACACCCAGGCAAGCAGCTACTCCTGCTGCCTTCTGCACTGCCGCAACTCCACTGAGAGTGGTCCCAAATCAGATGCCCTGGCTGCGCACAGCTGTAATCACACCTCCCGACAGCTGTGTCCGCACCTTCACAACAGGAGAGAGCCCCTAGCCTGAGGCATTCATGGTTTAAACAGACAAGGCAGAGAAACAAAATCAGAAATCACAAACAAAACTGAGAGTAGTTATGTGGATTCCAGCATGAAGGTAAGCGTGAAGGATACATGTCCAAAATCAAAGGCTGTTAACTGCTTTTACTAGCAATGAAAGCTCTGCCTTGGAGAAAGCAGAGGCAGAAAAGCTGAGGCTAAGCTCATAAATTGAGTGTTTGTTGCTCTTCCCTTCAGTGACTCCATGACATGTTATCATGTCATTCTTGTAAATGTTTCAAAGAAAAGTTTTTGAATGATAGTGCTTTGCTATAGTCCCTGTTGGGAAGGGCTATACAAACATCTGCCATACACTTCTCAAATAAAATTCAACCAGAGCTTTTGTTTACATGGTTTGTCCTTAAAACCAGCACTCTGCAACTCTCAGCCATAGCTGCCTTATTAAAAATGAACCTTTTATTTTAAACACAGTACATTTTGTAACAGGAAAATCAATATACAGTAACCCAGAGTACTGCAGACAACAGCTGCAGGACATAATCTGATGACAGAAAGTTGAGAACAGTATTTTGGCAGTTATATGTTCAGCTAATCTTTCACTTTTTGTTTTTAATGGCACCGAGCTATAAAGATCTCTCCCCACCTGGTGACTGAAAGCTACACAAAATGAAGAAACCAAGAAACCACTGTTTTCAACATTAAAGGCTATTATCTAAAAAATAAATCAGTTGTTACCTATTTTTTTCATTTATAGGATACTGTAAGAGGATAGCTCTTCTCAGAGCTACAATGAGTTAACAACAGTCTCAGTGATCTCACAGCCCTTAGCAAAGATATAGGGAGATACTTAAGCATAAAGAGTACCTTGAAAAGACTACTTTATACTTTTCACTGCCTTCACTTTGGCTGTGGGTAAGGGTGCTCAGCTCTGTTCAAGGCTGGGATTCATCATGTACCTATGCTTAGAAAAGTTATCTAGGTAGAAAAGAGGAGATGAAGCCACAGATGTGCCTGGTACATAGAACAAACATAAAGATCTTAATAGAGATTTTGATCACCTGTTACTTTTTCTTTATTAACAGAAAGTTTACAATTAGAAACAAACTACTCCCATGTATGTTTTTATGCCATCATTAAATACTGAATCTATGAATAAACTAGGGATTTTTGGAACCCACCTATTTTTCCTTAGAAGGTGGGAGATGATTAGTTCTCTAAAATGGCATGTGATTCACTTCAATTACAAAATAAACTCAGATAAATTTCCTTGGTGAGCAAAAGGCAAAGGGCACTAGATCATTTTGTACTGAAATCGCTTTTTTCACCACATCCCAGTGAGTATATTTTTCTCAGATAATGAAACTTTTTTTTAAAAAGTTTCCAATCCAGATTTATGTGGCAAATGCTTTAATTAAGATTGATATATTCCATTTGTTTAGCTTTCAGATTTTGATATGGAAGTTTTAACTTGAACTGCATTGCCCTCTAGCGCTGTGACGGGGCCAGCCGCAGTGATGTCACTAGCACATGCAGTGTGAGCACAGCCAGCGAGTTCATGCAGAGCTGCCTAAATGCTGACAAACCCTTCTTGGAGACGCATGTCACAGCAGCTAGACAGGGGCATCCTTCCAACAGAACCACAAATGCAAAAGGGAAAACAGTAAACCTGTCTTTTATTGCAGGGACGTCATGATCGAAACAGCTACTTTCGAGCTCCAGCCAAGACTTCTGCCTGCTAATTTCTGTTTAAACGAGTTCGTATGAGAAATTAAGCAAGTTTGAACAGCCTATTATTCCTGACAGGCTTCAGAAGACTTCACGCTGTGCAAGTTTTACATGCTCATGGCTAACAGCTTCCTGGGGAGATGAGTTCTCAATCTAAAACTGGCCGGGGCTTTGCAGCAACTTCTTGGGTAGAGAGATAACTTTCAGCTGAACTCAAAGCATCTGCGTGTTGTGCAAGGGATCCAATCATAACTTGCTATGGAGGAAGATTTTTAAGATGAATACCTACCTTGGCCATAAATCCAATTCATCAATACCTGGATATTTGAAAGTGTCTGCACTAAATAATGGCAATCTTTCTGCAAACAACTCCAATGAGACAGCAAGCAATCTGGATTCACCTGCCTTGGATATCAGTAGGGCGATAATTGTGGGGCTTATCCTAGGTGCCTTTATACTTTTTGCTATTATAGGTAATATCTTGGTAATTCTCTCTGTTGCTTGCAATAGACATTTAAGAATCCCTACAAACTATTTCATAATTAACCTCGCAATAGCAGATTTGTTGCTGAGTTTTACTGTCCTTCCATTCTCTGCTACACTGGAAATCCTTGGCTACTGGGTTTTGGGGAGGATATTTTGTGATATCTGGGCAGCTGTTGATGTTCTATGCTGTACAGCTTCTATTTTAAGTCTGTGTGCAATTTCTATAGATAGATATATAGGGGTACGTTATTCTCTCCAATATCCAACTTTGGTAACAAGAAGAAGGGCAATTTTAGCTCTCCTAGGTGTCTGGGTCCTTTCCATGGTGATTTCTATTGGGCCTCTTTTGGGCTGGAAAGAACCAGCACCCAAGGATGATAAAGAGTGCCGCATCACTGAAGAACCATTCTATGCTTTGTTTTCTTCCTTGGGGTCATTTTACATTCCTTTAATCGTCATCCTCGTGATGTACTGTCGGGTCTACATAGTGGCAAAAAGGACTACTAAAAACCTGGAAGCTGGGGTTATGAAAGAAATGTCCAACTCCAAGGAGCTGACTTTACGGATTCATTACAGGAACATTCATGAGGACACATTAAACAACACCAAATCCAAGGCTCACAATCCCAGGAACTCCTTAGCTTTCAAACTTTTTAAATTCTCTAGAGAAAAGAAGGCAGCCAAGACGCTGGGAATCGTGGTTGGCATGTTTATCTTGTGCTGGCTACCTTTCTTCATTGTTCTGCCACTAGGTAAGTTGGTAATCAAGGGATTGCAAGGGGAGGGGGAGGAAGAGGATTAGATGTTTACTACAAAAATATCATAGAAAAAAATCAGATGAATGATATGTAGATGTCATTTTGAGAACTGCAGTGAACAGATGAAAGGAAGGGAAGTGAAAGTGATTTACTTCTGATGTTGGCTTTTTCAGAGAGTCATGCTGCAACTTTGTGAAGTGTGCAGCCTGCAGAAAGTCTGCTCATCTGGTAGTGCGTCTCAGTAATGGGGCAGATGTCAAATCAGGGGACAACATCTTCAGAGTTTATATATTAAATCCCCCTTTATGGTCTTTGAACTGAATTAGGTTTCAGAAACATTTTTATAGGATGTTTTAACAAAAATCCTAGATAAGAACGCAGAATTTCAGCACTGGAATGTTCTTGGTTTAATTTACTGTTACATGTTTGGACTATAATACAGTAGGTCTTCTGGCATTATCAGGTGTCTTAAATGGAAATGAACCTGATCTAATGATGAGGTGCAAAACTCCCCTGAGCTTTGGGAAGCTGAAGAAGTTCTAGTTCTCAGTTCAAACATCACTGATCAAATCCTAAAAGCAAACACACAAAGCCCACTGATCCCCACAGAAAGGTTCTCATTGGTTTCAATAGGTCTTGCTTAGTTCAGGCATTTCAGGAGATTGCCATGTGAGGTTTTGGCAGCTACTTTGTTCACTTTCAACTTTAAAATATTATTAAAGCATTTGATGTAGCCCTTTGTTTGCTTTTTTGATTTGCTCTGTGTTCCCAAGTCCTTCTGAAATTTGCTTGTATTGTCTTTCATACTAGCACTACCTCTGAAACGGAATATCTCAAGATATTGAATTAGTAAGCTCTCAAAAATATCTGTCCAAAATTCATTTCTCTGAGACAGAGACAATCTGGCAGCCTAAATATGGAAAGAGGTGGAAAAAGAAAAAGGAGAAAAAGCCTTTATTAATGTTCTGAATTCGTATTTACTTAGTTACCCTACCAAAACATTTCTAATTGAGTGGTAAGCGAATATTTTTAGAGACTGTTATAGAAAACCAAACTGAGTTCAGCAACCTGGCCTAGTGAAGTATTATAAAATTGTAATTTCAGTGAATGTGTAATACCATTTAGACTAGAATCTTTACTGCAAGACAACTACTTAAGATATTGCAGGGCAACTTTATAATCTCTAGCTTAATGTATCATAAACTTAAAAATCTTTATGATTCAAGATCTGCATAAAGCTAATGTTAAGGATGTGAAAAATTCCGAAGAGAAGGAAAATTGTGAGCAAAGTTCTCTTTGGCTACTGAAGTTTAAGCCCTTGTGCTGGCTCTTAAAGAAAGTTTATAACACAGAGCAAGTTTCCAACCATTGCAAAAATACATACCTGTGGACAGAAATATATTTTAACCACATTGTACCAGTAGTAGTACTAGATATGTAGCTAGTAGGTCATGATCCCCTGATAAAGTAGATTCCCTCCTTGATTTTGTATTACTGAAGGAACTCTGGAGAAAAAAAGCAAATGTGAATGCAGTAGAGCATATCCTTAGCTAGCAGAAGCCAGTATAGCTACTGATGCTGTCAATGAACACAGATGCAGACCAGTCCATTAAAAACATTATGGTCACAGGGCAGAAGCAATGCGAGAAACAATTAAGTTTCCTGAAAGAGTGTCAGTTTTCCCTTTGAGAAGTTATTTCAAAACTCCTGGTCTTTCCTGGGAGGTTTAATGAGTCGTTGCTTAAGACACCCGAGTGGAGAATGTATTGCTTGTCACAATACAATTTTATCTTTCATATAAATTGTGTCCAAGGCATCAGTGAGGTGACAGGCTGCGAGCCTCCACCACAACACACTGTGTGCTGGTAGAGGTGCTGGGTGGGCTGAAGGGCTAAAACCACTGCTGTGGCCTCTGACCCACCACAGACTGAGTGTCTGTAACCCCCAACACGCTCACTTGAGTGCTGTGAGCACTTGGTGCCCCACAGAGCTGAGGTTCAGAAAGAGTTACCATTGTGTTGGTTAGAAGAGTGAAAAAATCAGCATCTTGGCATTGCAATGAAGCCTGCTGGCTCCCCAGTCTTCTGCCTAGAAATCCTTTCAGGGGCCCAACTCTTAACTGACAGCCTTTAGTCTAAGAAAGGGAGAAAAAAGGTATACATAGTACCCAATATAGTATCCACATGCATTTAAACAGTAGGTACTTTCCCTTTGTTTTGCTGACTAGGAATAGGGCTGGTTTTGTTCCCTGTCCCTGATTTTTTTTTTTTTTTAATTATTCAGCACACTCCAGAACCTTGGATTTTTCATTTCTGTGTATCAGTGCAAAGTTAATTAATGATGTTAGGCATGACTAAAGCATTGCTCACTAAAACAGGTGGGGAAAAGACCTTTTTGTGACATGCATAATGCAGCCATCCTTAACTGGAGAAGAGGATACAGCAGTGGAGGAAGACTTCTTGCTGAGTGCTGCATTCTTCATACCAGAAATCTTTTGCTTTGTGTCTTGAAGTCACAAAATTAAATGAAATGCTATTAAGAACCCTTACAAAAAGCACACAATGGTATGAAATAATTTTCAGTGATAGGCAAACTGTAGAATCCAAAAGGTGCTGATGATTTACAAAACCCTCCATAGGTGCCCTGGACTGCTTTAATCACAACCCACTCACTCATCAGTGTAGGACTGCAAACTGCAATACCTTTTCTGCTACTGAGTCCAGATTAGATACTTACCTTCACTTTACCAGAAGGATAGGCTTCTTCCTTAGCCTGTATTTTTCATACCTTATATTTGCATCATTAACCCAAATCATACCCTCATAT
Organism: Haliaeetus albicilla; assembly: GCF_947461875.1. Taxonomy (NCBI): domain Eukaryota; kingdom Metazoa; phylum Chordata; class Aves; order Accipitriformes; family Accipitridae; genus Haliaeetus; species Haliaeetus albicilla. The sequence goes on along the minus strand of NC_091509.1, from coordinate 9,853,557 downwards.
CTGCATCTTTACTGTTTTTTGTTGCTCCCTGTTTCACTCAGTAATGCCATGACTCTGGAGAATGGCGTTAGCAGAGCAACTCTGGATTTCTGAGGATCCAACCACAAAACATTTGACAAGTCAGTAAACATTCTTTCTGCAACACCCCAAAACCACGTCTTAACAAATCTGCTTATATGTAGAAGAGCTTCCTTCATGTTAAAAGTGTTCTCAGCTCTTCTACTAGTTTCCCAGACAAAATTATAATTCTTCCACTCTAGCATTTCCATACATTCTGCAGCTACCCATTTTGATATCCCAGACAAAGGGTTATGGCATCAGGTAGCAGATATATACTGGGAACTGATGAGGTGCTGAAAGCAGGGATGTTGCTTGAATAAATATTCCATGACAAAGGAAGAGAAATAATATTAACACTCTCAGATTGTTTTTCAAGAAAGAATCAAAAGGCTCTGCAAGGAAAGCTCTCTGACAGAGCTCTATACAGCTATGGAGAGCAATTACAGCACTGGCACTATGACGTACTGAACATCATGACACAATCAGAACAAAGAATGACCCACGATCTCTTTTTGTAGGACTGAATCATGCTGCCTTTAGTGTTAAGCACCTGATGATGCAGCAAAACTGGTATCAAAGAGAATCATGTGAGAAATTTGGTTTTATTCCAGTAGCTACCAGATATTTTTTCCAGATAGCAATAGAGCTATAGAATATCCTTGTTGTGCACATTCATAAATGCTCCATGTCTGTAAACAGTTGTGGTGCTACTCAAAATTATTTGTGGTACAGCATAAAAAATGAAATGAAGACGTGTCTTTGAGACAACTTCTTGTGCCATAAATTCAGTGACTCAGCTTTGAAGAGTAAATATCTTGCTTCTTTAAAAATGTTTTTCTTCCCCCTCATACAGTCCTTTCTTAGGCATCAGGACTATACTAAATATGTCTTGCTGAAAAACACTGAGTAAAATATTTTTATGTAGATACTAGAGCCCTGCAGAAATAAGGTAACACTCATTAAAACTCCCTCCTTTAAACAAAGGAATATCCAATTTTATGCCAATGCTTTTATTTAAAA